>NC_044359.1:32707878-33017184 GCF_007364275.1 Archocentrus centrarchus | reverse complement strand
TTATATGTAAAATGTTTCACATTGGATGTTTCCCAGACGGATTAAAAACTACAAAAATGAGCACAAAAGATTCAAAGCCTGTACCTGCCAGATTAATGTGTTTTATGCAGTTTAAAGGAGGGGGGAACTCCTTTCCCTGTCATTCAAATATGAAATAGTATTGTAATAACCATAAACATTTCTGCATGCCATGTAATGCAATATAATAAAGAGGCCCAACCACACAAATTGACCTTATTAGGCCTCTTAAGGATAAATGAAATAAATAACATTAATAATGGCTGCTTGCCCTGTATCAGAGCCTCCTCTCAGTTATCCGTGTCTTCAGTGAAGCAGTCACGTAAATCTCTGCAGAAAAATTTGACAGCAATTTTGGAAAGGCCCACCTGGGGAGGGACGTGTCTCCCTGCCAACAAAGACGATGTCAAGCTGACTTCCCATCCAACTCCAGCTGTGATGAATGTGATATGAAAGCACAGGTAATTGTCTCCCAAAGTAAAACTTGTGATGTTGGCAATCCATCGATGCACTTAACATTAGTGGATTTGAGTGCAAGTACACAGTTCGTGTACAGCTTTAGTGATAAACCTGTAGAACTAATGGCAGTTTGAATGTTAGCAGCTTACCATGCTAAGGGGTATCCACATGGAAATACCAGGTAATGATGCAGCATTCAGTGACACTGGAATATCTGTGAAAGTGGGAAGGCAAGCAAATGCAGCAACTACCAGTGGGAGTGAAGAAAACCCACTGATTGTTAGATGCTGGTGTGGGTAAACTTAGCTTCTTCCATGCATGTTTGGGCTTTTGTCTACACGTGAACTGTGTTTTAGGTCAGTGGAAACAGAGAAAAACACCTCCAGGGAGAGTGTCTATGTTTAGATGTGGATGAGGAAAACTAAGATTGCATGTTTCAACATCAAAGCCATCAACCAGATGTCCACTAGCGACCAAAGTCAGCTGCAAAGTGATGACTGCAAATTGCTTTATATGGTTATGTGGATTTTGACTGGATGGTCAATGTGCAAAACTTTTGAACCTCCTAGCATTCCCATGTTGGCTCAGGACAGCTGTGGAATTGGAAGGTTGGTGGTTCCGTTCCTGGCTCCTCCATGCTGAAGTTTCCTTTGACAAAACTATGTGAATGTTTCTGAATGTTTGACGAAGCACGTACGAATGAGGTGCTCTGAGAGCTCAGAGTAGACAAGCACTTTGTAAGTACCAGTTCATTTAGCTGCAAATGTTCACATAATGCCTGAGCTAGCATGACACAGTAAAACACTGCCAGTGCCATTTCCAGCAAGTGGACAGCTAGCTGTGTTCAGTTTAGTACAACGGTAACTTATTTAAATTCATACAGATGACAGAATAGCCACCTCTATGAAAATTTCATTTTTTTAAGTATTTCCCAAGTGCTGTTAAACAGAGCAAAGAATTTTTAACACAGCTTTTCCAAACATCCTAGCTTTATTCTGGATGCTTACAATATTTTACTTTGCACACAGAAACAAAATTATTTCACAAAAACCAAAATCTACCAGGGTCAAAATTATTAGCTTTTTGCTGGATAACGGCCTGTAGTTGTTTGTTGCAGTTTTCAGTCCCACAGGCGTCTCCTGAACAGTCCCAGCACGTTCTTCTTTGGTGAATCTCTCAAGCTCCTTCAGATCTGATGGTCTTCAGGCATGGACCTTGGTTCATTCCCAGTGCTGGGTGTAATGCGGTATTGTAATCACATTACATTTTTCAGTAACTCAGTAATGTAACTCATTACTGAACTAAATTCAGTAAGTACATTACATTTACAGTTATGTTGTTACTGATGTTACAAAGGTTCTTCAGTTATCTGCACGTTGGGCAGATAGAAGGAAAAAAATCAAACATGCTTTTTTTCTTCCTGTACTCCAGCTACAATCAGCTGATTGAAGTTCATGTGCAGGAGGAGGAAAATTGTGGTCTACAGCTTTTAAGGAATGGGGATATTAACTTTTATATCTACTTTTATTTTTACTGCATGAAGGGACAAGGACACAATGGTGAAACACAAACTGCATTCAGGACAGACACTGCATTATACTGCTAACACAACACAAAACTAGCAAAAAAAAACCCAGCATGTGTGCTGACCCCAGACCAGCAGCCAGAACCTGAATTTCAACAGGTGGCAAAGGCAGTGATGAGCAGTCAGGCTCGCAGCATTGTAGCCTGCAGTTCTACCTGTGCGTGTTTCTACAGTAGAATCACTGTGATGATCGCTTTGGACTCATTTTCAACTTTGCTTCGTGTTGTCGATTTTGTGTTCATTTTTAACACTAAATATAAGCCTCAGGTTTATATTGTTACATGGAATTTATGCGACAGTGTGTTTCAGGTCATTTTATAGAATAACACAAAGGTAAGTTTTTGAGTAATGACTGGAACACAGATTTTCAGTCAGATTAAAGTCAGGGTTTTTGCAGGTCTCTCAGTAACGTTCACTTTGGTCTTCTGGAGGTCGTTCTTCACCAGGAGCGATGTGCATTTTGGGTCGGTGTCATGTTGGAAGATGAAGTGACGACCAAGGAACCAATTTTGCTGACTTTCAAATCTTTACATATTTGTTCATAATTCCTTTCACCTTGATGCACTGAAGCATCTCAACAGCATAATACTCCCACCACCGTGTTCCACTCTGGGGATGGTGTTCTTCAGGTTGTTTGCCTCTCCTCTTCTTTGGTCAAAGAGCTCTAGGTCTGTCTTATCTGAGCAAAATATGTGGCTCAATAATATCGTAATTGCCGTGTTAACGATGTGCAAGCTGACATTATTGAGTATGCTAATGAGGAAAAAAACCAACAATCAAAACACCTCGGCTCCATGCGTTCACTGCTTTATGCTTTAGTATAGTCTGCTGCGCGTGCGCATTGAGAGTGCCCGTACTGTGCGCTAGCATAGCTGCATAAACAACACACCTAAAGCAAATTCAAACATCGCCAGTCTCGCAGTCTACTTTTTGTCATGCCCAGGACAGTCTTGAAGAAGAGATTTTAATCTCAGTTTGTTTTTCCTGGTTAAATAAAGGTTAAATAAAATAAGTTAACATGTCAAAAACACAGATTTAAGTCTTATATTTTACCAGCTTGCACTTCTTGTATGGACACATTTTTAAATAATGCAAAATATAGTTTATCGTTATCGAAAAATCAAGATATATATATTTTCTTTGGTCAATATTGCACACCCCTAGTTGGTTCACATCACTTTGTAACCTCATGTTGTATTTTAGGAAGTGTTATGGCAGGCGGGCTCCAAAAGTGGAGTTCTGCAGACCCACCTGTGTTTTTGTAATGTAGATAAGCAGCTTCAGACCTGCCAGCATTTCACAGTGGACAGTTCTTTTACTGATGAAGCACAATGAATGTAGGTAAGGAAACCAACAGGAGAGAGAGAATGAAACCACAGCGAAACATGGCTGGGGGAATATTTAAAAGTCTGAGGATGTTTTGGTACTCTGAAGTTCCATCCTGAAGAAGCAGAAGCAGCAGCGCTCCATGCTCCATCCTCTTCTTTCTGGTTACCATGGCAAAACTATTTAGTAGGTTTTTTCCCCCTTCCTCTTTTTGCCTTCAAAAAGATGTTCCCTCTGCACTTATTTGTTCTTCTGCACCATAAATATGTACATATAAAGAAACTTACCATTTCCTTAGATTTCAATACATGTGGCCAATCTCCAGGAGGAGTGAGACAAGTGAGAGAGTTCTCTCTTGCATTTTTTTTTTTTTTAAAGTTTATGCAAATTTAGTTTGAAACATCAATTTCCCCAAGCCCAACAATCCAATGATCCCCTATGAGCAAGCAGTTGGCGACAGTGGGAAGGAAAAACTCCCCTTTAACAGGAAGAAACCTTCGACAGAACCAGGCTCAGGGAGGGGCAGCCGTCTGTCGCGACTCGTTGGATTAATGTACTTGGGGCAATTGCTGTTTTGGTTCTATAAAAACTACATATTAAAATTTAGAATACAAACCAATTGAAATAGGTGTTCTACTACAATAATGTAAATACGAATTTTAGCAGTTATTCTGAGGTCTTCTGGAGCTAACAATCTCTGTGTGAGAGCTGCACTTCTTTCCCAGACCATGGAAGAAGTTTGTAGAATTGAAGTCCCACAGTTGATCCACGGCCTCAGGATAAAAATTGTTCCTCGGCCAAAAGACAGGACAAGAACTCTGGCTCCAGAATAAACTTTTTAAGGAGCATCTATCTCAGCTAGATAACTGTAGATAGAAATATCTCCTCCAAAACATTTGGGAACAAGCATGTGGTCGGTATTTTCTTGCTCTCTTCTTTCTTCTTCTTCTGACTTCCATCTGTCAGAGAGGCCAGGTTTGATCTGATGACCTCGCGGTCAGTGTTTTCTTGCTCTCTACTTTCGATCTTCTTTCTTCTTTTTGTTTTCTTTTTTCTTGTTTCCTCTCCTGAAAGCCATCAGTAAGAGAGAGCGAGGATCTACTCGTAGAGAGCTCCTGCGTCTCACAGGCGTTTCTCTCATTCACAGAAGTGAGTTGGTCTGCCATGTTCTGCATTTCTATCTGTTGTTCCATGCCTCTGGGCTCAGGATGATCATCTTCTAACTCAGCTTGAGTTAGATCATACACTGCTCAAAAAAATAAAAGGGAACACTCAACAACACATCCTAGATCTGAATGAATACTCGTTGAATACTTTGATTTGTACAAAGTTGAATGTGCTGACAACAAAATCACACAAAAATCCATCAATGGAAATCAAATTTATTAACCAATGGAGGCCTGGATTTGGAGTCACACACAAAATTAAAGTGGAAAAACACACTACAGGCTGATCCAACTTTGATGTAATGTCCTTAAAACAAGTCAAAATGAGGCTCAGTATTGTGTGTGGCCTCCACGTGCCTGTATGACCTCCCTACAACACCTGGGCATGCTCCTGATGAGGTGGCGGGTGGTCTCCTGAGGGATCTCCTCCCAGACCTGGACTAAAGCATCCGCCAACTCCTGCACAGTCTGTGGTGCAACGTGACGTTGGTGGATGGAGCAGGACATGATGTCCCAGATGTACTTAATTGGATTCAGGTCTGGGGAACAGGCGGGCCAGTCCATAGCTTCAATGCCTTCATCTTGCAGGAACTGCTGACACACTCACAGCCACATGAGGTCTACCATTGTCCTGCATTAGGAGGAACCCAGGGCCAACCGCACCAGCATATGGTCTCACAAGGGGTCTGAGGATCTCATCTCGGTATCTAATGGCAGTCAGGCTACCTCTAGCGAGTACATGGAGGGCTGTGCAGCCCTCCAAAGAAATGCCACCCCACACCATTACTGACCCACTGCCAAACCGGTCATATTGAAGGATGTTGCAGGCAACAGATCTCTCTCCACGACATCTCCAGTCACGTCTGTCACATGTGCTCAGTGTGAACCTGCTTTCATCTGTGAAGAGCACAGGGCGCCAGTGGCAAATTTGCCAATCCTGGTGTTCTCTGGCAAATTCCAAGCATCCCGCACGGTGTTGGGCTGTGAGCACAACCCCCATCTGTGGACGTCGGGCCCTCATACCATCCTCATGGAGTTGGTTTCTAACCGTTTGTGCAGACACATGCACATTTGTGGCCTGCTGGAGGTCATTTTGCAGGGCTCTGGCAGTGCTTCTCCTGTTCCTCCTTGCACAAAGGCAGAGGTAGCGGTCCTGCTGCTGGGTTCTTGCCCTCCTACGGCCTCCTCCACGTCTCCTGGTAGCGCCTCCAGCCTCTGGACACTACGCTGACAGACACAGCAAACCTTCTTGCCACAGCTCGCATTGATGTGCCATCCTGGATGAGCTGCACTACCTGAGCCACTTGTGTGGGTTGTAGAGTCCGTCTCATGCTACCATGAGTGTGAAAGCACCACCAACATTCAAAAGTGACCAAAACATCAGCCAGAAAGCATAGGTACTGAGAAGTGGTCTGTGGTCCCCACCTGCAGAACCACTCCTTTATTGAGTGTCTTGTTAATTGCCAATAATTTCCACCTGTTGTCTATTCCATTTGCACAACAGCATGTGAAATTGATTGTCAATCAGTGTTGCTTCCTAAGTGGACAGTTTGATTTCACAGAAGTTTGATTTACTTGGAGTTATATTGTGTTGTTTAAGTGTTCCCTTTATTTTTTTGGGCAGTTTTACCTGTGATAACTCAGAGGCATTTCTCTCATTCGCAGAGGTGGGTTGCTCAGCTGTGCTGTGCTAAATTTCTATCAGGGACTCCAAACCTTGCGCAGGATTTGGTGACTCAGATTTTCTCAGGCTGGAGCTGATGAGCTGTCCAGCTTTTCTAAAAACCCACGGAATCACATGATGTGTCAAAAGTATCAAGCAAATCCAGATGATATTACATGAACTCTAATCAAATTCTTTGGCTAGGCTTGACAAGACCGCGCTGCGTAAAACACGAGAGGCTTTGTGGATGTAATTTTAAGATTCTGCCCTACTGTCTTTATAGAAATCAGCGCATATATTCTGTTTACATGTCTTGTTATTTGCACAGAGCACTAGATGTACAGGAGTACAGAGGAGGATGCACTTTGTTGAATTCTACTTCAGTGGAAACTGGCTTTTTAAAGAATAAGTCAGCCTTTTGCAATTTTTGCTCTGTATCTTTTTTGGTTACGTTTTAATAGCACAGCTCTAAGTCTTTTGTTATGGAGGGAAAAAAAAGCATTCATTTATTTGAATGAAATGTGCCAATAGTTGATTTTTGAGCAATTTCTCATGTACATGTGGCTTTGACTCAGAAGTGCCTTTTTGTTTATACCTTTTGGGAAGAAAAATATCGAGATATAGATCGTATAATGCCACTCAGCTAAAAAATAGAGATATTATTTCTGGTCCATATCGCCCAGCCCTAGGCTCCAGTATGCATAACCACTCCCCAAGCTGTCCTTACCATACTTCAGTGTAACTTGTGTAAATTGGAAGATAATCCTGTTTTAACTTGATTTTACAAGTTTTGAGCATTACAAAATTAAAACACATCATTGCACAGCAGTGGGTTGTGCTTTTTGCTCAATTTATGCTTTCTAAAGAAAACCAGTATGTTTGAAACACCATGCTAAAAATCCTTTGTTTAAAAAAAAAAAAAAAAAAAAAAAGCACTTGGGAAATTTTTGGCTTTAAATTTCACTGGGGGGTTAGTAATCTTGTCCCCATCTGTATACTTAACAAGTAAATATGTTATCAGTACTACATGAAAGTCTACCAATAGGTATGTGAATCAAGACACGGTAAGTTCAGATTTACTAGAGCTTCAGGATGACTGTTGACACGAAATATTGGAATTCTGGTTATCTTCATAAAAACAAAAGCAGGCAGACAACTTTTAAATGGGGTACATACACCCATGCCATTGGACCACAAGTCTTTAATCACCCCAAAAAAAATCTCCATACAAAAGTATATGTACATGGTCATTTACTGAACTGTATGGTTATGGAAATGATCTAATATGGTTCATCTTTTAGCTTTAAATACATCCCAACAATCAGCAACCACGCTACTGCATCTGAAACACAATGTGCGCTGCCAGTGGAAAGTACGTCTTCATCAAGGCCAGCGATGGAAAGCAGCTGTCCAAGTCAGGACCCAGACACCGGATATGACATCAGTCTACCATTTGACAACATTCAGGAGTGAATTAAAACTAAATATTGATTTCTTTGCACACAGAGTTGCTGAGAGACATAAATAATGCAAAAATTGAATACCAGTGCAAGAAAGCATTCAGAGCAGAGACACTAAATCACAGACGGTGGATTTGAGACACTTGTTACTAACAGAGGAGAGCCTGAGTGAGACGTTCCAACACACTACAGACACACGGTGACATTTTTGGTCTACTGAATGTAAGAATCAGTGGACATTAAATTTATGCTGATGGGGTAACAAACTAAAAAAAACCAAAAAAACCAAAACAACAACACCGAAATGGACAAAAAACAAAAACAAAAAAAAAAACACAGTATCCCTGCCAAGATCTGTGAGCTTCCACCTGCCACTCTTTAGATTCTCATTTAAGACCTGAAACTCGAGCCTGTGAGGAGAATGACAAGTGGGTCAGCCTGTCGAAGCAGACGAGATGCAGCGTGTCACAGTTAAGAAGTCTCTGACTGGGCTACGGGTTCCAGCTCCCACCTCACTCCGATAGCAGAATACTGCCGTCTCCCTGGGTCACTGGTGGGATTACTCCAACTGTGATTGTGTGACTATGGTGACATGCTTACGCACGCATACACACACTCTTTCAAGTACTCCTGCAAGTGCCCACTGCCATGCAACCTGAACGAAGGCTCGGGAAGCATTTAAACATTTAATTGTACAGTCAAAGGTGGAACTACTGGGACATCCGGCTGTAAAACCGGAAGAAAAAGAAAAACCTCACTAGTTCAAACGATGAGCAGAGTGATGAGGAGAGAGCTGCAGAGATGCTGCAGTGGAATATTATGCTCTGAGGCTGCACTCTGGACGTGGACTGAAAATTAGGCTGAGGAAAGGTCAAGGACTTTCATTGCAGCACCAAAAATAAGTGATGAAAACTATCAGCGTTATTTTACATCAATGGTCCCCTGTAATGGAACAAAAGAGAGGGCGATTATTTAAACTGAGGCTAAACCCTTCTGTGAATAAGAATTAAAAAAAAAAAAAAGCCTGAATATTGTTAAAGTATCACTTATTGTCCCAGTACTTGCACTTTTAACTGATTCTTATTTAAAAGTTCACTATGGAAATGTTTACAATAAGTGCAAATTGGTTGTTTTTCCAGAACAGCTCCTATGATTTTTTTTATGCTATGGTTAAGGAGCGAGTGCCACACTTGTCCTCTCAGTTCGCATCCCTGCCTTGCATTTTGTCCAAAACCATCTGTGCAACCTTCTTCCTGCTTTTGTCTCTGCTTAGGTCATCTGTCTCACTTCTCAGAGTTCTTGCGTGGCCGACGGAAACTGGACATGTTCTCATTCAGTGCACAGATTCGCCTGGAGAACTCCTCGAAGCCAGCCATGTCCAGCTCGCCCAGCACTTGTTCGTCACACTCCACAGCTACTGCGTGGTCTACAGGGATGCAGCGGTAGTCGTCCAGCCGGGCTTCATCTGTCAATCCCAGCCCCATCCCCAGACCTAAACCAGTGGCCTCTGTGCCCATGATCTCCTCAGCTTGTTCCACTGAGCAGCGCAGCTCTGGGACCAGGCTGATGGCCGCCTGTCCTAATACCAAAGAGCCATTCATGGCACCTGCGTGCTGGGAAGCAGACACAGGTTCTTCATCAGTGTCCTGCACTGCAGAAGAGTTTGGTGCCACTGTGCTGCTGGACGGCTTCTCTTCCATCTCATCTTTCTTGTTCTCTTTATGTAGTTCAGTCGGTCTTTCTGCCTCCACCGCTGTGTCTCCACCCTCCTCCTTCTCTTCCTTCTGGTCTTCCTCCACATTGGCTTCTGTATTCATGGAGAGGTTAAGTGAGGCCTTGCTGGCATCAAGGGAGGATGACAGGTGTGTGGGTGAGGGTGATGGTGAAGGGGAAGGGGAAGGGGAAGGTGGTGCCAGGCCATCCTGGGGCTTCCCCTCACTAATGGCTGTGTTATAGCTGGGTGGAGGGGTTGGCTTGCATTTAAGCTCTGCTTCAGCTTCCGAACTTGCCCTTTTCCTCAGGCCTCGGTCTGGGGAGCTGGTATGGCAGGGATAGGCCATCTCTGAAGCAGCAGACACACCGAGCTGGGACTTGGTGGGTACGGGGATAGAGCTGGAGACATGATGTCTGTCACTGTGAGGAGCAAAGAGAGAGATATCTAATGAACAAACGCATTTTAAAAAGGCAAAAACTTATTTTTCTTTAAAGTCAATAAAGATGCTGCATAATCATTCCAATCTGGAAAACAAAATTTCAAAGAAATCATTAAAAGCCAAAACATATGTGCCCATGACGAGTGTATTTAAACTTCTGACCACAACTGTACGGCCATATTAAATCTGTGTTTAATAGCTGACTTGTAAAATGTGTAAAAGAATGCAAAATATTATGTGACATCAAACCCTGATGTGCATCAATTAGCTCATGTTCTCTGCATGCTGTGTGCGGCTACAGGGGTGTATTAAAGTCAAAGGAAAGACTGACCTACAGACACCTGTAGGCAATAAACAGCTTCTGAAAAATTCTAAATTATGTTCAGTGACAATGACATGCAGTAAGACTCACACATTATTTTAATGAGTCACAATAATAGCTGTATTCTGACGTTTTATTGTTTTTTTTTTTTTATTCTTCCTGTACTAAAGATGAAGGTGATTTGTGATGTAGAGCTGATGCAAACACATGCGAGCCTTTTGTGTAGAAATATAACAAAAAACCTGAAGCACTGCAAACCTCTACATTCACAGTAATTAGTAACTTTGCTGCCTTTAATACAGCCACAGCACACGTGTGTCTTGCATTAGGGCTGCTATTCTCACCCTCCCTCTGATGCTCCATGTTAAGCTATGCTACGTTAAATTAAAATACCAGCATTTTAGAGGACCAAAAGTATGAAGGGCTCTGCTCTAAGCATTCAGGATGAAGACCCAGTGCAGAGCTACAGGACACAGCCAAAGTTCTTGCACTGCTCGCACAATCAGCAACATGCAATGCTTCAAATAAGCATTTATTCTGAACATCTCCCCAGGCACTCGAAATAAATGAACCATGCTGATGGCAACTGTCACAGCTATGTCAAAATCACACTGTAAAGAACAGTAACATGTCTAACAAAAACTTAAGCAAATCATGTTTGCATAGCTCATTTAAATTCCTCAAATTTTGCACTACAACAAAAAGATAGTATTCAACAGGAGAAGCTGCAAAACTGTCTATGGCTTTCAGTCCCAAACTCATGATTATACCTCTTTGGTAAATGCAAACTAATTTTTTTAATGCAAAAAGAGGGTTTTGCACTGGCACAGATTGTTAGTGAATCTGTTGGTATTTATTACAGGTCAACTCTACAGCCAAAAGAAGTAAACCCTGAGGAGGCGATAAGCAACCGGCTTTTCTATGGCGCCCGTTGAGTTCATCAGCATCCCTCCCCCCAAAGCATCCAGCTTCTTTCCTCTGGTCCAGGAGAACAGCAGCTGCAGCTCTTTGTAAATCACTTCACCTTACACCATTCAGAAAACATTTGTGCAATCTGTGAGAGTACTATACACTCACGTTCTGCTCACTGGAAAGAGCACAGCAGGCATCTACCCAAGTATGTCAGACATTTTCTTCCGTAACAGATAACAGTCTCAGGATCTAGGATGCCCCGCCCCAGTACTCGAGACATAAATCTATTTAAATGGGCGCCTCACCGCCCCTTCCGATAGTCAAAGCCATGTATAATTCATCGGAATACTTTCTCTTTAAGATGACCGCTCCGCTATCCTAGCAGGTGAGGTGCAGAATAGCTGAGGTTGAAGGTGAAGCAGAGCCTTCCTGTGCATCGAGGACAAATCTCTACATGATCAGCAGGAGATGCAGTCGTACCAGATGTCCTTATAAACCTCCTCCTGATGCTGACACTCAGTGAGGAAGTCTTCTTTGCAACAGCGGCAGCACTAATGAAAGTACTGGTTGACAAACTGATGGACAGTTTCAGCACTAAACTCATGACAGTTTGTAAAAAGGACCTTGAGTCTTGACCCTCTCAGGCACCCCGCCAAGGTGGTCCTGACAGGGTTCACAGGCAGGACACCCTGCTGAGGAGACTGGATTAGCCTGTCGAGTTTTAAGAGAAACTTGTCTAACTTCAAAGTGCTGTAAAACTACACTATGAAGCTGCTTATTTTAACAACCTGTAGATACTGTACTCATGGCTCACATTTAAGCAGTTGGGCAGTCAAACAAGGCCGGGTTTAAAAAATAAAAATAAAGGGAAGAGGTAATGACCTGATGCACTGAGAGAGTTCCTCCCAAGTGTGGTGGACAGGAGCTGGGCTCTGCTTTCCTTGGCAGTACAGGTCCACCAAAACACATCATCTACTACAACTGCTCTCCTCCAACAGGCACATGGTTAGCTCTGTGGCAAAGTGTATTTGGGCAAATTGGAAACAATGTGCTCTTTACCACCTAATTTTCTGGAAACATCAATAAAAAGGATGAATAGAGAGAAGATGAATGGTTTGCCATCTCAAGCACGTATCTGACTTTCCAAATGGAACCATCATGGCTTCCTTGGATGCCAGTTCAAAATAAATTCAAAACCTGGAAACAAAAAAAGGCGGATGTCACAAGAAGTCATTTTCCATTTAAGTAATTGGAAAATGTTGTTCATACTGAAATGTAATACACATTTGGAAAGTGAAGAGCACTGGTCCTGAGTGAAAAGCTGAAGGTTTCCATGCATCATTTATAACAAGCTAGTAAATGACTACTATGTTTTCTAGCTTGACTGATTGATGTCCCTTCGGCAGTGGCTGATTAGATGCCTTTGATTTTAATTAGTATCAGCCATTTCCTTCCAGTCCCCCCTCCACATGATCTGTTTGCTCCGACTGCACCTGAACATCTACGCCACAGAACAATACATTACCGACACTGGCAAAAAAAAATCACATGGCCATCATACAGTCTTTTGTAGAATGAGAAATTTTGTATTTGGACCGTGCTACTTTGCTCCACTCAGTTCCAAGGTTAGGCTTGCATTAGTATCATTATTTGTGTCAAACTGTGCAGCAGCGTATTAGCAACAGAGGAAACTGGGTGTGTCGAGGAGGAAGTCAGCCAAGAGAACCTCTGGGCAGTAATATTTTTTTCTCTTCAAACATTTTAACTGTTATAGCTATGACATGCTATTTAATGCCGGCAATTAGGCTCTATATGTATGACCACAGTGAGCACGTGCGTCGCTTAATCATGTCATGAAGGCTAAACTGCTTAAAAACACTACATATAGTTGTCTGGAAAAGCTGAAACCCAGTTGTCATTTTTTAATAATGCCAAATGCTTACAGTACACAGCACAGGATAAATGTGTCCCTTGGCATTACAGGCCTTTGGTATTTGGTAATCCCCTCCAGCACCAAAAATCACATTGACATTCATGGCTTTAGTGTTTCACGTCACTGGCGTGAAACTGAATACACACATTACTACATCTTATTTAGGGCCAAACCTTCATGTATGACCCTACAGTAATGCCATAACTTGATCAGTACAATATTTCGTACAAAACAAAAACAAACAAAACAGGGCTCTGTACTACGAAGCACATTCAAGATATCCAGGATAAATTTATATTATCTGGCTTGACTTATTCTAACATCTATCAGGCTAAGCGGTCATACAAAGCTGGTTATTAACTTGATAAGTAAACTCAGGGTTTATTATTCTAAGTACGAGCATGTTCACATGGTTTTAGGACCATCTGACCAATCACAAACACGGATAAGTCTCCTGGCAACAGTGCGGCTGATTTTCAAAGGAAGATGAGGCTGAAAATAACAGTAGCTGCAGACTAATCATCAGTATGAAAGTCTGTAATAGGAAAAGCACTATACGGTATTTTAGTATTAAAAATGCCGGATGAATGCATTTTCCTCTTTAAACACTTTGGTCAGTAAGACTGGAAAAGACCTTCTATGTTAATAAAGTTTGGCCTATTTGAAGCCAGGAAGGAAAGTCGAGGAATAAAGTTATGTCTTTAGGTCTGCAGCATAAGTTACCATGGCAATGTGGCCCGATAAGAAGTGAACCACCTTGATAGTAAAGAAAAGCCAGGGTTAATTATGAAGTTTCCTGGATAAGCCCAAATCCTCCTTCATATAACAATTCTAGCAAGACTTAAATTCAGCAGTTTTGTGTGACTACTTTTATCTTTGACAAGAGTTGATTTGCTCATCACGGAGAAAACCATGTTGCACAAATTTGTGGACAGACCTTCTTCCACTCAGCTGGTTTTTTTTTTCAGCTGCTCTTTGTTGGACCATTTGTGTTTCTTTACCGCTCCCTTTAAGATATTTCAGAGTCAGATCACATACTTTTATCTTAACCTCTAAGCATGATTTAGTGTGCTGTGCATCTCTTCTGATAATTCTGAAAAAGATGCTGGTGGTAATTTAGAAAAATGCTGTCAATGCATAACACAACAGTCTGACTCCACTGTTTACAATATTCTCGGCACTGTCTGCAGCACATGGAGCATCAGAGCTGCACAGAATCAGAGTCAGAGTCAGTGTTTTTACACCAACCTGCAAACTGCTGTGTTGGAGCCATTGCTGAGAAAATATATACAACTTTATTATTGTTTCACATACAGTATACACAACAATGACCACATCTTTTTCTTTTTCATTATAGTTTAATATGCATGTACAGTATGTATAAATAGAATATTAGTCCCCAGCATTGACCTCCATGTGTGCACTACTTATGAAGGTGAGATGCTAAATCAAGGGTTCAGGTATCAAACCTTCTGTGATGTTTGGACTTGTCTTAGACATTCATGGCCAGCAAAGTGAATTCATACCAGGAGCTTGACATACCATACTGGTGGGAAGAAGACCTGTTGCTCCTTAATACAATATATGGTGTGCAGCTATGACTGGTTCCCTCCACAGTTAGCCCAAGCTGCTCACCTACAGGAGACATTTAAGTCACACTGGGCCCCAGTCTCAAAACAAACTGACTGCAGACTATAAAGGTTATTAACAGGCCTCTGTCTAAATCATCAAGCTGAAAACTTGACACGCCAAGCCAGAAATAGCCTTCTTTCCTCTTAAGCTTTTTGCCTGCCCTCTTCCTTTCCACTGCTCTTGTCAAACCTGGCAAATTTCAAGGCCACTCAGGAATTTGGTGAGTCAAGCCTTTCTACTGTCCAATCCCCCGACAGGCTTTGCAACATGCCTCTGATCATATCCAAATCCTGCAAAGGGGTCATGGGTTTTGGGCCAAAGCAAACAATGGCAGATAAGACTTGTTCGTTTGATGTGGTTTAGGGAAATCCCTGTGAAACTACCAAAGTAAACATTAGTAAAAATTTGATATGTGCTATAGAGGAAGCTAAGCTTTCGTTTTGCTTTATTAGGGTAGGGCCTTATGGCCTGTCTGGCCTTTGAAGAGGGGGACTGACTGCAGCACAAGCTGAGAACATCCTCACACTACTCAATGGTGCTGACGTGTCACATAAATTACAAAGATATAATTTGCAACACTGATATATGGTGCATACATGCTTTAGAAATAATTATTAGTTCTCTCCCTGCCACCTTCCTGCAATCCAAGAAATACATCAATGCATAATCCCCTCAAAAATTCAGCACTGTGTACCAATTATGACGAGCAGTGTACAAACTACACTTAAGATGGACAAATAGGGAAGCTAAGGTGGCTCTCAAACTCAGGGGTGTGGCTACAGATGACCGGGGCGTAAAGGTTGAATTAATGCAATTTTGTAGGGAGAACAAGCAAAATAAATACAGTTAACTCTTTATTTCTACC
The DNA here is from genome assembly GCF_007364275.1 of Archocentrus centrarchus. Taxonomy (NCBI): domain Eukaryota; kingdom Metazoa; phylum Chordata; class Actinopteri; order Cichliformes; family Cichlidae; genus Archocentrus; species Archocentrus centrarchus. Next base: position 33,001,690 of record NC_044359.1, on the reverse strand, counting down.
ATGTCACAGAAATTCAAATTTAGTCCTGTGTTGTTTTTGTTTGTTTGTTATTTAAATGATTGTGTTTGTTATTTAAAAATTGTGTGTAATTCTTAAATGGGGCAGGCCAGCAAAAGTCTGAGAACCACTGTGTTAGATTAAGTGGACACATCTGCATGTATGTGTGAGATTCTGCTGTGACATCCATTCTCAATAAATACTCAAACTAAGTGGTGCAGGGATTAAAACACACTGCTCATCAATATGTTACGTTCATTTGTCAGAACGGAGCATATTTAAAAAAACAAAATGCTCGCTTGCTTTAAAAAAATTCATTAGATCAGTTTTAAAAATGGCTGAAACACTGATTTACATGAGAGCGAGAGGGAGAAATAAAATGGGAACGGCATTTTTATTCCCAAAGGAGAGGAGGAAGTGATGCTTGGAGAATAAATGTATATTTACACTAAATCACATGAACGGGGAAAACGGAAACATTCTTGAATTCTCCCAAATCATCAACCTTTATTAAAAATACAGCCATTCCATAGGGAACCTGTCAAGCTTAATGTCCCTTACAAATGCTTATTTTAGGTGTATAACTCAAGATTTTTTTCCCTCTTTTTCACTGACAAGAGTGCAGCTGTCTAAATATTACAACCCTCAGTGTATTTCACGCAACACAAATCCTTTTGCTAACTTCACTCACTTTGGGGTTTTGGGGGAGATTCACATCCACCAGCTGTGGCGCTGAATGTGCACGGCCAGGCGCTCTGCCACACCTTGCTCTCCCCCCACGTGTACGTGGCCCCGCTTCCAGGCACCGGAGTGGGATTAGGACCCTGTGAACCTCTGCCAGGCCCTCAGCGGATGTGGAACGGCAAATGGGAGCATGTTGAATGTGTTTGCTTTGATCTCAACAGACTGTGTAGTTTACAAAGAATGGGTTTCTGGTACTGTCTCTATATGCCTCTCGGTAATAGATTCACCATTTTCCCACTGTTTCTTATCCTTCAGCGAGATTAGAGAGGGAGGGGGGGAAAAAAAAAAAAAAGACCTATACGGCCCTTTTTTCACCAGGGCTGCACTGTATATATTCTGACATGTTATAATGTGTTTCTGAGACAGTACTGTTTGGAAACATATTAAGATATGATCAGCAGTTTCCCAGATGAGCACCATGAAGCCCACTGTATAAAAATGATAATGACTCATTTATATTCTTACATGCACTCTGCTTTTCCTCAGTTTTTCCATTCACTCTGTGTAAAATATCCAAGATGAACCCACTATGCACCCGTGGCGTGGGTCTGAATTATTTCTCTGTGTAGGAAGGAATGGTTTCCAAATCTGTCTGGAAACAGTTCCCTCTGTCACAGGCTTCACCACATCATTCCTGTTTGGATGTGTGGAAGGAAGAAAAAGGTGGCAAAGAAGGGTATGGGAAGCTGATTAGCCTGTGTCTCACAGCCTATATGGGACAATTACCTGCAATTGTCATGTAGACTCCTGACATTCTATCTGAATTGAGCCTTTTTAAACCCAGAGAAAAGAAGGACTTGAACTGATGTGGATAGAAAGCAGCACTAACAGTTTGTCTAACAGGCCTTTCCTCCTTATACCATTCCATAAATAAACACCGCAAAAGGCCTAAAATGGACATGTATGTATCCATGCTTATACTTGTTGCTCAGAGCATTTTTGGTTGAAGTAAAATGAACAAGTGGTCAGTTTCATTGTTCCAAACAGCCAAAGGTTGACAGGTTTGTTCATTCACACTCGTTCATAGAGGATTCTTTCATCAGCAGATCCAGCATCAAGCTAGACTTTCAGCTAGGCTAATCCAAAAAAGATGGAGTTGTTATTTTTATAGAGGTTATGTAAATAACATTACATCAGCAAAATATTTCTCTTAATATTTAGGCCGTGTGTCTTATGACTCCAGTTTGAGCAAAGACAGTGGGCATATACAGTGTTACTAAGCTGCTGTTTATAAATTTTATAAACTCTTGTAAGCACTGTTTTCTGTGTGTAAAAGCAGGTAAGGGTAACAGTAGGCAGTTCGGCTATGTAAGCTAACCTAAGCAGCCATTTATTTACCTGGGGGATCCTTACTTTAGGTGGAAGAGCTAACAGAGTGACTATAGTGTGCACATCAAAGTATAATCTTGTTTTAGGAATGAGAAATGATGATTTTAGGAGGTCTACAGTTTGTTTTTGTGCGTTCCACAATGGAAAGAGGAGGATGTGGCGCTCGGAGGCGCAGGATTCTATTTGTGAAAGTCAGGGTAGAGGCAGAAAATCCAAAGAAAACTTTAAGGCTTTTAGGGAAGGCGGTCTAAAAGAGACAGAGCGGCAAAAGGTTGTTTGAGGCAGAGTAGAAACTGAGAGACTGCACAACAGGCCAGAATAAACTAAAAGGATTTCTGTGAAATGTAAATCCCTTCACCTTTTTTTTTTTTTTTTTTTAATATTTGCCAATGAATCTAAACTTTATCTTCTGTGTCTCTAAAATCTTTTACAATTTCATGCTGTGCTGCAGTTCCAGGAAAATTAAAGTAGCTACTGTAAATGGCAAAATAACAAAACCTAAATAAAACAGTTTTGCTCAAAATATACAAGATCTTAAGTTTAAGGAAGACTTAGAGTTGTGCCATACTATTAATTATTGGGCTTTAGAGGTGCCCGTAGGCAGACAGAGTGCGCTTCCAGTCTTTGTGCTAAAATAAACTAATCAGCTGCTGGCTGCTTCATATTTACTCTACAGAAACGAAAGTGAACATCAATCTAGTGCATACGTATTATTTTCTCCAAATGCTGAACCATTTAATCGCTGTGGCAACATAGCTGAAGCTCTATATCTTCTGACAGTGCTAATGACAGATAAATCTGTAACATGTGTTTGTGGCTTAGTGCTGCTCAAAATGATGGGAAGGGCAGTTTCTTTCTCTCAGCTGATGACTTCTGAGTCAGTACAGAGCAACACTTGTCTCTGTCACTGTGGTCTCGCTGTCACACAAAGAGTGTGGCTGTGGAAAACCACCGCAGTAAACTTCCACCTTCTCTAAAAACTTCCATGCATGTGGCGATGCGCGCACACGCGCACACACACACACGCGCGCGCACACACACACACACGCGCGTGCACACACACACCTTCAGGGTTAGTAGACCCGTGCTTTCATCTCATCTATCTTTGGGCCCTTCCACTTCCCATGAAGATGGGGGGGCAGAGCTGATTTGAGAGCTCGAGCTTTTCATGGCTTCTTTCCTTTCAAAACAAAAGATTATTCAATTAATGTGTGTAATACACATTTTCCCCTTTGCTGACCCTGGGAGAGGATAGGAGATCAAAGACAGCTTCGTCTTTTATAGGGAGTCTGATGCAGACCAACTCCCAGGTTTTAGTAAAGGGTTACTCACAGGCCATAAGACTGAAGCAGCAGAGAAGCAGAGATCTAAGCATTCCACTGGACAAAGCAGCTGCTGCAAAACTCATTAAGCACTCCTTTTTTAGATGTAGGGGGTCTGATGATGAGCAGGGAAGGTACATCATCATAACTTAAAACATAGTATCCTTTTAGCAGAGCTTTCAAAGTCTTTTGTAAATAAAAGTCTAAATGACAAACCAAGTGCAATGCTTACTATCTCTTATCTCTTGATTATATTGATCATACTAGATTATAATATTTTCATAATATTTTTATTTTAGAGAGTTTGATTTTCTGTTACATGGCACTGAACAGGAGTGGCCCTCCAATCTCATTGTACATCCTGTATAATGACAATAAAGGCATTCTATTCTATCAAGGAACGTGCTGAATACTATACTGTATACTCTTTAGTAATCCACTGCTTAAGATACAAAATGTAATATAAATGTGTGAATGGCATTATTGCATCAAAAATGCTGAATGATTAACAGACTAATCAGATTTTTTTTTTTTTTTTTTTTAAAGCGCTATGAGACCATTATTCAGGCAGATACCTAAAGCTCCATCTTTAGCTTTAAAGAACTGTTCTGGAATTTTTTGAAACAAGGACCCTACTTATCACATTTCATGGTCTAAATCACTAATAGGGACAAAAATATTTGTGAGTGATCCGGGTAACTGGAAAAATGTCTGACCAAAGATTTTGTACTTTTGTCACAGCGTATGGATTCTTCTAATCATGCTGCTTCTTGTTAAATGTGTCGGTCATTACAGGGTAAACTAGCAGCTCGTGGGATTATAAACACATATTTATGTCATCCTTACCATCGCACCATCAAGCCATGTTCCAGGAAGTTCTTCAGGTTGGGAAGAGTCTGCTGCAGGTCTGGGGTGGTCAGTCCATGTTGATATCTCAGCTGCAAGACAAGGGAGCCACATGCTGTATCATTAACCTCCAACAACCTACCACATTGTACTGAGCCACACATAACCATACACATGGGGTGTGGTGGGCTAGCACCACCGCATATCACTCTGACACACGTGCAGTCTCCATGTTTGGAGAAGATAGAAATATTACCTACAGAAGAGGTCTACATTCTTTCACCATGACAGAGTACTGTTCTCCCCTTCAGATTATTACTCATCTGGACACAGAATGGGCAGCTTTCCCTGATAACAGGCATGTGCACTAATATGTAAAGTGTGTGGAAAGACAGGAGATGAGATGCGGGTGGCAAGAAACAGCAAACACGTTACTGAAACATCTGGATGAAATGGGCGAAGACAGAACATTAGAAAGCCCATTACACTCTCCCATGATCTCTCTCTTTTAGGCTGACTTCTAAATTTGGCCTTGAACAGTCCCCTCCTTTTAGCCACAGTGCTTTATTTCATGATGATACTATCAAATCCTGTGAAAGGAGGGGAAAAAAGTCAAGGCCACCTTGAAACTCCAGCTCTGCTGCCAGAAATATCTCCTCCAGCAGTTGAGTGATGTCACAGCAAGCCATCAGTCGTCCCGGAGAGTTTATTTAACCTATATCACTGAACAGCAGAGGAGCATCATGCCACACGTCTAGCTTATATCTCAGAGGCCCCTCTGTCACACACACTGCCTACACCAGCTCACATCTGTTTTGTTTCCACTTGGGTGCCACAGCAACCACTTAATTTTTTTAAAAACACTTCTGTGGTGAAGAGATGAAGCACACATGACTGTGACAGTCCACTCACTCAGGAGGCATTCACATGCAGCTCATTGATATATGAGCACTTAATGGATGAGTGACCTAATAAACACTGATTTAAGGAGAAATAAATGTCTGGGCTCAGAGGTCAAAGGTCAGATTTACCTGTTTACACTAAAAGAAGAGATTAATGTTTTCGAGGTTGTCAGCAGGCCTTAAAACATATCCATACAAGTTTTTTCTTGTGGAAATTTTGCAGTGTAGTCACGGAGCTGCTCTAGCGCCACAGTGGCCATGATGTGTGAAGTAGACTTGACAGTGCATGACTGTGAAGTTACAGAGCACTGGTCACAAGAAAAATTACCCAAAATATTCATTAGTTTCACTGTATAACCAACAAGAGACCAGCGAGATGTGAAGTGATTTCTGTGACACTACACTGTGTAAATTCAATATTTTTGTAGTATCTAAGTATCTTCAAGATTGCACTTTATAGATGATTGCTGTGTACTCATCTCAGCACAGAGAGGCCAGTGGTAACTGTAGGGATATCAATCTGATCCCATCTTAAAAAGCTAGATCGGGTACTGGTAACACTGTTGATGAAGCTGATCTGTTCGGTTCAATTCTATATTTTTCTGTGTTTACTGCACAACATGTCAGCAGCAGCGCAATGGTTGCTACCAAGAGAGGAAGCTAACAGGAAATCAGCCGACATGACGACAATGCTCGTTTTCTCTCTCTCGCTGTCACTTTCTGCTTGTTGTCACACTCGTTAGATTTTACTGCACTTACGGTATCATAACATGTCAACTGCTCACCTGTCTCCTGTCAGCTCCACTCCACCCACGTATGAAATAACTTTAGCAACTGTAAACAACAGCAGTATGAACTTTGCACAGTCTCCCACACTGAGCAGAAATGAGACTGGTGTAAACACATTTGGTAAATAACACGTTTTTTTTTTTTTTTCTTTTTTTTCCACTTTCCCATTTTATTTTTGTTCTTTATCATTTTACTAATAAAAAAACAGGTCAAACTGGTTCAAAAACCAGTAAACGTAAACTCTTGGACGTAGTATTTGTTAGGTTTTGTTTTAGAAAGTTAGGAAACAAACGTTTAAGTTAAGCCTGATGTTGACTTGATGATTCCCAATCTCTTCCTAACTGCTAAACTGCTTTTCAAACAAACAAACCTTACACTTGCACACATTACACTAATAAAAATTGATGGTCGTGAAAATGACGAGTTTCCCAAGAGAAACTGCAAATACGAGAGAAACCCAGAGAAACAGCGTGTCAGCAAGTATGCATAGTGGCTCTTGTAAAGCTTGATTGATGGCAATTAGAGCCATAAAAGCATTGAAACAAAAGGTCGTGTCACATGTCACGTTTCCATTCAACATAAATCCCCTTCAATGTCAACAGCTGCCAGAATAATGTGCACACTGTATGATATGAGCGCTACAGTATGTGTATGATGCACTAAAATGTTCATGTGTCCGCATGAATGATCCAGTATGTTTCTGCATGTCCGTTCTGGTCTCAAATGGTCCGTGTCTGTTCGGGGAGCAACAGAATAAACATACTCTGACAGTTATCAGGGGGAAGTTTTTATCAAATGCAGTTCAGACAGAGAGAGTCGGAGACAAGGGTGACACCTCAAAACCCAGCTGATGATAAAACGGTCCAAAACCTACGAGAACAACACAGAGATCCATTCATGGCTCAAGATAAACATCAGGGTTCTGACCAAGAAACGGAGGAACTGGGTTTGAATCGGTAGGCCAAGATCAATAACACCACCAGTTTTAGATACAAACAAAAACAAAAGCACAGCAATATTTGGAAGGGGGTGGGGGCTGCTGCTAAATGCAATCTCAAAAATCTCAGTGATTTAAAAAACTACAAAGCAGAAATCATGAATCAAGTATAAGCGGGGAACAAATATTATAGCTGCAGAAAATGTTAAAGCTTTTGTTGAACATGATGAATGTTTCTCAGTTCCACGGTGTAACAAAATGCTATCTTTAAAATCCCCTTACTTGGCTTCAGTTCTTGAGTGTCTGAAGAAAAAAAAATGCCCACACTGCAAGTCTGACAGGAGCATTATGTCAGATTACACGGCTGTATGTCTGAGTATGTGTGGAAGACAAAAAGCACGAGGCTGCACTTGTACGTGATGCTTTTATTGTTTTCTTTATGATTAGAAAGTCTGGCAAATGTGCAAACACAGCAAGCGGATATAGCTGAAGACAAGAGAGTGACGGGTGACATCACAGGCTTGCTCCCAGTGCTCTCCGTCACTATGGAGGCTGTGGGGAGGGATTTAAAAATATGTTTAAAGAGAATTTTTATGTTTTTGTTCTTGTTTTGTGTGACATATAAAGATGAGATCAGTGTCTCTTCAACACAAAGCCTCAGACTTCAGAGGTGCTCTACACCTGGCTCTGTATGATGTCACTGAGAGGAGATATCCCTAATACAGTCATATCAGAAACACGAAGTCACCTGTGGGCACAGCAACCCTCCCCATACCCGGTGTTTAAATCTTTTTGCAAAGGGCAGCCAAGCAGAAGAAAGTTGGCTTAATGGGAGTGGAAGGGAGCTAAAACAGCTTGTTTCAGAGGGTGACGGACTGCACCAAGACATAGTATATAAAGGAAATAAGGATTATTATTATTGAACTGTAAATCAAGCAAACCTGCTCTAGTACCATGTGAAAATAAAAATGTAATTCTGGAAATGAGCATAATAGGTATAATATATCCTTCCTGAGGAAGCCCACATGTGGTGGCCTTATATTTTGATGAGGAACACGACTGATTCTTTATAATATATGCCTCCAACAAGCCAACACAGAAGAATTCCAAACTCTACCTGTATGCATATTCATTCAGTCCAAATCTCTGCCAGTGTGCACCAACAACACTTGAGCTAAGTGTGTGCTTGGCAGCAGTACAGAGCCACCAGCGCTGGGCGACTGCTGCTTCACACTGTCTCTGTAATGAAGTGTTAAACACATTTAGACAGTTTGTAAGACTGAACACATACAGCCCTAGAGCTGACCCAGCGCTCAGCCAGCCAGACTATCAATATTCATAAACCAGTCTGGCCCTCTCTGGTAGAAGCTGCACTAAGTTTCTCCTCAGAGTTCACTGGGTGTGTGTGTGTTATTTTTATATATATATATTCATTCAATATATTCAGAGTTTATTGTATATATTCAGACCTTCATTCAATATATTCAAGTTTCATTCTATATATTCAGACTCTCATTTTAATATATATATATATAATATTTCCTAAACGGCATTCCATAATATATATATATTCGCCCTGAGTTCCTGAAGGGTCTGGATGTTGTAGGGCTGTCTTGGTTGACGCCTCTGCAACATCGCGTGGAGATCTGGGGCAGTGCCACTGGATTGGCAGACCGGGGTGGTGGTCCCCATCTTTAAGAAGGGAGAGACAGGAGAGTGTGCTCCAACTTTCGGGGATCACACTCCTCAGCCTCCCCGGTAAGGTCTATGCCAGGGTGCTGGAAAGGAGGGTCCGCCCATTAGTCGAACCTCGGATCCAGGAGGAACAATGTGGATTTCGTCCTGGTCGCGGAACACTGGACCAGCTCTTTATCCTCCAAGGATATTTGAGTGTGCGTGGGAGTTTGCCCAACCAGTCTACATGATCTTTGTGGACTTGGAGAAAGCATTCGACCGGGTATCCTGTGGGAGGTCCTGCGGGAGTATGGGGTGTCTGGCTCGTTGTTGCAGGCCATTCAGTCTCTGTACAACCGCAGTGAGAGCTTGGTCCGTATAGCCGGTAATAAGTCGGATTCATTTTGTCAGGGCTGCCCTTTGTCACTGATTCTGTCCATAATTTTTATGGACAGAATTTCTAGGCGTAGCCAGGTGGCGGAAGGCTTCTTCCTTGGTGGCCTCAGAGTCTCATCTCTGCTCTTTGCAGATGATGTGGTCCTGTTGGCTTCATCAGGGGGTGGCCTCCAGCTTGCACTGGAGCGGTTCGCAGCCGAGTGTGAAGTGGCTGGTATGAAAATCAGCACCTCTAAGTCAGAGGCCATGGTCCTCAGCCGGAAAAGGGTGGAGTGCCCTCTCAGGGACGAGTTCTTGCCCCAAGTGGAGGAGTTCAAGTATCTCGGGGTCTTGTTCATGAGTGATGGGAGAAGGGAGCGGGAGACTGACAGACGAATCGGGGGTACTTCTGCAGTGATGCGGACGCTGCACCGGTCTGTCGTGGTGAAGAGGGAGCTTAGTGTAAAAGTGAAGCTCTCAATTTACTGGTCGATCTACGTTCCTACCCTCACCTATGGTCACGAGCTTTGGGTAGTGACCGAAAGAATAAGATCGCGAATACAAGCGGCAGAAATGAGTTTCCTTCGTAGGGTGGCTGGCCTCTCCCTTAGAGATAAGGTGAGGAGTGCAGCCATCCAGGAGGGGCTCAGAGTAGAGCCGCTGCTCCTCCACATCGAAAGGAGCCAGTTGAGGTGGCCCGGGCATCTGATTAGGCTGCCTCCTGGCCACCTCTTGGGTGAGGTGTTCCGGGCATGTCCCACCAGGAGGAGGCCCCGTGGTAGACCCAGGACACGCTTGGGAGATTATATCGCTCGGCTGGCCTGGGAACGCCTTGGGGTCCATCTGGATGAGCTGGAGGAGGTGGCTGGGGAGAGGGAAGCCTGGGCTTCTCTTCTCTGCTTAGGCTCCTTCCCCCACAACCCAGCCCCAGATAAAGCGGAAGAGTGTATTATATATATTTATTTATATTATATGAGTGCTGCGTATGGCCTTTGTACTCAAAGTATTTATCCTGTAAGCCAGCTTGCAAATATGCAAACATCAGCCCTCTTTCTACTTCTCTGCTGTCTAGAGACAAACAGAAAAACATAAGTATCATGTAGAGATGAGGTGAGAACTGATAAAAGAAAATAAGAATAAGAAAAATGTGAGAAACCAGCCACAGGGGGCCACAGCCAGTGCACTCCTAGTGTGGGTCCCAGGCCCAGAAAAATGGGGAGGATTGCACCAGGAAGGGCATAAAATCTTGGCCAAATCAAACATCTGGATAAAAACTACATGTGGCTCATAACTACAGCCATACCAGAAAGCTATGGAAAAAAGTTGCTGAAGAAGAGAGGCGACAATCAGCGAGCAGCAGTATGGCTTAATGCTGAGGAAGAGCTCTACAGATGTAGTAGGAGTAGGAGTGACAGATGGGTTCAAAGTGGAGGTGGGATTACATCAGGGATCTGCTCTGAGCCCCTTCTTGTTTGCGATGGTGATGAATAGGCTGACAGATGAGGTCAGGCAGGAGTCTCTGTAGACTGTGATCTTCGCAGACGACTATGTGATCTGCAGTGAGAGTAGGGAGCAGGTGGAAGAGAGTCTGGAGAGGTGGAGGTGTGTGCTAGAGAGGAAAGGAATGAAAGTCATTAGAAGCAAGACAGAATGTGTGTGTGAATGAGAGGCAGACAGGTGGAAAGGTTAACATGCAAGAAGCAGAGATAGCAAAGGGAAATGAGTTTAAATACATGGGGTCAATCATCCAAAGCAACAGACAGTGCACCAGAGAGGCGAAGGAGAGACAGCAGGCACGGTGCAGTGGGTGGAGACGAGTGTCAGGGGTAATTTGTGACAGAAGGAAAGCAGCAAGAGTGAAAGGAAAGGTTTACAAGATGATAGTGAGACCTGTGGCACTGACAAAAGATAGGAGACCAAGCTGGAGGTGGCAGAGTTGAAGATGTTAAGATTTTCACTGGGAGTGACCAAGATGGACAGGATTTGAAATGAATATGTCAGAGGGACAGCTCAGGTTTAGCGTTTTGGAGACAAAGTTAGAGGCGCAAAGCTGAGATGCTGAGGTGGTCTGGACTTGTGCAGATGAGGGATAGCGGATATACTGAACAAAGGATGTTGAAGATGGAGCTGCCAGGCAGGAGGAAGAGAGGAAGACCTCAGAGGAGGTTCATGGACATAGCAAAGGAGGACATGCAGAGGGTTGGTGACATATGATAATGCTGGGGAGAGGATGAGATGGAGGGAGATGATCTGCTATGGTGACCCCTAAAGGGAGCAGTTGAAAGAAGAAGAAAAGCGTGATGCAGCTTAATGGCTTAAAGCTGGGTGTCATTTGCAACTGTCTGCACCATGAAAGCTTTGACTGTAAGATTGATACAAACAGCTAAACAGGAAGGTTTAGATTCTGGTCTGAAAATCCAAACTATTCCTTGGGAGTGTGTTGCAAGTGATGCAAGGGATTGTAACTGACACTAAATAACAAATAGCAGCTTGTTTTCTGCTGCACACAGCAGGAATGAACATTTGTGTAAAACAAAAACATGCAGAAACAATCTCAATGTTTCTGTCAGCAAACACGAAGCAGCTCAACCAATTGCTCAGAATCAGTCCACTTGAGAAAGCTTGTCATTTCTAGTTTCCCGTTCATACCTCTGTGTGATTTATGCTGGAGTCTTTTGCATGTCTGCGCACAAGTACGGATGTGTGCTTTCATGCTGGCCACAGGGTTCTTTATAATGGGCTAACCGGATCATGGCGAGAAATTCCCAGGGCCCATTGAAGACAGCTGAAAGGTGAGAGGACCTAGTTGGGGGTAGAGTGGGGACACCCACTGGGGCTTTTCCAAAAGATGACATAGTGAACTTGATCTAGCAAGGGATCCTCGCTGCTGCTCAGTTTTGTGTGTACACACTCCCTTCCCTGTTCAACAAAACCCACTCAGGGCTTCGGAGACTGCAGCACATCTATTGGGTAATCAGTCTGCTTGACAGAAGGGTTTATTATGAGTGTGTGAGTTTAGAGAATGAGTGCAATTGACCCATTACATCTAAGAATTTGGGGACTCATCCCTATCCATCATCAAGATAAAGGAACAGCCCAAAGAATGCAGCAATGTATACAGGCCCAGCTTGCCAATCCGCTGGAGCCATGACCACACACAAACACACGCAAGAGCTAGCGGGAACCAGTCAGTTTACAGTACATGCCACCCATCATTTGGCAAAATCTGCTTGTTTGCCCTGAACTCTGTACAGAGGCTAAACAAGCACAGTCCCACTCATGCCATGTATTACCGCTTCCCTGAGTTTGTCAGTACTAATCACTTTCAGATTAAACCAACTAATATGGGCGGGCTGCAGAGAACTTTGAGGTTTATTGCTGATGACACAGTGCAGGAGGGTGGCCTAGGTAACCGGTTCATGGACTCTGATTTTGAAACCTCAAGGGAAGAAAAAACACAAACAAAATTCCAAAAAACCCAGAAGTTACCATATTTAGATCAGAGGGTGCAGCGCCAAGTTATCAACTGGTTGGTTGGCAAGCTGCATCCATAAACCGCAGAATGCACCGAGACAGGCATCTGTTAATTAGTGCTAATAAACCAATAAACACTATACTTTTACTCAAAGCTACAGCACAAATTTCTTGAATAGACTACTACATAGTAAGCCATATTATTTAAATCAATTTTATTTATATAGCACCAAATCATAACAACAGTCACCTCAAGGCACTTTGTATTGCAAGGTAAAGCCAATACAACAATACAGCGAAAACCCAACAACTTCCTATGAGCAGCACTTGGCAACAGTGGGAAGGAAAAACTCCCTTTTAACAGGAAGAAACCTCCAGCAGAACCAGGCTCAGAGACGGGCAGTCATTACTTCGTCAAGTTATAATTGTAGGGTCTTTACATTTAAAGCGCAATGAGGAAACTGTTTGTTGTGATTTGGTACTATATGAATAAAACTGAAATAATATGAAATCTGCCATTTCCGGTTGGGGGATGAGGGGAGGGAGACAGGACAAAAGCTGAAGGCTCTGCCTCCCATGATACTCTTCAGTATCTTAGGAAAAACAAGTAAGCCAGCAGTCTGAGAGTAAAGTGCTCTACTGGGGTGATACGGTACTATGAGGTCTTTAAGATAGGATGGGGCCTGATTATTCAAGACCTTGTATGTAAGAAGGATTTTAAATTCTATTCTGGATTTAACAGGGAGCCAATGAAGAGAAGCCAACATGGGATAAATCTGTTCCCTCTTTCTAGTCCCTGTCAGTACTCTAGCTGCAGCATTTTGGATCAGCTGAAGGCATTTTGGGAGCTTTTAGGACAGCCTGATAATAATAAATTACAACAGTCCAGCCTAGAAGACATGCATTAACTAGTTTTTCAGCATCACTCTGAGTGTCACATAATTGTATTAAAAATGCTCCAAAAGGCTCCAATAGCACAAACACAGTCAGGAGATCCAGTTCAATGACTCGAATTAATGAAGGCGAGGCCTAGCAGCCTGACTACAGCTGCCTGTGTTGAACACCTGTCAGGGTTCCCCCCCCATACACCTTACAGTTGTTCTGTATCTATCTGTACTGGCCCAAATAGTTTTTCTGTAATAAGCTATAAAACATGCTTTTTTAATGGTGTTAAGTTGGTCATTTAAGATTGACCCACTTTTCTTGCCAGCCAATAGTGGCCACTCCAGGAACTGCCATTCTTGGCATTTCTGCATTAGCTTTATTTTTCAGCCTCAGAACTTGCTGTGCTGCAGTCCAGAACCCTGAACTTGATGAGTTAAGAGGTTAAAGTCTCCAAATCAAACTCTGTAGTATCATATGCATGTCTGAGCTGCATAACAGCATGCTTTTGTCCACTGGGGTAAAAACAGGAATGGTTATTTTACAGAGCACAAAGGTTTTACATGCTCCCTGGGGAAGGCAATCAGGGAGCTCATTAAGTGCTATGACAGCTTGTTATAAAGGGGCTAACCAGGGGTTTCTCCCTCCACTGTCCCTCTGGTCAAACTGTGTATTGGATACTTCAGCAGAGGCAGTGAGGTTGACACAGGCATTTGTTTTCATACTCAGACCTCATATGTTGAGAATTGGAGCTTAGGGAGACAACTTGCCACAGACAATTTTTCAGAGCAGTGCCTTTCCTGATTAAGATGACTGACTTATGAACAGCTTACATACCAGTGAATTAAAAAGAAACAAAGTATAAGAAGAAATAATCTTATAGGAGCTGAATGATATATTGGTGCAGCAAAACATCCTATAACAAATTATGAACATTAGTGTGGACTAATTTGTTACAGTGCAATGAAACTGTTCCCGTCACTCCTCTCACCATGTCCAATGAAATTTTATACAGGCTGCATACTGCATTGTTAATTATTAATCCAAACCTAACAATAACCATAATAATGAGTCTGTTTAAAACAGTAAAAAGTGTTAGACTCTAGTGTATCATACCAGCATCTAATGTTGCATTTACCTCAATTTGGAGTGATGCGGGTTGTGATCGTCAGTGATTTTAATGCATGCAATTTCAAGTGAGACGTGGATAAAATGGACAATAAGCAGCAGTTTCTCGGCTGATTAGAGCAGCTTTTGGGCAGCTATAGTGTCTTTTGGGTTCGTTTGGCTGGTGCATGAAATCACCCGCCTCACACACAATGTGTGTGTTGCGTGGCCAAAAAACTGCTTTGCAGATGATTTCCTCACACTCGACTGCAAACTTTCATCGTGGCAGCAGTTCATGTCTTACTGCTCTCATTACAGCTGCCAATATATGAACATCTTTGTTTTTCTTTTAACCACGTGTTTTTGCACAGCCAGTTCACGCAGTCAAACTACATTTTCTTCGTTTTTGTTTGCAGCTCCGTGATCCACGTTTACAACTTTGAATCTTTAGACTGTCGTCTCTTTTCTCTGTTTGCCTTCATAGCTGCTGTAGCAAGCTGCTCCAAGGTCAAGCCCAGCTCTGAGGAAATAAACATCTGATTCACCTCAGTGAGTTGATACGGTGGAAATATCAGAACACTGTATTTACATACAGGGAGATTTCATCTGATATATTGTTTTGATGTTTTAATAAACAGTTTAAGTCAGAAGGATTACAGCACTCACATTATCTTTTATGGCTAAGCTGCAAAGCCAAGCCACATAAGCTCTTGTGTTATACAGTTTATTTTAACCTACAATACACCACCATACAACTAAGCTTGACTTTAACTTTGAACATTAGAAAGAAAACAAATTTTTCTGGATTTATAGCCCTGCAACTGGACCTGAAAGTGAAACTTAGGACAACTGTGGTTTTCTATGTCATTTAAACCCCACTGTAATTGAACAGTAATTAAAAATAAAATCTGGGGATCTGTGTGTGTTTTCTCTGCCTTTCATGACATCTGACAATCGCAACCTGTCAAGAGCATCACTAAGAACCGAACTAACCCCGAGTTTAAAGTTCTTTGGTGGAGTGGTTCTAATATTTTGGCTAAAAATGTTTTCCTTACACCAGGGGTCAGCAACATTTGCTATCAAGAGAGTCATTTTTGAGTCCTAAAGTTAATTTAAAAAAAAAAAAAAAAAACCTCTTCATGAAGCCATAAATTACAGAACTACAATAATGACATTTATTTATTATTATTTTTTATTGCCAAAAAAAATGTCACGATCGTGGAGAAACAAAAATATCCATCTGCACGTATACGACTACTTTGTGTTTATACAAATAAACCAAATAAAAAGTAGTTTAATTTGATAATAAATAAAACATACAGCAGACTAAACAAAGGCCAGTTTTAACTCAAATTTGATGAAGTCCAGTTTAGTGTGAGGCAATCCTCTTTTTCTCTATTCATAAACACTGCAGCAATCAACCCTCGGACAAGTAAACAACTATAACATATTCACTGTTAAATGCAAATGAAAATGCTAAAAATAATTTCCATACTCATATTCATCTATTTTTCCCCACCAAAATCACAGGGAACCACAGGAAATGGGCAAAAAAAAGCTCCATGCAGGTCCAGAGCCACAGGTGTGAGACCCCTGCCTGGATGACTGCTGTCTGTGCCCTGTGTGTAAAAGGGAGGGGCCTTTTAACCCCAAGCTGAACCATCACAACTAAGTGCAGGACCTTCCCCTAATCTAATCCTAAATTGTAACTTTCACAAAATGCCATCAGATCACAGATTGTGACTGTTCATGATTTTATTTTATTTTTGTCTTGATTACCTTCAGTCACTTCCTCATGCTGTATGAAGGAGTTCTTCAGGAAACTGCAAACCACAATTTGCCTGTTTTACACACACACACACACGCACGCACGCACGCACGCACACACGCACACACACACACACACACACACACACACAGTATCCTTATAGCTGTCCTGTTTCCGAGTGGTAACTTTATGACTCCCTGCATGTGGCGCGTTTAGGGGACACCTGGAAATTGTAGAGGCAGGCTGTGCACTAGCCACATATGAATTTACATATGCCACACATTACTGGCATTTAACCATGTTGCGTAAGCTAGTATTAGCTGATGCATCAAAAAACTAACCTCACACTGGCATAACTCTGGCACCTCTAACAGAAATGCCAGAAACAACATAATATCTTAAGGCAAGAAGGCTAACATATATATTTCATTTGGCACATGTAGCCATAACAGCTAAAAAAAGCTAATGCTTTCCAGAATAGTTATACACAGAAATATCTTTCCTGATCTTATCTCTACTTATTTCTACTATTTATTTATTTATTTTTTTTTTTTTGCCCCCCCCCCCCTCAGCTTCATTTGCTTTCTATTAAACAGAACCTCCCCTCTGAGAATCTCTTTCTAGCTCACTGGTGGATTTGAAATGGGTAATTATGTTCGCTACAGTACGGCGCTCCTATGATTCCACCCATCTGGCCTATTCTATCCTATCCTGTGCTCATAATGAAACTCAGCTTGTACAGCCATCACTCATCCACTAAATGAATTACACTGAAATGTTGGGCAGGATGCGCACAAAATGGCCGAGACAAAATGGCAGCAGATGGGAGCTGCGGCGTCCAGCGAGGAAACGGGACTGTTTCACAGGAGCCCGAGAATTTTGGGAGGACATGTTCATTTTTAATGTTGTATGTAAGGACATGTTATTCACAGACCTGCTATTTTTAGATTTGGCCTTGCAGCTTTGAGTTGTTCAATGCAGGTTCAAAACCTCAACTATCGTACAGCACAGCACAGAATATGAAATCCAAGTTGATTAATCACTGCAGCCTTTCATGTGTCTGAATAAATACACAGAGGAGGGCTGACACGCTGTTTGAGTCTGGTTAGAGTTATTCATTCACAAAAAAAGGAATCACTTCCCTTAAATTCTGACCAGCTCTCTGGCCTTGAATACATGCCACAGTCATCATCATCCAGTCTTTAAGCCAAACTTAGAATCCGAATTCATAAACACCGCAGGCGTTTGCTTACATGGGAAGAGTCTTCCCACATATTTAGAGTTTAAAGAATCACTACTGTCTCATGCACGAGTTGTAAAAGGTATTCCTGTTGTTTTTAATCTAAATATTTCTTAGTTTAATATTTCAACCCATTTAGATTAGAAGAAGGCTGCATGCACATGTAGAGCATGCCATTCATAAATACTGAGGCATCAGCGTAGTCCAGTGGGCCAGAGATTAGTAACATTAGTGTTTATGCAAACAGGCCTGCTTCAAATGTTCCAAAGGTCAAACAAAAAGAGAAGAGTAGGATCAACAAAGTATCACATTAATACTTCTAGATGTGGTGTTTACTTCAACAAAGCAGTGGTTCACAATTTGCACCTTTTTTTGGGGGTGGGGGGGGGGGGGGGGGGGGGGGGGGGGGGGTGCAAAATCCTGGATCTGGATCCTTCATCCTACCTGTATGCACGTAACTGTAGAGGAGTGGCTGAGCAGCTGCTCACCATGCCATTGTGTGTGTGTCTGTGGGGCAGTGATGATTCATTCAACATTTCTATAAGCTCATAATCCATATTTCTATTTTGGGAGTTTAAATTAAAAAAGCATACACCAATTTTGAAAGCATTTCTCACTGAGTGATCTTTATCTCGGAGGTGGGGGCATCCACACCTCCACTGAAATCAAAGCAACAACTATTTCCACTGCCGCAAACACATACACTGCACTGATTTAACAGGAGTTGGATCGAGTCTCTCAAGTCGTTATCAGATTTCTTTGTCAACATTAAGTGTTGACCAGCTGATAAACTGCTTCCGTCAATTCCAGAAATATGTCAACACATGCAGGCCAGGCGTAATAAAAATAAGTTTTATTCTCACTAATTAAATCAGCCAAACGTTAAATCATGCTTTTTTGTTGTAGACATGTGCCTTCTGTGGTTGATAGAAAACAGACAAAAACCACTTTTAGGCTTTAAAGATCAAATCCCTTTCTTCTACTGAGCAGCCCTTAATGTAGACATGGAAGTGAACAGCATAAGCACCAGTAAGAACTTCCAAAGGGACTGAAATGTAGCTAAATGTTAACAGCTATCAGAAGAGATGTAACATGACTCTTTCTGTGCTGAAAGAACGTCACGGGTTAATTATTTATGACTTTATCAGCCCGTATCATCTAAATCTCTATAGCTCAGCTTACAGTGGTCTGTAACTAATCTACAGCACATAATGTCTAATAGCCAGAATCCACAGATCTGAGCAAGATCAGAGAAACGTGAGAGACAGAAAGGACAAAAATCAGTACATAGAAAACAGCACATAAAGCCTTTGTGACAGCAAATGGGAACTCCATAGATTTTTAAGAACCGGAGAGGCACTACAGTGAAACAAGACACTGTTTAAAAAAGTGGCCTATGAGCACAGCACTTCATCCCCACTTCAGTGCAGGGGCTCCAGCTTACATTAGCTGCTACTGGCTAACATAGGCTAGCATGTGATCACATCGTCAGAAGTGAGGTTACAATGTGGGTAATACAGGTGGAAAGTTATGGAAAGATTTAAGGATACAGGGGATAAAAAAAACAAAACAAAAGTCTCTCTCCTCCTGCATCCACATTGCTACATTTGAAATGCACTTTAAATGTCCTCTGAAGATAAACCACCCCTTAAGCCTTTAACATTCATAATCATTTCCACACCTCCGGAAGATTAGATATGTATTAGTATCTAGTAGGGATGCGCCGATCCGATATTCAGTATCGGTCCGATACTGGCCTAAATTACTGGATCGGATATCGGAAAGAAATAAAAAATGTAATCCGATACATTAAATAACGTTTCGCTCACATTAGCTGGATTACAGTGCTCCGTTGTCTTCTTCTTGTGGATTTGCGGTTGACCAAACCAGCTTAGAGCTGCATTACCACCACCTACTGGAATGGAGTGGATCAGCAAATAACCCCCTCAGTTCTCCGTCGCTGCGACGGATTCCCTTTGACACTGAGGGATCATCGCTGACATGTTTTTCCACGCCTCCGCCGCTCTCTGCCTTGTTTGTGTGTTGTGCTCGCTGTGCTGAGAATCAGCTGTTATTTTTTTTCTCTACTTCAGCTCCCGGACATACTGCTAGCGAGCGCAGCTATTAGCACTGGTGACCCCTTCCCCGTCAAAATATTTTTGATACTTTAATCCCTGATTTGTGACTAAATGTAGACCTGCAGTAGAAATGTATTTAGGAGAATGCTTGTGAATATAAAGCATTACAAGATTACGCTCACACAGCTCCCAGTTTTTCAACATAAACACTGATGACGCAACAGCAGCAGTCAGCTGATTTACGTGCAGTCTGTCTGCACAAGCGGAAAGAGGCGGAACCGGCGCGCTCAGATGGAGCAGAAGGAAATGTTTTTCTAGTGTCCAAAAGAAGCCTTTTCGTCCCTGTAACCTCCATTAAAACTGGGAAACAGCTGGAGGTCCTTCATCAACCACCTGATCAGTAAGTGAAGAAAAGAGAACTCTGTAGCTGCTCCATCCACCCTGTTTGTTTCACACAGAGAAAAACTGCAGTACGGAAGTTAAAATATGCAGATGAACTGTTAATATGAAAAAAGTATTTCTTATCCAGTTACTTGGGTAATCAATATAAATAGAATACAGAATTGCTAAAACAATCGATAGTTGCAGCCCTAATGAAATTTGCAACATGCCATAAGCATCACCTTCTCACACAGAAGCAACAGGATTCAGGTGATAGTTATTGTTGCAAGTAAGTAAAGTTTATTTATATAGTGTTTTTCACAGACAGAAATACACTGTACAATAATTAAAACACAATACCCCCCCCCCCCAGGAAAACACTATGTTAAAAACATAAAGTAAAGTAAAGTAAAGTAAAATTTTATTTATATAGCACTTTTCTAGATAAAATCACAAAGTGCTTTACAGCATTTAAAAGAAAACAATAATACACAATAAAACACACACAAACCACTAGTTAAAAGCAAGCCTGTACAAATGAGTCTTGAGCTGTTCTTTAAATGATTCAATAGAGTCCACAGATCTCAGGTGTGATGGTAGTGCATTCCACAATTTAGGAGCTGCAACCTCGAAAGCACAGTCTCCCTTAGTTTTTAGCCTAGAGCGAGGAACCACCAACAGATTTTGGTCAGAAGACCTCAGCAGTCTGTGCGTTATGTATGGGTGTAAGAGCTCACTAATGTATTCAGGCATTTGACCATGCAGAGCTCTGAAAGTCATCACCAAGATCTTAAACTGGGATCTGAACTTTATGGGAAGCCAGTGCAGAGATGACAAGATAGGTGTCACATGAGACCACTTAGAGGATCCTTTAAGTAGCCTGGCAGCAGCATTTTGGACCAACTGGAGGCGATTCAAAGACGATTTGCTGAGACCAATGTATAAAGAATTACAGTAGTCCAACCGAGAGGAGACAAAAGCATGAACAATAATTTCCAATTCCGGCTTGGACACCATTCGACTGAGGCGGGCAATATTTCGCAAATGAAAAAAGCAGGATCGCACAAGGCTATTAACATGTTTCTCAAAGCTAAGAGCTTGGTCAAATGTAACTCCTAGGTTTCGAACATTTGACTGAACCATTGATGATAAAAAACCAAGATTGTTTATCACAGTGGGAACAAAGCTATCGGGTGCACAGACAAGAACTTCAGTTTTCCCGGTATTAAGTGAAAGGTAGTTAGCAGCCATCCAGTTCCTTACAGCCTCAACACAGTTCTGAAGAATAGATAGTTTTTTAACATTCTGTGAAGAAAAGGAGATATACAGCTGAATATCATCAGCGTAACAATGATATGAGACCTCTTTAAATGCGCCCAAAATGTCTCT
Organism: Archocentrus centrarchus; assembly: GCF_007364275.1. Lineage (NCBI taxonomy): Eukaryota > Metazoa > Chordata > Actinopteri > Cichliformes > Cichlidae > Archocentrus > Archocentrus centrarchus. The sequence continues at coordinate 32,980,456 of NC_044359.1, read as the reverse complement.
GAGAGGTAGTAAATACAAAGTGAACAAGATAGGACCCAACACAGAGCCTTGGGGCACACCACAGGACAGAGCAGCAGATGAGGATGTAAAACTATCAGCAGCCACTGAAAAGCTTCTGTCTGAGAGGTAAGAGCGGAACCAATCTAAGGCTGATCCAGAGATGCCCACCCATGTCCTTAACCTGTCAATTAAAATGTTGTGATCTACTGTGTCAAATGCTGCCGATAAGTCCAGGAGTACAAGAACAGAGTATTCACCTGCATCCCTTTTCATTAGAATATCGTTAGAGACTCTTAGGAGAGCAGTTTCAGTGGAGTGCAGGTTACGAAATCCAGACTGAAACTTATCGAGTATGTTATATTTAGCTAACATAACATTTAGCTGTTTGACCACAACTTTTTCTAAGACTTTTGATACAAAAGAAAGCTTTGAAATTGGTCTAAAACTTTGAGGAAGTGAAGGATCAGCATCAGGTTTTTTCAATAGGGGATGAATAACAGCTTGTTTAAAATATCGGGGGACAGAGCCAGTAACCAGTGACCTGTTAATTATTGTTAACACGCATGGCCCAATGGTGCAAAAAATTTTCTTAAATAAAAATGTCGGTAAAACATCAATGGAGCTAGAGGAGGGTTTCATGCTATCAACCACACTTAGGAGATCTTTTAATGATATTGGTGAAAAGTTCTCCAGGATTGAAGGCCGAGTGGGAAGTAAGGCAGAAGAAGATACAGAGGGATTTATGTTTGCTCTAATATTGTTAACTTTACCAATAAAAAAGGATAAAAAGTTTTCACAGTCTTCATTAGACTGAATGGGTGAAGTAGGAGAAGCAGGTGTAACAATCTGTTTGATTGTGTCAAATAGCATTTTTGGATTTCGTCTACTGTTAGAAATCAGCCGAGAGAAATAAGCAGCTCTTGCATCCTTCACCATGTTATTAAAAGAAAATATAAGTTCCTTTAAGTGAATTAGGTGGACTTGGAGCTTTGTTGATTTCCATAGACGCTCCACTTTCCGACAGCTACGTTTCAAAAAGCGAATACTGTCGTTCATCCAAGGGGAGGATTTGCTAAAAGTGGCCTTCCTCATTTTAAAAGGAGCTATTCTATCTAAAATAGAAAGACACTGATGGTTAAAAGAGTCTACTAAAAGATTTACATCATTTGAAGTAGAAACCTCCTCATGATTAAAAGCAGCAGTAAATTTATCTGCAGAAAGGTGATTGAAAATGCGTGAACAAAACACATGAGGCACAGATAGATAATCAAAATTAAGAGACAAATTAAAAAGAACACAAACATGATCAGAAATAAAAATATCTTCAGAATAAAGAGAATCAATATTTAAACCAAGAGTAAAAACAAGATCTAAAACATGTCCTTTGTTACTGTATGTGTAGGGCAAGACACATGTTGGGTCAGATTAAAAGATTCCATCAGATTGATAAATTTTTCAGCATGTTTATCTGAAGTATCATCAACGTGAAAGTTAAAATCTCCAATAATAAGGAGTCTTGCTAGTTTCAATGTGGAGGACAAAAAGTCACTAAATTCCTTCAAGAAGGATGTCCCTGGGCCAGGTGGACGGTAGATTAAAACACAATAAAATGAATTATCTCTTCCAACCTTTAAGATCTGCGACTCAAAAGATGAAAAAGTTTCCGAGCTCACCCCACGGCACATAAAGCTGCTCTTAAAAATTGCAGCCAGTCCTCCACCGCGTCCTGACGAGCGAGGGGAGCTGAAGAATCTGTATTTAGTAGGACACAGTTCTATAAGCGGAGTGTGATCCATCTCCCTCTGCCAGGTTTCAGTCAGAAACAGGAAATCCAAATCCTTGGACAGAATATAGTCATTCAAAATAAAAGACTTATTTGAAACGGAGCGCACATTCATGAGCGCCATCCTGAGAGGAGTTGAAGCTGGAGACCCTACTGAAGACAGCCGGGGTAAGGAGCGCAGGACTCGTGAAGTTGATCCACTGTGCCTATAAAGTTCACTCACCACCGGAGAGGCTACCACAGCCGCAGGAGAGTCCGGAAAAACTTGGCGAAGACAACATGTCCTCCCGCGTACGTTCAGAAGTGGAAAAGAATCATAACTCCAGGCACCAGGAGACGTCAGGCTAAACATAAAGGAGGGTCGATATTTTCCAGCAATTCCCCGCTTCCAGAACAACCGCAGTCTCACCTGGACTCCGGCTCTACATCCCCTCTTCCTCCGCCTACGTCCACCGAGGCACCGGCAGTGCTGACCGGCACCAGCCGCTTTGGTTAGCGGGGTAAATGGAGGCGAATAAGAGGCTGCACCACCAAGACACAAAAAAGGAGCATCATGGTTCCCCATATAAGTGCGGATGTTCAACAAAGCCTGTCGATCATACACCCAACGGGCTGCAAGACCATCGTAGACCGGAAAGCATATCAACATCAAAATAAAAACAAAAGCAACAGCTGATCGACCGACGGCGAGGCCAAACACAGGCGCCATCTTGTGAACTGTTTATTCATTCTAACATTACCATATTAAAAGAAAAAGAATAAAAATAAAGTCAGAAACCAGAAAGCCTGGTTAAACAGAAAAGTTTTCAACTATTTTTTAAATGATGCCACAGAGTCAGCTAAATGGAGCTGGACTGGTAAACAGTTCCAGAGCTTTGGTGCCACCCTGGTCCTTAGTCTTGTATGTGGGACAACTAAAAGACTTTGATTTTGTTGTTTGAGAGACTGTTGACTACTTTTTTTTTTTTTTTTTTTTTAATGTTTTTAAATGCCTGGATCAATTTTAAGTATCGGATTTATATCGTATCGGCCGATATCCAAATGTAAAATATCGGTAACGGTATCGGACATAAAAAACTGGTATCGTGCCATCCCTAGTATCTAGTGCAGCAGTATGCTTAAGATTAAGATATTTGACCAAATTATTGACTTTAGCAGTGGCCACATCGCTTAAAGATGCACAAATTCACTCATATATAGTCATACAAGAATTTTAAAGTCCTCCTTTAATGGCTGAAATGTAATTTTTGTAATTCTCTTTTTTCAAACAAGTGTGTAATAAAACAGCTCTCACTATTTCATACTGGAAGTTCTTCCACTTCATTTAACATTCTGTAACTGTGCTGGCTTTCTCCTTTTACTCTCTCTGCTCCCTCCTCTGTCTCCTCCATGCTGCAGTAATGTAATACAGGTGCGGTGTACTCACTGAGCCAAATACGGCCCTAATTCAAACCAGATTCTTCTGTCGCATTACTTGTTGTTACACTTTGCTGAGTATCGAATTGCTGCCAAATTCAGTCAACAGATTTACATAATTACAGGAAAGGCTGTATGAGATGAATAGGAAATTCAGTTTGGGAGACCACTGATGGAAAGACCAATGCTAGTCTCCTCTGAGCCCAATCACAGCGAGGATGGTCGGAGGTGGGTGCTGCATTGTTCACCAATGTGAGTGTGTACTTGTCAGTATAGGAGGCTAACGTAATGTGCTACAGCGACACCTATTAGAAGTGCCACCCTCCTTGACGGTCGCTCTGGTCCTCCAGGCTAATGACCCTTGTCACTGTAACACTAGACAAACTAAGCAACCCAACACCCATGTATGCTATGTGAAGTCACAACACTGAGTCCAATTTCCTGTCAGCAGTACTGGCATGTAAAGCTATCATCAATCGTCCGTGGCAGCTCTCATAAGAACTCCTGGTGCTTGGATGAGGCACACCTAGCAGAGTATGGTAATTCACTACTTTGTAGATTCGAGTACAAAGCATACAACACTCGCTCTTCTGGGAAGCCACAAATGTCTGTGGTATGAACAGCAGCTGGTGCCAAAGAATGAAGGGCACAGGATGCGCAATGAGTAACTAAAAGGAAATGGAGGTTATTCGGAGGTCGGGGCAGATATTAATTGTATTCTTCGTTAGAGGGAATTATCCAATAAAAGGAGGACACGTCTCATGAATAAACAACAAACTTTGCTCCAGCTGCAGTAGGCCAAATGTACTCATGAAAACTTACTACTTTAAGTTTAGCCAGAGTCTGATCACACTCATTTTATTACTTGGAATTAAAGTGTTGCGGTATTTTACAAGGGAATTTTTTATTTTTTTATTTTTAAATACACGTGTTTCCACAAGGTCCCTCGGAAAATAGTAGACCAGAGGATGAATATATGGTTTGTGGGCAGGTGCCTCTCCTAGCTTCACGCTGCCCACATGTTCTCTCCAAGTCTATTTAACTTCTTGTGAATAGGGCATATTATTTTCTTTTCGTTTCCTCTTCATTTTGCGGATGTCTTTATGACTGAGATTTTCTATTAATTTTACCACTGGATTGGAGGTCACAGGGAGAGCCTGGGCTGGAAAACTGTGTGCACACTTCTCATCTGTCTGAGTTTCCCAGCTTTGAAATGGATTACTTTCAGAGTGACGGCTGAGAGAGCTACTTATCCAAAAGTCTGCTTAGTTTAACTGTCTATTTTGAAGTCTGAAGCATGAGTGAACCATGACAAGAACTGAAGAATGAATAATAACTGATGTGGGCTTTGGTTTGGTTGTTTCAAACTATTTCACACTACATAAAAACAGCAAACATTTACATCTGGCAGATAGCATTAAAACCTCCTTCAGCCTACGTCACTAAAACAGTTTGTCAAGTATGAATACAACCTTGATGACAGTAAAATGACTACATCTGGGCTGCAATACAGCTGACTGGCCAAGTACATGTACTATCAAAACAGCAACCAGAAAGCCGAAGATTAAATCTTAGAGTTTCAATATTTCAGAAGGTTCAAAGGAACTTGCATCCAGATTGTGCTGCTATTTTACCAGAACAAAATATGTCACATTAAACTGGTGCTGATAAAAGTATAAATAGGAAAACAAGAAGTACTTCATTTATCCACATGAAAGATTTAGACATTTATATCACGTAATATATACACATCTTATCAATCACTGGAAATACTATACTTTACATTTTAATATTAAGAATTGGATTTTGTATTGCATCTGTCTAAAAGTGTATTTGTATGTAAGCCGCATAAATCCATGAAGATATGAATATATTAAGTATTACCAGGCACCGTATTCATAAGCCCACAGATCAGCAGATTGCAGTCAGCTTTCCAAGAGTTACTGGCAAAGACAAATTCTGCATGCTTGAGAAAGAACTCTTTTTATGAAACTCTTTAAAAAGTAAAGCTTACATAAAAGATACTTTAAATGCACCATTTCTTATGGATTTTAATCACACTTGGGAGGTTTAAAGACTGATCTGTGTTAATGTCGTTTGGAATTTAAACTATGAGATGGCACACGAGTAACTAAAGTATGGGTTTCTTTGTGTGATGCCTCCAGCTGCAGAGTCAAAGTGACTATAAACAAATTATGCTGTAAAATGCAGCAAATACAGTAGTGCATGAGAGAAATAAACATATTAAAAGAAAAACTCTTGACCTTGTTTTTCCATCGGCTCCAAGTATCAAATTAAAACCTGACACGATATGGGAAGAGTGTAGGCTTTGTCCCGTTTATTTTGGAGAGCCCGGAGCATTCCCTGATCATCTGGGTTTGTTCAACTGTGACCCTGCATAGTGTTAAGGATGTTTAAACATTTTTTACACTGCCAAAGGGTTGCAGTGTTTGAATATGAAACAGTCATAACCCAATACAGAAAGAAAAAAAAAATTCTCATAATGAATAGCTGATTAGAATCGGGGACTGGTCTTTGCAATGCCGATTGCACTGACCTAACCTTCTATATAAAATATTTGATTATCTCTAGATGTGGAGTGTTTAATGCACAATTTGCTTTAAATCAGATGAGGAGGTTTAATCTGGGATTAGAATGGCCGATTCATATCATCCTCCAACGAAAGTTCAACCTGATTGACTGTGTGCTTAAGAAAAACTGTTCACAGCTCTTTATTTACCTACGACACAATGATTAGATTAATTTGCTCCACTTCCTCTTGAGCTGCTGCCAGCCACCCTGCACTAAAGCCAGACAAAAATACACATAACATAAAATATGCATAACACTGTAAGCCCGTAGCATGAAAGCACCCACTGACATTGCTTTCCCAAATGCAGATGCATTGATGCTCACTTACAAAAGACAGACACTGGATTCATTTCATAATAAATCAATGAACACTTAAAAGGCTAGCTGGATTTATTAAAGCGATGACCTAATTCTCAACCAACCAAATCTGACTGGAATTTAAATAGAGCAGGCAGACGAGGAACAAGGAACAAGAAACAAATACCTATTGTGTGGTCAAGCCCCCACCCCCACCCCACTTCTGTAGGCCAACTATGTAGATTGTTCCATTAATACAGAATGAAGGGAAAGTGTGAGGCTGAATGTGTGGTTTCTAACTCTTTAATAAGCTGGATGAATGCCACTGCTGAACTGAAGGTTGCAGTGAAATGCGGGTCAATCCAGCTTTCATAAACCTGCAAGTTCATAAAACCAACCAAAACATCTCTAACCAAAAACTGACAAAGAAAGAAGAAAATCTATGTAATGAAATTTGACAAAATAAAACCAAAGTCAGGTGAAACAACTCAGACAAAATCATCCAAACAGCTGTTCACACAGCGCGTCTCATCAGCTGGTTCTACTGATTGGAACTCTGCGTCGCACAGACTGCCAATCGCTGAGGCCATCAGGTGGAGATAGCCAAGCAGACCTTGTCAGTGAGGACTGAGGAGGTGAGTTATGACAGTGCTGCTGACAGGTGAATTTCTCTGGCTGTTCAGCTCTGTCAGCAGTGGTACCCTCCAGCTCTCAAGAAATACTCTAAACTGCTCCACTCTGACTGCTGTAGCAGTTGTGAGGCTAAGGCCCCAAAGACATAAAAAAGTCAAACATGTGTGCTGACGCAGAATTACACCATGTGTATGTGTGTTTATATTTGTAGTTGGACGCTAAGGCAGGACGCAGTTTCTGTGGACGACAACCTAATTGCCTAAAGCACGAGCCAACAACTTGGCTGAGACATGTTTTTGCTTTTAAAAAAATAAAAATAAAAAAAAAATAGAGGGTTAGTGGGTGTTTCCATGGGGACAACAACAGCACTTGCAGTAATTTGTCCACTAAAATTTTAGAGATGTCTGCTTGGCGTCATAATGGGTGAGTAACAACCAGAAGCGCAACAACAAACAAAACAGTTGATATGCAATAAAGTCAATGTGAATGTATAATATAAGCTTATGTATGAGTAGCAGCAGAGACAATATAAGAGAAATATGACACTCAAAGAATCCTTTATAGAAATCTAGATTAAAAATACATAACAGGGAAACATCTTATGATGCACAGATGCAGTGGAGGTTCACAGCAGTTTGAACTGTGTGGTGGCAGACACATCTTCTTGTGAGTACTTATAATTTTTCTTGACTAACGGTATCTTTTGCATTAATTAGCATAGAATTTCAGGATTCATTAGAAATGTTAGTCTAGGTGGCTACAAGAGGGGAAGAGTGGGCAGCTAGACAATAAAATGATACATGATTAATGTAACGTGTAATGTAACTCAGGTAGAATAGAGAAAAAAAAGACACAGGGCAGTTTATTTACTTTCAGCATTTAGAGAAATGTATATAAACCTGTGGGAATGCAACCAATCATATTTAACCTGGTTTACTTACAGCAATGAATGATCTACCTTTGTTATTGGACATATGAGGACAGAAATGAGCTGAATAGGTAAAACATTAAGTCATAACAAAGTCATCCCTGGTACCCTTTTTTACCTTGAGCGTGTGTGTGTGTGTGTGTGTGTGTGTGTGTGTGTGGATGTAAAAATGCTTAGCAAAAACAGCAGGGTAATCAGGAATGTTAGCTAACATAATGGCTGTTGTGTTTGTCTAAAGAAAAATATTTTTAATAATCCCCGGAGCATACAGTAGGTTCAGCTCGTGGGAGTGGACATTATCAAATTCGGCTGATTTTTCTATAGATGCAGTTTTCCTGTTCTGTTATTCTGAAAGATAACTGCTCTGCCGTTATCAAGATGCAGTCAAGTAGAAAGACTTGCTTCTAAAAGGACTTGAGGGGAAATCCCCTTAAAACTTTAACTTATATCATTAACAGCCATAATTACTAAGGCTACACTCCAAACTAATGGCACTGCTGAATGTGCATAAGAAAGTTTTCTGGTCAAATCGACACTGACCAAATTCCTCTAACTTGCTATTGGTCCACTGTGTGGCACCAATGCAGCTCCAACACGCTGCTTTGAAGGTGCCCTGTGGTATCTGGCAATGAGATCTGAGCAGCAGATCCTTTAAGCCCCATAAGTTTCGAGTTGGACCCACTGCAGATCAGACTTTGTTCAGCACATCCCCCCAACAAGATGTTGTATTGGTCCACTGTTGGTAATTACTCAACACTGCGGGCTGGGAGCAGCCCATGAGCCTAGGTGTTCTGGCAGTAACAATTTTACCCTTGTCAGAGTAGATAAAATCTTTACATAATCTAAGTCCCAGGCTTCCAAGGTGAGTCTTCATGATGTTTCAGCTCATTAGTGTACAGCTGCTTCTTGCAGCATGAATCTGTTCTTGTATATCTCTGCATCACATGAATTTAGATTGTAGGTATCTGTAAGTGCTGGGAAAGTCATTACTTATTTTGGTAACATCCTTCACAGGGCTTGTAACTTGGGAAATAAGTTATTTGAATTATTTCCAAAGAAAAAGAACTCCTTTGCAGGACCTCTCTTTTTTTTTTTTTTTTAAACTTGAGCTGGTGTTTATTTAACAGCTCCATTCATGAGCCACTTAGCCCCTTTTCTTCAATAACTGTAAAATGGTTATGTGACCTCTGGGACAGCAAGCCTGGACTCATCATTAAAACGCTTCATTAATTAAAAAAAAGAAAAGAAAAAAAAAAAAGAGCTGTGGCAGGATGGCAGAGATGATGACATGACAGCAAAGGACACCCCACCCACATCCTCTCCTCCTTGCCAAGTAACTGAAGCTGACATCAGGGGTTGATGGAGAGACACTCCTCTAATGAGGTGAGACTACACATGACAGAGAGGAGGGTTCGAGAGACTGGCACGCCAAGAGAGAGGCTAATTCTGAGATTAACCTGACAAACCCAAATAAGTGAAAGATGCATTGATTTCTGATGATAGGTGCCAATTAAAGGATGTTGTGGACCACGGTCTCGGTGCTAATTCAGATCTAAAGCTGCCGACTGGCCAGAGTCAAGGGCTGTAATGAAATCCACATGGAGGCAGGAAGAGCACTGGATAGAGGAACTAACACAGAGCTGGAATGGCTGAGATTTTTTCAAATCCTGACCAGTTGGGGCCAGCATTGTTTTATTCTCAGAGCTGTTTAATGTCATTGAGCTGTAATGAGGCCAGCACTCAAGAACAAATACCTCTACTCACAAAAGCCCATATGAGAGCTCACAGGGTTTGATGGATTAAAAAGGAAAACAAGTTGTTCTAAACTTGCTGATATAAAATGTACTTGGTCTCTGCCCTGTCCTTTCTTACAACAAGTTGATAGGGGCCTCGGGTGCTAAACTTGGCCATCCAAATGCAGAGCAAATTCTTTAGTTTGTGTGCTTTGGTCTGCTTTCCCACTACTTTACCAGGAGGAAAACAGAATGGATCCAATAACTACAGATACTGTAACACACTATGACATAACTACGATCAAAGGAAGCGATAAAACCTCAGGTGAAAAAAAAAATACATATATTTTTTTGGCCCCCTTCAATTTATCTGCTAAGGAGCCTGTTTAATTCTAACTAAGTCAGCATTTTTAGATACAAGAGACGAGCGATCTGAGAAGCATCATTGCTATAACGTAGTGGGATAGCATGTAGTGAAACGAGGACGGCAGAATCCAAACACACAGGCCTCAGCTACAAATTCCAACCAGCTGGAAACTGTAGACGCACTATTAAGTAAATGATGGAGCAGAGCAGCCAACACTCTCTAAACACCCAGAATCACTGCAAACCCCTCGTTTTTAGGACACTGCGCCAGAAAAATCCGCAGCCTGACCTGTGGGAAAAATACATTCTAAGATAACCATAACATGACTGCACCGATTGATTATAAAAGATGATACACAAAAGCAAATGAAACATGGCACAAGATCACTGCTTCATCATCTGTGGATCTCAACCTATTATTTAAAATTCTTTATGTGAAATGCTCAGCAGCACGTGGGTCCCCCTCTGTCCAAAGACCGAGCCGAGCCATCATTAGTCTTTGCACATAACAAAATAGTGTGGCTTGACTTGACTAACTTGACTAACTAGAGACACTACACATCAGTCCAGGCTTTTAAAAAAAAAACCTTCAAAAACAGTTTCCTTCATATGAAATTCTTTCCAATCACCCACTTTTCCTTATATACAGACAGGATTAACATTTACTTTTACCCTTCTATTTAGTGGAACTAGCTCCTGTGGTACCTCTTTGCGGTGAAGAACAAACCTAGAACTAGCAACCACAAAATGTGGAAATTCAATTAGACGAATTTAAGTGTTTCATAAAGTCATAGGTGGCTGTCCAGAGGAATTCTCATAAAAGCTTAGAGCTCAGGAATAATCGCAGTGCAGTGACAGCCTCACTACGTACACACGCCCATAAGTGGAAACCACAGAACAGTGACATACACTTAGAAATGTGGTCTGAGACCTGCTAGTAAATCGCCAGGCTGACAGACTACAAAGGTGGCTTTCTTCATTGTTCTGCTCAGCTCTGGAGCATCTATTAATTCCAATCTTCTCTGGTCAAAAACAGTACCCGAGCAGAGAACGTCAAGCACCCCAGCTCCCTGATACAGCAGGATATGGTAAATATCTGTTTATGGAAACTGGTGCTCCTACTTCTGGTTGTAAAAAGGGTCCCACCAACAACTCTCTGGCCAATAAGTGGCAGTGGATGCAAGCTGTAGCTAACAACAGAAGTTTGTGATGGAAAACAGGGACCACACAGTAAGGCTACGAAACCCCAAGGGCAAAGAGAGGTGTACGGTAAAGCCTGGGTTTGGTTAATGGATAGTTTCAACAAGGATTTCCAGAAAAAAGCACAACAGTAATTCACCGGGAGCTTTCTTTTTTCCCCTCCCCGGTCTATAGCCTGTTACTTTAGAATTGTTTTTTAAAAAACGAAAAAAAAATGTTCTTATCTAAATGTAATTTATCAGTAGCTGTTCTTCCTGTTCTGCAGCAGTCAGCTGATCAAATTTCACATCTCCTGAATGGGCCAAGATACATAAACCACAAGCAGCTCCCAGTTCATGTGGCAAAACATCAGTTCAGTTTGGTAACATGTAACAGCAATCCTTATATCTGCTTCCTGTTTACAGTAAACATGCAAAGGCATGCACATATACATATACACTGAAATTCAAAGGGAAATTAATACTTGGTTATAACCCTGCATTCATGTGCTCCTTGGACTGTTGGGATTTCTTGTTAAGAAGAGTGTTTCCAGTCTGCAATTACTTTACCTGACTTGCTACCAGGATTACTACTAATTAACTTTGTTCTAGTTAATCTGAGTCATTTTACTGGCAGGGTAACTAATGATTACAACCTAATCATATTAAATGGTGGCACAAAAAAAAAAAAAAAAAAAAAGGAAGAAAACTTACAATACACAGATTTGTGCCATTAATCAACAAAATTTTTTCTTCAGACTTTCCGATTCATTTCTCTTGATTATTCTGACAGAACATGAATGCACAATAATTTAACTATAATCTGCATTATTTCACGCAAAATTGCAAACACTTGGTATCTGTCCAACACATACAAAACACAATCCAAATGAGATAACTGTACAGAATGAACCTTTTCTCTACAACAGGCTGTTAAGAATCCTCTTATACAATCCATACCGCTCTCATTTTAACCTGCTTTTAAGCTGCCAGAAAGAATTTCTTGCTTAAAATGTGATAAACAAAGAATAATGAAGTGGAGTAAAGACATCTTGTTAAAAGTGGCACCTTAATGGCCTTTAAATGCATAACATATCGTCAGACTCAGGGTCTATAACTTATCCTCTATTAGATACAAGGGGATGATCATCCAACATTTGTACAGCATGTGGCCATGTGGGGAAATGATGCTCAAAGCATATAGATTCAAACTATTCTTCACTGGCCTGGAGAAAAACAGACACGCTTATGGCTTGGCCTAAAAGAGAACTTCACCTAGTACCTCATTTCTTCTTTCCTGTTAAGATGAAAGTGACGCACACATGATTGATTGAGAGCTGTGTATTCCTGTGCCTGACCTGCCCATTATGTGGTGTATCATATTAATCTCTTTAAAATAGAAAGCGGATGTGACTGTTATGGAATGACGAAGACAATGAGTGGCAGCAGGCACTTGAAATAGCCTGATTACTTCCAGGCCCCGTCTGCTCCAGAGTGAAAATGGTGGCGGAGCCTGGGGAGCCGTGGTCCAGGGTTCAGGTAAACAAACAGCATACAGTGGGCTACATTACGATTTCTGAACATTGAGGAGTCTGTTTGTTGAGATGAGGTTTGCACCGAGGCAGCCGGACAGAAGAATGATTGCTGTTGTTCGGGGGGGGGGGACAGTGCAGATGTAGTCGCCTGTTTTTCTATCTTTTTTTTCTAGAATGTTCTTTGGAACGCACCAAGAAGTGAGTCACAAACCACAAAGTCTTAGCTACACAAGGAGAGAAAGACCAACAGATTTTGGGGGAGAAACAGAATAGTTTTGTCTAAAACTGTTCCAAATTCTCAGAAAGATCCTTCTGAGAAACAGGCTAAAGATCCAGTTTCTACTCTCATTCAAGGAAATTCGAGCTGCACAGAGGCGAAAAAAAAAAAAAAAATACTGCAGATAAGCCCAGATACAGGATTTTTGTTCTGTAAGCGATGCCTTGGAAACTAAATGATGAACTGTTGTCAATAATTATCTTTTTTACACACGAAAGACTCAAAGTAGGTTCTGGGTTACACATCATAGTTTTACTGCTACTTTATTCAGTTCTGTTTGCTTAAGAATGTGAATATAAATGAAGGCGATGTTGCAAGATGTGGCATTTACACTATGCATGCACAACACTGGGAACAAGAACACATTTTGATCATTTACATTTGACCACTAAACAATCAGTCATTGTGTACCTCCACCTCCGATTCACAGGACCGACAGAGTAAACACACAACTGCTTAGAGGAATGTCAGCTATGGAAAAACAGTTCATAAGCAAATACAGCACACCCATTATTTCATTAAAGGGAGTCAACTGTGTTCACAAAACCGAGTCATTGACCCGTACCATCTCCAATAAGTGCAATACTAAAGGAGGAGGAAATAAGGTAATACTAGAGATAATTTTCCCTGGGGGATTTTAACCATCAGGACAACTCAGGCTGAGGTGAAGGGGAGTTATGATGTGGAAGGGAGCTGTGTAATGCTCACTTTTTGCATGCCTTTGACTAAGTCATATGGTTTTTATCGAAACACAATCATATGAGCTAATGGCAGCAAAGGGCTATGGCCAAGTTTTTGTCCTATCTCTTGTGACTTGGGTCAAAAGCTCTGTCGCAGACGTGAAGAGATGGAGGAAGGACCTACGTCAAGTTTGGACTAGAGCATGGGAATTTAACAGAAATGAATGAAAAGCAGCAATGAACAAAAGAGCAGATGAGGTCAAAGAGTTTCCTTGCAAACACCTCACCAAAAAGCCGATGAGACATACAGTACATTTCCATATTCTTTTTAAAGATGGCAAACAGAGACTACTTTCCTGTCTGCTCGCATTTTATTTACAAATCTGTCAGGCTTCTGCCTAACTTCGGTTTCAGTGGTGTCTGTGGAGGAAAAGGACAATTTCCCCTGTTGTACTGTATCCAAACCAACAAGCTCTCTGTGGAGGGTTGAGATTAGCAAAATATAAATTTTACTATTAAGGGCTGAGTGACCTGTGGATCATTCAACATAACCACAACAGCCTGACTCCAAATCTGTCAGAGGACCTTTCCTCATGATCCTCAACCTTAAAAATGAATTTGGCACGTTTTTAGAGTGAATTTAGTATTTAATCCACCATTTCACTTTTTGACTGAGCTACGGAACTCACAGCAGGTGACAATATATAAATTAAGCACAATGCACTCAATTTACACAATTTAATTCCCATCAACCAACTGTAAACACTAACTCTTGTATACTGTAATATTTAAGCAACCTTTCCAAAGGAGTTTCACCAAGAGTACCTCTAGCCAACCAGCTCGTGTTGCGCTTGCTGCCACCTCCACTAACCACTAAATGCAGTAGGCTCCCCCATGAGTCATAGCTGTGTTTTATGGAGCCACAGTTCCCGCTCTTAATGACAGCAGGCGCTCTGACGTATGTCCTAGACCACCAGTATGGCACTCTGCCTGTAGATCATGGTGTGAAATTGCCCAGAGACTTGGCAGGTGGGAGAATGCAGACGACTTTCTCCTGTAGACGAAAATAAAGGTGAACCCAGAGGTGACCTGCTTGGGCTGCAACAGATTTACTGTGTTTTAAATCCCAATACTTGGTTTCCTGTGCCTGAGGCCCACAAAATATGATATAGCAAGTACTGTGTCTGAGAACTAGTTGTTGTGCTGACCTCTTCCTGCTGAAAGCATGGCTGTTTCGTGTAGCATCAGTTGTCATCTAATAAGACCCACATGCCTGTTTCACAAAAGCAGAGCATGGTGGATAAAACTGGCAGTCTGTAAATGCAGCACATGCCCATAATCCAGACAATAAGCTGCTCCAGTCAGCCACTCTAACTTGGCTAATTTTTTCTCTGTGTATAGATGAGAGGCAGGTTGATCGGCACATCAGGCCCAGTTACATGCATGTGGTCAAATAATAAATATATAGAAACTCGAAAATATATTAAAAAAAAAAAAAAAAAAAAAAGCATTCGTTTAACAGCCCAGTAGAGAGAGAGAAAAAAAAAAAAAAATCACATCCTCTCCAAATGCTGTTGAGGTTTTGGAATTGGTTCTGCTTGGAATAAAAGAAAATATGCATGTTAACAAAAATGGCAAAGTTTCCAAACAAACATTTGTGACTCACTCAGGCGTTGCAAATTTTGCAATATTTTCTGATTGCACAAGAAATAAAAGATGGAATTGGGGAGAATAGCTGGGCCTTAGCCCAAACATTCCATGCATCCTTTTTTTTTTTTTTTTAAACTTCTTATTCCCAAACAAATTAAGCTGAACAAGCAGCACGGAAGCCCGTTGACACCTGACATCCAAGATGCACAATGTAGCCTTCCCTTCCTAACAGGAGCAAACTTTTCCCTCGTCATGTTATGGCTCAAATCCTTTGCCAGCTTCCCTATATTACTTTCAAACACAGTCACACAGGGCAATTTAATAATAGATGGACAGCTAATGCCTCCCACCCAGACTCCAGTCAGTCACCAAACCAGCCAATCAGACCTTCAGCTGGGCCTGCTGTGAAACCAGACCTCCGCTTGTCTGATGACTGCAAAGCCAGACACTGGACAAGCTGTGCATGAGGGCTTAATGTGGCTGATTCAACATAAGGAGGCCTCCAAAGACACACACACACAAAAAAAATGTAGAAACCACAATCTAAATAATGACTCTCTGCTGCAACGAGAAAAGCTGTCTGTTTGAAAATATTAGCAAGAGAAAACTGCAGCTGAAAGTGTAGGATCAATAAAAGCCACAATAAGAACCCCGACAGGAAACATACAGCAGTAACAGTAAAAAAGTTAATTTCAACCTCTTGATAAAGCGCTTGACAATGACAGTTAAGGATTCTTAATTCGATTCAAAGGAGACATTACATTTGAGTTAAGCTGCATTTCCCAGGACTAAGTTCTACAAACTAAAAATTTGTGATGTGAGACCAGAAACCTGAGATCCCGTTCAGAGAAGTGAACAGCTTAATGCGGAGTTCAGAAATCAGCCAAACTGGGAGGAAGAAGCTCTGTTAGTGGAGTTCCACTTCATCGACTGTGACATGTTTGCTACTTGTTTGGTTTTTCAACAACGCTCTATCATCATCACCTACTAATGTGACACAAACATACTGTTCTGGAGTCAAGCTATCAGCTTGACTCCAGAACATCCTTAATGTGGATGGAGATGCACACATGGAATGCATAATAAAGTGCTTTGAACAAAAGCTGAAATTTTATCCTGCAAAAATACTGATGCTCCTCTGAGCTGTTAAAAGCATATTTCTTCAGGTCAAAAGAGCAAAGAAAGAAAGTGTTGACACAACAGCACAACAGGCGCCCTCTATCCATGGGTTACATTTAGTTTGCAGTGAATTCTGCTGCTGCAAAGGTAAGGCTACATAAGCATTACACACTCAAATAATAGCAGGCATTCTGTCTTTTTATTAATTCATCATTCCGCAGATTCCTCTCACAAAGTTATCGTGCACTCTGCACATGTGCCCACCTGTGTTACAGCTGAAGGTTTCCATCTGGATTCAAACCTTAATTTGAATCTTTCTGCATTGGTTTCATAGACACTACTGAGAATGTCCAGCTGTCTGGAACTCATTTTTCCTCTGCAGTGGACCAGATTCCTTTGAAGCGCCGTATATACGGCCAGTTTTATGATTACAAAAAAAAAAAATGTGTCTAAAGAATATGTTTTCCTCTTGAAATCCTGAAAGGACCTCTCAATGAGTCACTGCCACATTTTGAACCAACAAATTCAGCAATATTACTTGATATTATTTGCATTATGGATAAGCTGATTTCAATCAGGAATATTTCTCCTCCAGCGACTTACATGTGCCTTCTATCAGTGGGCAAATTAAACTTTCAGCAGGAGTGAGCAGGCTGTGCTGCATCTGATGGCACTACATAGCTGAGAGTGGAGAAACAGAAAGCTCGGACCATGATGTGTGGCTTTGATAAAAAATTATTATTAAGCAGCTAAGCAGCTGAAAAGTAGGAATACACACTGAGATGATTGCACACCAAATGGTCTACCCTTGAAATCAAACGTGTGTCATTTAAATTTGAATCCACTTACTATACAGCACATCAGAAAAGGTTATTACCCCTTTTTATAAGACTGCCTGACATCTTGCACACTAACTTGCATGCGTTCAACTTTGGAGATAAATAAGCAATATAAGACACATTGTTTGAGCTTTACTGCAAAATTTTTCCCAGGTTTTACGAGTCACAGCGGTGTGAATGCACGCCTATATGCATATGCGAGTGATCAAACGTGCATATGTGGTTGGCTTTGACAGTTATTACAGAACAGAAAAGTCCAGAAAAAAACATAAACCTCAGCCCATCTAATATTTCACCTTTGACAAGAAAGTGCTTAGTTTGACAAGCAGTGATTGGATGAGTGCGAGATTAGTTTGGCATGACTCGACAAAGAACACTGACCTAACAATGTGCATTCTGCTATTAATGGTGAGTAATAGCTTCCCTTTTGAAATCATGCAGCACAAATCATTTAGCAACATGACACAGTCATACCAGTGAGTTTGGCTGCTTTGTCATTCTATTTAGTGGTTTCAGACAGCACTTATTTTCTTTGCTGTTTAAAATGTTTGCTTATCTCACTTATTTTCTTATTCTTGGATGCTGCTGGGAGGATGGTAGACTGTTGCTGTGGTCTAGCATTAAAACCTCCCAATGCGCAGTGGTTTGAAGTCAGCCACCTGTTAGAGCTAGTCGCACAGTTAAGAGGTAGAGAGGCCCATCATCCTCGCCTGGACAAGGAGGGAAAATAGGGAATGGAATGCAAATTGTTAAGTCAGTGCCAAATGACTCAGGGATAACTGGAGGGAGTAACTAAGGTCAACACATTAGGTGTACTTCAATAAACAGAGAGAGGTCAAGAGTTCAACAGATCACATGAGAAGACCAAAACCAATAATACACTGTTCTTACATTAAGTATATACAGTGGAGTGAAAAAGTATCTGCCCCTTCCTGGTTTCTTAGTTATTTTTGGATTTATGTCACTTAAATGTTTCAGATTATCAAACACATTTTAATATTACACAAAGATAAAAAGGTTGGGAAGGGGCCATGTTTACCACTGAGCAGCATCCACTCTTCTTTTAACAGTAGTGTGTAAATTTCTGGGAACTGAGGAGACTTTTGGGAGAGGAATCTTGTCCCATTTATGGCTGATAGAGGATTCTAGCTGCTCAACAGTCCTGGGTCTTCTTTGTTGTAGTTTTCATTTTATCATGTGCCAAATGTTTCACTCGATGAAAGGTCTGGACTGCAATGAGGCCAGTTCAGCACCCAGACTCTTCTACTACAACGCCATGCTGCTATAATACATGCAGCGTGCAGTTTAGCATTGTCTTGCTGAAATATGCAAGGCCTTCCCTGAAAAAGACACCTGGATGGGAGCGTACGGTCCATGTACTTTTTGGTCATTCGTTTTTTCATTTTAATAACATATTAAAAAACAAAAGAACTGATGTTTTGTTTTGTTTTTTTAATTTTGCATTTCATACTCCAAATCCATATAATGTAAAACAAATTATATTCATTTTTTCCCCTTTAAAATCAAAACATAAATTCGCAGAGAATAGGAAACAGAAAAACAGTTTTTTAAGTTTCTTAATTGGAAACTGGAAGTTTAACCCTGTCATCAAGGAAACTCAAGGCGTGTATTAGACGCTTGCTCTTATTAGTTTACAGTTTTCAAAGCTGTTATTTAGGATGGCATTAGAACCACACTCTCAAGCAATTGTACATACGGCAAGAAGGGGACGGTCTTCTACAGCAGCCTTTGTGGTTATTTTGCATTGCTATGGAGAAGAAAGGGGGTTTTCCCTGAGGAGCATCAGCAGATTTTGCATGGAAAATGGCTTGAGTGGACTCTCTGATGCACATCTGCAGGTGGAGGTGTCAAAAGTGCCACTTACATTTCCAGCTTTCTGTTACTGTGTCCAAACTTTTTTGAGACCTGTTGCTGCCATAACATTAATATTTTTTATGAAAGAGTAAAATGCCTCCTTTTAAACATCTGATATGTTTTCTATGTTCTATTGCGAATTGATTATGGGTTCATGAGGGTTGCAAATCATTGGGGTTCCATTTCAATTTGATATATAAGATAAGACAGCAATTTTGCCCTACCTCATAATTATGAAATATTTCCAGATCTACATCCAGTTTGATTCCAATAGTTGAGCCAAATTGCACATCTGGTAAAATTTTCAAGCAAATCATCCATAACTTTGAATAACCCTCCAAACAGACAAACTGAATCAATCACATAGCTTCCACTGGACATAATCACAGATTAATACTTAAATTAAACTGGCATTAATTTACAAGCGTAAATGTTGCTAGCCTCATCAATCCATTACTGTTTCATCATGGACACAGAAACTTCATTTCACATTAGTCCACAAAAATCCCAATAATTTAACACTTATTAATATTTGAATTAACCTTTACTATCTATAATAAATGTGTTTAGCTAAAGTGTATTAATGTATTACCTGGGCAATGTTCTTGTTGAGTAAGTAGACACCATATTCAAAATGAAACCGCTCTCCTCTGGGGTACAAAGGGAATCTGTGAAATACAGAAGAAAAAGAAACAAACTTAAAGAGGAACAGGTGATTTACTGTACTTGACCCATTACTGACAGTAAGAAAACCCTACCTCTGCAAGCCAGCTAAATTTTCAATAGCATTAAATCCACATTACATATCACAATAAGCCGTAGTTCCAGCTACATGAAAAAGTCAACAAAACCCTCATCCTCTTTGGCCGTGCAAGAGGGAATGATTTGATTCCCATTGTTGAAAGTGTCTGATAATGTAACCAGCAGCGTTTACATTGGGCGATACTTGCAGATTACTCAGGAAACTAAGTCTGAGTCCATGATCCCTTCCCACAGATGCCACCTCTGTACCATGCTAAACTCAAATATCTAACCGTGTGGAGGCGTCCAAACAACTCGTCTATACGCCTCTGAGCAGGAACAACTTCTCTTTTCAGCATGGTGGGAAAGTCCCATCAGTGCCAGTCACATGTTTTAGGTAGGACACACAGGGAATGCTCATGAAGGATGGGGGAGATACCCTTGGGTGTCGGCACAGGATAGTGAGGTGAATAACCCGACATGCACCCTGCTACCAGGCACGTTGAGACTGGACTCACACCTTTCAGTCATTATGTGCTTATGTCTCCTGATCTCCCACTGAGGAGGCTATGGGATAATGAGAAACCAGCTCCACAGACTGAGCAGGGATTTACCCTGACACACACATACTCAAAACCTGTGAATATTTTTATGGACCATGTTCATATCATAGCTTTAACTGAAGAGCTCCTCTAAATTCTTCACCTTCAGAGGAACCTGATCCTAATCCCAGTCTCACCCAAACACTGAAGCACTCCTTTTAAATATGTGGGAGGAAGAATGACTGAACTTTAGAGGCGTTTCGGTGTTCTCTTGTGCTCATGAAATCCACCAATGCAGAGGAGATGTTACACAGTTGATGCAGCATTCATATGCTGTTAACTGAGATCATGCTATCAATATCCTTATAGTCCAGATTTAACTGTGGTCTTGATGCTTTCAGAGCTTTCTATGACATCCATGTTTCAGCATTTCCTCTAGATAACATGAACATACAGAATTAAGGGGTTTTTAACAGGTCTCTTTCTTTTATTTGGCTTTTATCCACATCCTGAAAGTTTGCTTTGTATCATATCTGAGGCTGTCTGGAAATGTCAGACAGCATTCTGACTGTAGGGCTCACTGTAAACACCTCCTCACTCACGCATTGCACTCCAAATCCAGGAAGTTGAAGAAGTAAACCTTGAACAGATGGAGATCATTGTAGCTTGAAAATGAAATTTAACAGGATGTTGCTGCAAAGTCTGGCAAAGGAAAAGTGACGCTGTAGCCAGAGGGCCGAGCAGCCATTCACTCGTCGGACCTCCATATCACCGTCATGCGGCCAGGGCCCCGCGGAGAAAGTGACACGCCAGAGGTCATATCTCAGCATTAGGAAATAACTAACAGAGAGAGGAAGAAAAACACAACAGGCATTCCCCATGCACCGCTGGCATACCCAATATCACTTCCCCAAGAACAGATAGGATTTGTTTGCTGATGAACATGCATGAAGAGGGAAACAGCGCTAGCTTCAACATACACACACAAACACATGAGCACACGTACACGCGCCGTCACAGCGAAGTGATTAATGACTGCTGTCCACTGTGTCTGAAATCACACTGGGGAGACTCTGGTTCACCAAACACCAGGAATTCCTCACGGGGACGTCCTGTAATGGCAAATATATTATTACACAGCAGCAGCAGGGAGGATCGAGTCGAGGGGAGGAGGCACTGAAGGAGAGTAAGTTTCAGTTGGAGAGCACATTTAATTAATCCAGTTTGTTTGTCCGTCAGCAACACTGCACAAAAACTGAAAAAAGAAAGAAAAAAAAAAAAAAAAAAGGCAAATGAGGAACCCGTGAAGTTTAGATCTCGAGGACTCTCAATTACAGACATTTACGGCAAACATAAACAACAATGTTTAAATTAAAAATTTATTCTTATTCATTTTTTCCTTATTTGCCGTTATTGTTTGTTCCAGGGTTAAAAAAAAAGAAAAAAAAAAGGAATTATTGTATAGAATAATGGCCGTCACAACCAAATAACTGATGCAGAAGTGATGTGGCACATCACATAAATACCAGCCACTGACATCACTGAGATATATATATCTATATCTCTATATCTATATTTATCTATCTATCTATCTCTATATCTATATATATATATAAAAATAAAAAAAGTCACTTTTCATTTTCTGTCTTTGGGTGCCTCAGCTCTGACCTTGGGGACCGACAGCCATTGTTATTATCTCTGCTGCAACAGAACTCTAAATGTCGTGTCTGGGAGAGTCATAAGTAAGTAAAAGGAGGCCGGACGTCATTTTTAATCACTCAGCCTGCAACGTAAACTAAAACAGTCCTCTGCACTAAACAGGATGAAATAAATTACAGCCCTAAAGGACCATCCTGAGCAAATCAGTACCCAGTCTGTCCATCAAGATTCATGGTCCAAAACAAACACACACTCAAACCAGAGAGATTCCCACACAGGCTCGGAGAGGACCCGTGTGTGTGTGGCACTAGTGGTGCTTACTCACTGGACTTACAAACTATTTGTTTAATTTGAAATTAGGTCCCGCTTGCTTTTCCTCTTGCACCTTGTGCATAATTTATGTGGTTCTATTGTTTAATTTTGTTGTACATGTAAATCAAATCAAATCAAATCTTTCCCAGCAGTCCTCCACCCATTTCTACACTTTCCTTGATCAGGCAGTTTCTTCCGCCGGCACATCCCTCTCCCGCTCCCCTCAGTGGCAGCACTGTTGAAGGGTCACGTCTATGAGACTAACACAGCAAACTGAATATGACAGACACCATAATCAACACACCCACTCACTTAAGGGTCCATTCAAAAGGCTGATTACTGAAACATGAAATCTGCTTTCATTTAGCTAATATTCAACTCTGTATGCACTGGACAAAAAAGGATTCAAAAGAAATAACAGTGATGTGAGGGCAGACATAAATCTGTCACATTTCTTCCCCCTTTCATAAAAAGAAAAAAAAAAAACTGCACTTCTTTCCTTCTCATCGACTCTAAAGAGCAATTCAGCCACAGGATATTTAATGTGCAAGTACTTGCTCTGGCTGTAGACATGAAAATATGTAATTAATAAGTGTGGAGCCATGACATTGTAAAAAGACAAAAGCAGTATCTCACAGGAAAGTCCCCTGTGTTTATATGAATGCCCCCAGCCTGCCAGCTTTTTAACTGCAAGGTCTAGACACCCTTTATCCACAGGCAACCTTAAAATATAAAGCTGGGACTCTTGTTAAAAGAAGGAAACAACCAATAAACACGCTGTTACAATGATGGGATGAAGCAAAAGAAGGTTCATTGCTCTTTCTTCCTGTCCATTTCTTTTTAAAAATCACTCCCCGTCCTGCTTTTTATTTCTGTACAGGGATCTTTTAATAGCAGACTGACTTACAGTCCTTTCATCTTCGGTTGATCCACCACCAGTGTCTACACTGTCTGCCTCTACTGTACCCTGGAGGCCTGCTAGCAGGTGTCAGCAGCACATGACGTTTTTTTATAGCCTCCGGTTAAACGGACACATTTATGGCCTATTTGTGCAAAGAGGAACGGTAAGGTTACTGTGGCCCAAAGACTTTAGTAAAAGCTTTGTATGTACCGCCTGTTTAAAACAAGCATTGCATTCTGGAGTTTTTACAACAATAACAAAGCCAAAATGGAGGGCACTGAGTCCATCGGAGCTGGTTTTTTCTGTCAAAATTGCGATAGTCTCTGTAGGCACCTTGTTAAAAGCAGCCCATTAGAGAACCGAGGCCACAAGGTCAGCGGCTGCTTATTGTGAAAATTACACAAAGTCTGTATATTTAAGCATTTTCTAGTATACTGGACTGCTCTCACTTCTGAGTCCAGTGGATTAAATGGTGGAGCATAAGGAAGACACTGCCATGCAGGTGGGTGGTCGAGCTTGGCTTTACTGCGGTTCATGAGAATACGGTGGGAAGGCTCCTAGTCACTGACTGACTGACTGACCGACCCGCTGAAATGTATACACAGGCTGAAGTCTCCACATGTGTTGGCTTGCCTGTTTAGACATCCTAATTAATACTCCAAATGTGCAAAACAACAGATCTGGCTCACATGCTGGAGCCGAGGCTTGGCCGGCACTCACAGACCTGTATTTAAATGGTGGTGTGGGCTGCTTGTGAGTTTCACAATGCCTTTAATGTGCAATTTCAAACGCCAGGGGCCCATAAATCATCCGGACTTGCTTTAAAAAAAAAAAAAAAACACCTGCCTTGCAACTGTCAAAGCTCTAATGGCAGTGGTTACTATATAAATCACAGAGAGCTGTAATTTCCAATATCTGAGAAATTATTACACTGAGCATCTGTCACTGAATGCTATTTTAATGACCGCTGGTGCACTTAAGACCCCAGCATAACCATTTCACCATCTTGGTCAATGCCGTTAAAGTGTCTCCTGAGTGATGTGGTGGTTGCTCGCTCTGTCACACTGGGTTTTCATCACGGCTCTTAAGAATATCCAGGAGTCTGCTGACCCCGGCACCCAACTCCCACACGTTCATTTTCTTTTCCCTTGTTTTCTTCCATTGTCTTCTCCATCTCTGCTTGTGAAAACAAGCTCCATCTGAGCAGCACCATAAATAGATTAAAGGCCAAAAACCCAAGCCAAAACTGATCATCACTTCAATCCCACTGTGTCCTTCAAATGGTTACATGACATGATGATGATGAACTTTTTAGAAACTTTTAGCACATTAGACAATTCTGAAGGTGAGCTAAAATATTTGCCACTGCTGTCCTAGTCACAGTCCTCCGTCACTCATAATGGCCTTAACCGGCAGTGGCCTAAGAGAAGGAGCATTCAGGTCACCACCACCATTTGGTGCCGATACCCATAAAGCTCTCCTGCCTGTGAGTAACTTTTTCCAAACCCTTTAGAAAATACTCATTTCAAGCATTTTTTTTTTCTATCAGTGCTGAGGAAGACTATAATCTGCATCGCTGACTGTCAGAATGAACAAGCTGTATTAAAGAAGACTTGAAGCTGCCTATTAAGACCATAAACATATAAGGAAAGTGTTCATTACGGTCAAATCGACTGAGAAGTAGGGTACATTGTGCTTGAATGCAATGTGGAACAGGAGTCACCCCCTGTTGACCATCAGAAAGAATGCACTGTTAAGGCATTCTTATACTGGCTTCAGTTTTCTGAGCTCAAGCCTATGTCCATTTGTTTTATGCACTCCATGATCAGGCACTAAATTGGCACAGAAACGACACAACCTAAAAATATTGTTGTCTTTTTCCTTTTTTTGCGAGAGAATCTTAAAAGTGTAAATCCCTTTGGGGTTGCATCACAAAGAGCATGTGGCATAAAAACATGCGGAGCTACCTGCTGTCGTGACCCTGGTGAATAAGGCAGCAGCTGAAGGTAGCTGCTTCTTCTACCTATGAAAATATTTCTCATACACTTTACAGTTATGTTACTGCACTACACACAGCTTAAAATTAGTGTCAATGATGTTATTGTTTGTACTGTTCTCAAAAAAAGAAAAAAAAAAGGCCTCTTCAATTTTTTTTCCAATTTATTTATTTAATTGTCAAGTACTGCATATGCTCCTCGGCATCGTATCAAGTTCTAGTATCATGGGAACCACATTAGGCACAAAGAGGTGGACTGACTGTCAGACAGACCAACACTAGCATCTCTACAGACGTGCCCTGTTTGGTATGGCAAAAAAAAAAAAGACTGCCACACATGCACGCAATTGTTTTCCTCTACATATGAACAAGTATATAAAACTATGACACATGCAGCACAGATGCTTTTTGTTAACATTTTAATAAAGAATGAACAAAAAGTGCTTGCATAGACTTCACAACAGCGGGACACCAAGATGAAGGGCCGCTTATGCAACGAAGCTGTCAACCTAGAAGAGCCTCCTTGACTTCTTCAGAGCCATTAAAAACATACCATTCCTGCCTTTGTCCTTGAGTGATATGACAGAAAACCTCAAAAGACAAGTAAACATTCTGTCCGGTCCTGGGGTGCCTTTGTAGTTGACGTATGTACCTAAATAATGAGCCATTCTCAAATCTGATTTAAGCTCTTTTGGCTTCCAAGTTGATCGCCTCATTCATCTCTTGTTTGAAGAATACAGTAACTATGCAGCTGAACCACTACAGAGCATGTGCATATCACACCAGTGAAACCATAACATTTATTCTATAATACCAAGACATGTGCTTATCTCTGTGCTCGTCTCTGTTACTGTGGAACACAGAAAAATTTTATACTAGACATAATACTAATTTCATTACTGAAATAATGTAATGTAAAATTATGAAAACTTGTCAATGAGCAAAATGTTGCTCACTTACTGAAAATATAATTCTATTTGATTTGAACTGAATGGGCTTCAGCGCAGAAACAATGAAATAAAATGAAAGAACTGCATTTCCAAAATAACCATTTTTGTTTTGTTGTATCATTTAGGTGAACTGACCCTTTAACCCTGTAAAGCCACGTGTACCATATTTGAGTTGTTGAGGTCTCTACATCACCAGTAACCCCCCCCCCCCCAAAAAAAAGCACAAAAATGCCTAACTATTATTTACAGATACTAAAACAACTTAAATGGAACAATAAAAAAAGTCACTCCACTCTCGCCTTCCAGTAACGTAGGTCACCTTCTAAACCGGGTGTTTAACCTCACGTTGCCTTTTCTTGTCACTGCTGTGCAACTTGAAGCGGGCAGAGTAGTTGGCGGCAATTCCCCCTCTCCTCCTCTTCACACAGTCCATGTTAAGAGACATGAAACCGCTGAAGGGCCGCAACAATAACCTCTTTTCTTGGTGCTCACAGGCTCCTCTCGTCTTCAGCCCTCACTGGCAGCAGCTCAGTTTGAAACAAGCAGGGATGTGTAAATCCCACTTCCACCAATTTTTCTCTAACCAGTGTTAAAGATTTTTTTTTTTGTTTTGTTTAATAAAAAAAAAAAAAAAAAAAGCTGATTTTCTCCAGTGCGCTGGTTGAACAACTATATGACTCAGTTCTTGCTTTTTTTTAATGGCTGGGTTCTGGTCTCAATCAAATGTGGGACATCTGGATCGCATCTCCCTCCTTCTCCCCGTTGCAATCAGCAACACTGGAACCGTGCTCAACACAAGATCAAATGTGGGTGCAACATGTTAAAGTCCAACGATTTGAGAACATCTCTTACCCTGAGGACAGTGATCCCAAAAGGGTCAAATGATACTCCGAGCTAAACAGTCATCTTTCACAATACAGGGCCAGATTCAAACTCTGGCCTGTGCCCAGTGTTGGAGAATAACAACTCACATCAACAGAGGCCTTGACAGATTTTCCTATAATAAAATATTTTTGGTCTTTCTAATAAAGGCAGCCATTATTATTATTTTAATCCACAGGTGGAAAGGAATAAAATAACACTAACCAAACACAGAAGGTGAAATATTTTCAGATTCGTCTCTCACCAAACTGAAGCCCTGGCTCTTATAACACTTAAATTAACACTGACAATAGGAAAATGTTCTTGCTCTACTGTAGCCATCGCTCTTAACAGCTTAACAAGCAGGATTTTCTGCTGGATAGTAACAACCGTGTATTTAACCTACCAAAATCTGGATTCACACTAGTTAGAATATGCTGCAGCAGAGAGAGGCTGATGAGAGCTATAAAGACGAAGTTGAAACAGACTCAAAGGGTAAAACTAGGTGTTAGGGAAAAGCCAGGTAAGTGCAATTACCATTTAACAACAGCGCATGCAACTAAACCAACTCAAGGTTTCTATGTGTGTGCTGCTATAGCTGACTTTGCTAATCTTGCCACGCTCTGAGAAGCTGATCACAAACCACCTAACTTATCACCACTAGCTGGCCTTTTCCGACACTTTAATCACCCCATTTTTGTAAACTTTTAGAGCCCGGCTGGTTGCTTTCCATCTCCCCACACATCATTTTGTTGTATGTCTGCAGCCCACTGGGACCTCAGTAGTCATTAACATGTATGGGGGGGGTGGGTTTTACTGGAGCATTTGGCCCCACTCAGGAACACCTAAAGAGTAACGTTGGACTGTTGTGCCTTTGCAACAGCCACGCACGCCACAGACTGTCGATGAATGCTGGTGTAAATAACCTGCTTGGTAGAACTGGAAATGTGTGAAGTGACTCCCAGTGAGTCTCTCCAGCTCTTGTCTTGATGCATTCACCCACCGAGTTGTCTCACAATGTCCCTCTCAGTGGTTTGTCTTTTTATGTGACATGTGGATGTGAAAGTGTCAGTGTTCAATGAAATCAGTTGCAGCCACGTACCTCCACTGCAAGCAAGCATGAAGAAGAAAAAACAAAACAAAACAAAAAAAACAAGAGCCAGTATTGTTGTCTGCCACGCTTACTGACAGCTTTACTAACAGTTTGTTACAGTGCAAAAATGTGACGAGCAGTCAGTTTTGTGACTAAAAGGCATGAGCACAGCTTTTATTTCAGCTGTCCTTAATGCATAAGTGTGTTCTGTAAATCTTCACTGAGTCCTCATGTTGTCTGAAAGCGAGCCGAACTTCAGGGAACAGAATTAAAGAGCGGACGGGAGTATTACTAACCTCTTACATCCCAAATTAAACTGCAGACAGATCTAAACTGTGCTACATGAATGCCTGAAAGGTGCACCAAGACAGGCTGGTTTCTTGCAGGTGTAGCAAAAATATGGACCCTTTTCACCTGTTGTGTTACTTCCTTTCCCCACATGAAAACCACAGACAGCTCAGCACAAAAAAAAAACAAAACAAAAAAAACACAAAACATTCAAACGTGTGACGAGATCTGTTTAGCATCCAAATGAGACATATTTATTGACTTCAATATTATTTCAAAATTAAAAATTAAAATCACTGACTGAAATATTCTACTGATATCAACAAGAAGCACAATGTGAAGAGCTGATGAGTGTTGGCACATTATGGACTTTTATCTTCATGGTACTCAATCAAATACTACACCCATGGTTATTAGCAGCACCACTGTGTATAGCAAAATCTCCCTCCTCACTCCCCCCCTCTCTCTCACTTATTACTGAAGGGAGGCCTTATATGTGTGGAATGTCAGCATGCATGTAAGGTGCATTCCTGAGTGTGTGTGTCCCGAGTGTGCAATTATGATAACACAAAGGTTTTTGTTTTGTTTTGTTTATCCCATTTGATGCATAGTTACAAGCCCATAACACAGACAAATAATAATTTCATCACATTAGCCCTTGCTGTAATCGCAATTCCTCTGCACTTCCTGACTAACACAAAGGGCCTGGCAAAGCCCCAGATGAAGTTAGATGATCAGGTTATCATTTGCCACGATCTACGTCAACATAGTATTCTTCAATTATGAGCATCCTGATTGAACAAAAATGATACAATGAAGCAAAGTGGTTACAACCGTAGGGTATGACTGTCAAAGAAATTTACAGTCGGAGCTCCGCGAACACCTGAGTAAACCAAGTTGCTACCACAGGCAAAACAAAACAACTTAGGATGACAACTACGGTGATTTCTCCACCAAACAGCTATGCACGTGTTAACGTGAAAAAAACAAGTATCCATATTGAGGGTTTTTGTTCAACGATCATTTCCAAATCAGAACCACATTTCACAGTTGGATGTGTCTGAATCAAGAAGCCAAAGTACCGTCTACTGACACTACTGTGTGGTCTGGTCTGTGTGTGTTTGTACTGTGCCTTGATGCACTAGCATGTAGCTCATGATAACCAAATCTGTGTTGCATTTGCAAAATTCAAACTCAACTGGGGGGAAAAAAAGCGTTTCAGTCAAACACAGCTAAATATGCAAAAGCACCGGACCATGCAAAGGCTGTAAAAGATGCAGTGACTGTTGTGCTTAGTAAATTCAGCACACAAACCAAACTATGCAGTCTGTCGCAAATTAAAGGGGGGCCAATTCTATATATGTATAAATACACTGTTACAGTAATGGATGCTCACATTAAACACAGCCAAAGCTTCAAACAATGAGATCAGTAGCAGGGATTGACTCATCCAACATTTTCCTCTTCTGATCACATACAGACACTTTGGTCAAAGGTACTTTCAGATCTGAAGTACTGACCCAGTAACAGTGCTAAATTAATGAGCTGTAATCCTCACTGCGAGGAAGTGATTGGGAATCATTCTTTATGTTTAAGGCTACATCAGGCTCAACTTAAACACTGATTTCCTAACTTTATAAAATAAAATGCAAAAATCCAAGAATATCGGTTTACTGGATTTTTAATTAGTGAACAGATAATAAATGACAACATGACAAAAAGGAATCAAATTAAAAATTAATACTGTTTTAACATTTTTCTTCTAAGTCTACTTCATACTGCTGTCATTTGCAGTTCGCCTGAGTGGGAGAATGAGTGACAGATGAAGTGAAATAACATCAATAGAGTTGATGACAACATGACAAGTTACTGTAAGTGTTACACCAAACAATGAAAGTAAGCAAGAAAGTAAGCACTGTCATCATTTACATCAGTTGAGCACAGTGTGATTAAATAAAAAACTACTGCAAGCATACAGATAAAAGCTGCTGGTGCAGCTGCTGTTGCTTTGTTGGTAAATTTCTCCATGCTACATTAGCTGCTGCTTCATGGTGTAATAAACAATGGAATGGATCAGCTGCAGACCGGCTCGCTGTCACTAATATCTAATCCAGCTTTTTGAATCTGATTGATATCCAATCCAAACATCAGACTGCTGCAATGCCAGTCAGCAGTAAGTAAAATTATTTTCTTTAAAAGGTGAGATCTCAGACACTCGACTTCAGATAGCTTTTCCCCCCTTTTTCTTCAGTTTATGAGGGGCAGCCAGTCAGATGAAAGCTTCCTTAAAGAAAGAGCAATGAAAACAACTTGTTTCACACAGGATGAACTGAGGGGCTGCGCCAAGACCCAGAATAACATAAATAAGGATTATTGTATATTGTGAGTCATACAAGGCTACTTTGCAGAATCCAAGAATATAAACTGGAGCCTTATAGATATATCATATATATCGGAAGGAAGATTTACACATCCTCAAGACGTGGAAACTCAAGGTCAATTAATGCTAGTAAAATCTGCACCTCATCCAGTTTTTAAGCAATATTAATAATCAGAGTGAAATGGCACATATGAAAAATAGACCAACTCAATGTCAGCATGCCATTTATCTTGGACTGTGCTTCTGACAACTTTTTTTGTATACCCATCTTATATTCTTGGATTACTCTCCCCTAGCTATGAACACCTGCCTATCAGCTGCATTAAAAGAGTAAAAACATCTATCACGCTGCATTAGACACCTGAATTTATGGTCTATAAGAAACTTAAATATGAGGCTGGCAGGTTACCAGCTTTAACATCTCTGAGCTTTAAAAATCAGTCATTTGGTGTGGCTCCTTAGGTTCGGATACATTTGGATAGAGTATAATGAAGCTGGCAGAAATGGTGGTGACACTGACATAAAGCAAAACTTTGCCATGCTGTGATATTTTACCTATAAACTCTCAGTGTTGAAATGTTCCTAATGTTAAAGGCTTTTATTGATCTTGACTGCTGGAGTAAAGAAGTGCTGGCCAAACATGAGCCTAATGTTAGCTGAAAGCACGCTGGAACGTGTTTGTAGAACAGTTCTTGGAAGCGAACAAGACCGAATGTTTTGACCCAAAACAAATGTAAGCTAAAAGAAAGTAAATCCACTTTTTAAAAAATATAATTCAATTCTGTAGACACTAAAACTGAGATAAGGAAAAGAGACAGAACAAATAACCAATGGTTGTACAACGCTGGCAAAGGGAAAAGAGCTGCAGTGAGGAGAAATCCTTTGCGCAATCTTAGTATAGACAGCAAAAGGCACACACTTGTGCAGATGCACAAGCCAAAAAAAAAAAAAAACGTGTTTGCAACAGGAAAAAAAAAAGAATTTCCAATCTGATCTGCAATTTAAGGATCAACGTTTTTCAAATGTAATAAAGTCTGAAGGCTGAATTTTACAGTGAAAATCACTTTATTTATCTGACTTATCTGACTATGAGAATCTCATTGTTTACATCTGTAAATTTATAAACTTATAACAAAAACAAAATCCATTCTTCTCCAGGATAACAAATTCACAAACTGTGTGTTTCTTCTTTTTTCCTTTGTCATAGTCTCAAATATAATACTACCTCTCTTCCAAGTCTGGATGCACATGATGATCTGATGATTCTACCCGTGCAAATTGAAGCAATTTATTTAAAGAACTGTAAATAAGAAACAGATTGGCTTATTTCTGAGCCACTTCTTAAAAAGACACACTGAAATTGGAATTAAAAAAAGAATGTAACAAATATCATTGTGACTGTGCTGTGTAATGCTTTGCTTTTTCTCCGTCCTTGTAATCTGTTTTCTTTTTTCCAAGTCTGTGCAAGTTTGGTACAGTATTGTCCTTCTTTCAGCTACTTCCTATTTTATTTTGAAGATTATTTTCACATGTGGTTTTCTGTTTTTTCACTTCCTCTTTTTGTTCGCCTCTCATCCTCGTTAGTGCCTGACTGAATTCACCTGTTCCTTATTACCCTGTCTCTATATAATTGGTCTGCATGCCGTCAGTCAGTTCATTGAGCTAGCCACCTCTTGTTCCCCATGGTTTGCATGTTATCTCTAAAAACTTTTCTTTTTCCTTATTTTCAGCGAATAACATTTCCTTTGTTTCACTGCAGCTGTTTATGTTAATATTCTCTGCAAGTTTTTATTTTACTGAAGGTCAGGTCTGCCTCTTTGTGTCTGCCTTTGGGTTCAATTTAGGAAATTGCTACACAAAAAAACCACAACTGTATACATAAAATGTAGCAAACTAAAAGTAACAGATTTCTTATTTATTAGCTTTATCCCTTGCAAGAAACAAGATTAAATGCTAGCTTACTGAAAAACTAAATATGCCACTCCAAGTCCTGCTCTAAATCACACTGAACACCAACGGAGTACAATGGATGATTTTTGTGGATTAATATGCTTGTGAAGTGTGATCTTTCTTTAAAGTGAGGGTTGTTTGTTGTATAATTCATGTGTGTGTGAACATTGGCTGCTTTTTCACTCACTTTCTGGCCAGTTCTTATACTCGACCATTTACAGAGAAATGTTTGCTTTGTTAAGCCACTTAAAATAGACCTATGAATCATTCAAGCATAAAAACAGCACCTAGCTGAAAGGATGAACCAGTGTTAGGTCCACACATAAAAGCCAATTTAGCAAAGAACTCATTTTGAATTGTATCTTTAAACACTTTGTTACTAGCAGCCTGTTGCAGAAACACATCATTTGTTCCCATTTCTTTAACTGTACATACAAAAATGTGACAGACAACACAGTTTGACAGCCATAAAATAGTATTTTTACATCAGCAGGGTGATTCCCAAAGAGCTGTTAACTGAAAACATGGCATATCTTAGCATGATGTGTAGTGCAACCTTATTAAAAGAAATTTGAGGAAACACGTGGAGTACAAAACAAGTGGCAGGCCTAAAAAACGATCTACTACAGATAAAAAGTATCTGGAAGTCATGTCCTTACGAAATAGTGGGAAAAAAATCCAGCAAAGACCTGACACAGGACCTGAGAGATCCATCTGGGCCTTCAGTTGATCCATCTACTGTTTCAGCCTGATCAGAAATGGTCTGAAGGATGGAAGGCTGGCTGTCAAGAAGCAATTCTTCAGTAAGGGAAATGGGAAGAAAAGGCTGAGGTATGCCAAATTACATAAGAACTGGATTGAAAATCATTGGCAACAAACCGTGCGAGTCTTACAGAGGTCTTATGGCATGCAATGCACTACCAGTCTTGGACCGGCCTCCCCAGAGCCCAGACCTTCATCTTACTGAAGTGTGGGATCATTTTGAAAGAGAACAGAACAAAAGGCAGCAGACATCCAAAGAGCTTTGGAATGTCCTTCAAGAAGCCTGGAGAAATACTCCTGGAGACTGCTTAAAGAAATTACCAGAAAGATTGCCAAAGCAAGTTCAGGCTGTGTTGGAGAATAAGGGTGGTCACACCAAATGTTGACTTCCTGGTTAAAATTGTGCATATCCTCTTTTTGCCTTGTATACATTGCATTTTCATGTATGTGTGGACATTTTACAATAAGTCAGTGCACCCATTCCTCAGAAAAATGTGGAATGTCTTGAGACTTTTGCACAGTATCGTATACTGTACGTATAACTTATATAGTAAGAAAGACAGACCCCAGTGTTTGTGATGTGAATATTTTCAGATATTTCCAAACATTTGGTGTGTCTGTGTCATGTACTGAGTCTACTTACTCTCTCTCTTTCTCAGTAAGTCTGTCAGTGATGGTGTCCTTGATGGAAGAACGTGAGCCCTTGTGGATCACCGGATACCTAAGAGGGATCTGCAGGAAGCATGAGATCATGAGGACCAGGTGTGCCGTGTAACCCAAGGCAACTGCTATGCTCCCATCATCCTTTGCTGCAGGACACAAAGTGAGAAAGATGCTCTACTAATCACATATTTAAGGTTTGTTCAGAGATGACATGTTAATGTTTCAGTGGACCTTTAAGTTGTCTATATTAATATACCAGAGTGTCTAATTCAATGGAAATTAAGTCAAAATGGCAGCATTTTATTATATCTAAAACCTCAAAGCACAGAATAATTGTCAGTTTTGTTTGGAATTTTATTTACTGGAAAAACAAACTGCATTTTACACCAACAATGTCTACATTTTATGGCCCCCAAACTATAGTTTATGAACATCCAACTATAGATAGCTTGGTGACCAAGTATTCACTGCAAACAGAGCAGTTGCACTCATGTGGGGAAATGATTTCAATGTATTGCAGTACGTGACACAGTGTATAGTAACAAAAACACTAGCTGCACTGAGATTCCCAAATTCTTTCTGATATGTGCTTAAGAAGCAAAAGCATCACGTACAACTATCCCCTTCGCGTCCAAGTATCTGTTGGGGTGGAAAACTGGATGCCTTAGTGAACATTTGACGGATTGGGAAAGAAACTGCAAACCAACTCACTTTAAACACAAGAAATTGTTTCAAGACAAAACACAAAGTGGTTTCACATTCTCAGAAGGACACTGCTTGAGGCTAAGACTTAAAAATCACTGTGGTTTTTATCTTAATGCTTTGAAATAATAGACTATGGCAACAGAGAGTGGTAGGCTCCTTGGCTCAAAATGTGTGTTTTTTAACTTAACATAGAACCTCTGGATTATATCATTGTCCTTCCTGTCTTTGTAATCCATAGGACTAAACCCCATAGAGAGAACAGCTTCCTGACCTCTGGGATATCAGGCCAACTGAAGGACGTACAACTTTAAGTGACACCTTCAGGTGCTAATGGAGACTGCAGATACCTTGTCAGGCTGAGCTGACAGGGAAAGCTTGGTTAAACGTGAAGCATAGATGGGCTTTAATGCCATCCTGTTCCACTTTGACTGTCAGTAGGATTAGGATGCCAGCTAAGCTTAACCCTGAGCTCTAATGTGGAATATTCCTCCCCTGCAGGCTTTTTCAAACTGGCTGACACACATTCAGACAGTTATGGACTTGAGGAGGAGAACTGGGGTCGGGTTGTGATGAGAGATCTCCAACAGTTTTAAAAATCAAAGTGAATATTAAGCTTGTTTTCCTTTTGAATCAGTATTATTTCTGTAGATTCATATTAAATTTAATCTGCCTTACAATAGTTTCACACAAGTATCTCAGCAGTCACTATCAACACAGACAAGTGCAGGGCTGGTTCATTCTTGCACTCGTGTGTGTGTGTGTGCGCGTGTGTGTGTGTGTGCGTGCGTGTGTGTGTGTGTGTTTTTATCCATCATCTAAAAAAATTGAGAGAAAACAAAAGAAAGGAGGGGATTTCTGTCTGTGATTTTGACTTTAACTTTAGAACAAGTAGTGGCTGCAGACACAGTTCGGTTGGCCATCACTACTGTGTACTTAAAAGATGTTAACAGGTGGAGAGTGGCAGCAGGGAGCGGAGGAGACTCGTAGTAGTATAGCTGAATTATGGCCTCAGAGGGCTTGCTGGGTTTCACCAGCTGTGAAGGAGGGAAGCCCGAGAATGTGGAGTGGACAGTGGCAGTTGTGTTCCCTGTATTAGACAAGTGTTCCCAACCAAAGCTAAGCATTTATACACCCATTGAATCATGCCCCCTCTTCAGTTCATCTGAGCTATTGAGAGGTCATGAAGTCATCATGTTTCCCTCGCTGTGACAGCAAATCCAATTTGTCACGACACGTATGATGTGACCTTTACTCTAACCTTCCCAGCCAAGCTCATAACAGGAGCATTGTGGCTGAAAGTGCTTGCTGACCAAACTTTTTTAATGCTCTGCACTCCAACACTGTGTGTTTTGTACCAAACCATGTGGTTTTTGTGGCTGTTTCTCACTGGGGTGGTAGAACCAGATAGAAAAGCATCTTGTGACAAGACCCATTTAGACTGTGGTAGCAGTGAAACTCCTCCAACAGCTACCAACAAGGGATCAGTAAGAATGCAAACCAACTTAGCTGCTTCTCTGTCCAACCAGGACTAAGGGCAAAACCACTAAATTAACGATTCCCAGTACAAGTTCTTTCTTCATCTCCTTTATAATTTTTCATAACTAGATCAGTGTGGAGCATTCTTCCTTCTTTTTCACTGTGCACTCCAGCAGTGCCTGCTTAGTTTGTATTCATTTAGTTCTCGTTTTACTGTGCTGATGGGGAAAACATATCAGGTCTACCTACAAAGGACTGTGCATGTTTCTGATGCTCAATCATTGATGACTTCATGTCACGCACAAGGCAAGACATGTGAGTGTGGGTGTATTGTGATTTCAACTGAGTAGATCAAGCCCAAGTGAATGGGAATATCAATCATTTGCAGCTAGTGTAACTATTCTCCCCTCATTTATGGTGCAATTATGTCATTATGCCTTTTATGTATGAAAATGACAAACTAGTAATTATCAGATTCATGCACAGTATGGTACAAGCTATAGTACCTTAACACGGTAATAGCTCTTTACAAAATTGCCATCTACAATAGCCAAAACTATGATATCATAGATAACTGTCTATGAAATCATCAGTCTTCAAACAGTAAAATGTTAGATTGCTTTGCTTCACGACATCTGCATCTAACCACAAGCACTGAATCTAAGACAAAACATTTGCTCAGCATGCCTTACCACTTATCGTCCTGTAACCCTTAAATAGGCAGGCAAGGCCCATAATCAATTACCTTGAAAGTCTTCTGAGTTTGGCAGCTTCACTCCACAGATGACATAATCAGACTGATTGGTCTGTGGATTTAAAGAAGAAGTTTCACATTAAAGACAGAGCAACTGGACAGCAGAAACAGATCCATGCAATATGAAACCATGTGTGGGACAAGCAGCTGGCAGAGGGACTAACCTTAAAGCATTCAGTTAGTATCTAGTGGTTTTATAGTGGTTTTTTTCCCGCTAAGATATTTGCCAAATATGGATGAATGGATATTGGGATGAATATATATTGGATGGATGGATGGATGGATGGATGGATGGATGGATGGATGGATGGATGGATGGATGGATGGATGGATGGATGGACAGATATTGGGAGGGATGGGAGAATGACCCTCCCACCCCCTTGAAATGAAAAAAACATGAGAAACTATATTCATATTTTATTCTACAGTCTACATGACTGTAGAATAGCGATGGAAATTGTTGCACATACTATACCGCTCTCTCCAGCATCTGTGCTTGGGTGAAGCACAGATGCTGGAGTTGTGCTTCACCCAAGTCTTACTTTTGTAACTAGATAATTCTTTGCAGTTGCCCAACTCACCACATCAATGGGGTAGATGTAGGAAAGCTCAGAGAGGAGCTGACGACAACGGAAGGTGAGCTGAGCGTTGGACTTGAGGAACTGCTCTCTGAGGAGATAAAGAGCAGAGATCCGTTAAGAGTGCAGCTGGAAGAATTGGGCAGAGGTGAAAATGAGCAGGAAGATCTTCCAGGCTAGAAACGTCTCAACGTAAGGCTTAAAGGGAATCACTGTTACTGTCTATATAAAAGAATTCATGTCATGGGGCGCCTGGGAGGCACAGTGCTAGAGCAGGCCGCGTTGTGGTGCGGGTTTGAGTCCCGCGTGTCTTCCCCTTTATCTTCCCCCATTTCTTGTCTCCCTCTACTGTGAATGAAAAGCCGCTGTGGCCAAAAAAAAAAAAAAAAAAAAAAAAGAATTCATGTCAAAAGAGGGGGGGGGTTTATTGATGCAGTGTAATATTGCAGTTTCGCTGCTTTCTAGCTTTTCAAATGATGATGTACTGTTCATAACAGGTCAGTCCTTATTAGTAATGCAGAGTCTGTCTAGTAAGTCCTGCTTGCTCCATTATTAAAGGAGACTGGGAGCCATTCTGGAGTTATAATTGGTGAAAGGAAAAAGAATTCTTAATGGGTGTTTTCCAGTAACTGGTCATTGACCCGAGTAAGGAAGTAAGGTGTGTGTGTGTGTGTGTGTGTGTATACTATAGAAACTCAGAGAAGCTGTTCAGTCACGTGAAACCCTACATGTGATTCACTTTTATTTTTTAAATTTAAATTATTATTATTATTATTTCTAGCTTTGTAAAGTCATGAAACATGACTGGATGCCTTTGTGTGAATATTCTCTAAATGTCTATGTGTACATGTGAGTGAAACCGCTTGCTCTTTGGGTGCCCTGTACAGTACTAATACCACTACTTATGGAGCAGTGTGGATAATAACACATCATTTCATCCATATAAAAAGGGGTTTTGAGGGGAAAATGGTTATTGAATGTGAAGCACCCTCCCATAAAGGCTCCTTGCCTTTCACATGAATTTCCTCTTCAGGTTTGCCTGTGGTCAGCAGCCTCTTATCAATTCAAATTTCTCAGTGTGCAGGAGCTTTGTTTAAATGTAAGAGGAGATGCTGAGATGATTGTTGGACCTAAAATCACACGTGTTTACCAGGCTCTGTACTATCGAACTGGTAAACCCTGATCATAGAACTTTACAATTCAAACCATTCAAAACATAAAATCGTGTTTCCCACATAGACTCTTATAAAATATGCCCACAATCTAAATATTTTGTGTCTACACTTAATTCTTCTTCCTGTCAGAAGAAAGAAGAAGTTTAGTTCTTTAAAAAAAAAAAAAAAAACTCTCCAAAGTGCTCCTTTATTTTTGAATTCTTTGTTCAAATTTTCACTTCAATAAAAATACAGATGAATTATCATCAAAGCATATTTCAGAGCATAGTTTGATTAAGTAACTATTCGTTTTCTGGTGAAGAATTAACAGCTGATTAGCTTAGCCTTAGTCCAAAATAATTCTCAAAACTCAAATATCACTGGATCAATGAATACTTTTAAAATAAATAAATAAGGGAACACAAGCAACTTTAAACTTTGATTTTGGTGTGATTTTAAATCGAGCCCTTCAAGAGTTGAGTGATTTTTACATATTGTTGTTCTCAGCAAATTACAGACTGTATGTCAGCAAAGATTTTCACCTTGAATACTTCCTTCATCAACGTTTTATTATTAGTTTTATTAGTTGGGTCACCTCCAAGAGCTTTGCTGGTTTGGTTTGTTGAAACTCTTAACGCTTAACTGCATTTTATCTATAAAATTATGGATAACGTGACCTATTCTGGGAGGAAACCGTCTGGAGAGGAAATACCTCTTTGGTAGAACTGCTAACACATGATAATGTGAATTTGCTTCAAGTGTTCTTAAGAGGGCTGATGGTTGAAACCTTTAACAATAAAGTGTATCACATGTTGATTTTAATCTGGAAGTGCCATATAGGTATAAAATATTATCATGAGAATACTGAAATAAATTGCATCAGATTTGTAGGGCAAAAAGTTTGAGCAAATGTACTTTCTGCTGCTGACGATCAAAGTCACGACACAAGTTGGTTTAAAGATTCGAGTAATATTAAACAGAAATGTGGAAAAGCTGAGAAAAAGTGTGTGCGCTCAGGATAACATTCCCTCGCTAAACGCTATAAATGAAAAGAGACACTTTCATGAAAAACAAATGACAGTCATTTCCAAGGAGTGGATGTTAAGCAGATACAAGTGTCGGTGTTAATTTCCTGTTTGCTGGGTCTCTTGGCCCCTGCTGGCCTTCCTGGGGCTCTGGCTTACCCTCTGTGACTGCCAGGTACTTCTCAGATAAACAAAAATATACCCAGTGCCCGGCGCACACACGTCTCACCACAAGCCAAGGCAAACATGGGCCAAAAGGCTTTGTGCAAAATCTTGGTCGAGAACACAAATGGACAGTGGCCACAAAAACGTCCTATTGTTTTTAAAAGAGCAAAGTGGGAGGCAGGGTGCAAGGTGGAGGGTGTAATCTTATCACAATTTAATATGACTGACTAACACACTGAGCTTCATCGTGCAGGGTAGTATTTATCTGACAGGGTAAATGCTTTTAAATTGTTTTTCTGTGCAGCAAACACAGCGATAGTTAATTGCAGTTTGAGACATACCTCTTGGCTGTGCATTCCTTCTGCAGCTTGGATAAGGACTCTTTCTCCTCCTTCAGACGCTCGTGCTGAGCAGAAAATGCTTCCTCTGAGAGACAGAAAGAAAAATGTAAATTATCAGGTGTGTGTTTGTTCTGTTCTGCTACATCTGAACAGCCAGGTGGGCTTGTGTTTGGTTGGCTGCCATCCACTGTTCAACCTGAGCAAGATCAAACACCTCCTTTGATCGGGCCAAAACATTTCCTTTTGACACAACATAAAACCAAATGACACATGTATGCAGATTATAGGATGTTTCAGACTCTGTAAATACAGAGTTGGGGAAATAAATTAAAATCAGACAGAAAAGGGACAGGATGATACAGTGTGGAAGTGGTATAACCGCAGTATTAGCAAGCACACAGTAGGCAAGTGAATAAACCATAAAGATAACGGTTAATTAAAGGTTGTAACAGGATATTTCTCAGCTCTAGTATCACACAAGGTGACAGATAAATGCAACAGAAATGTACTCTATATTGCCAAAAGTATTCGCTCGTCTGCCTTCACACGCATATGAACTTGCGAGACATCCCATTCTTAATCCATAGGGTTTCTAGGAGTGTTTACGGGAATTTTTGACCATTCTTCCAGAAGCACATTAGTGAAGATGAGAAGGCCTGGCTCACAACACTGCATCCAATGCTTTGTATTGTACGGTACTTGGTGATGTAAGGCTTGGATGCAACTGCTTGGCCATGGAAACCCATTCCATGAAGCTCTGTACACACTGTTCTTGAGCTAATCTGAAGGCTGCATGAAGTTTGGAGGTTTGTAGTGATTGACTCTGCAGAAAGTTGGTGACCTCAGCGCACTATGCACCTCACTCTGTGATTTTATGTGGCCTCCCACTTTCATGTCTGAGTTGCTGTCATTCCCAATCACTTCCATATATTTAGTATTGAGGAAATTTCACAGCTGGACTTGTTGCACAGGTATCATCCTATCACGGTACCACACTGGAATTCACTGAGCTCCTGAGAGCGACCCATTCTTTCACTAATGTTTGTAGAAGCAGTCTGCATGCCTAGGTGTTTGGTTTATACACCTGTGGCCATGGAAGTGACTGGAACACCTGAATTCAATGACTTGGATGGGTGAGTGAATACTTCATTTTGCTGCTATTTTGCTTTTGTTGCATTTCACTGTTATATTTTTTATGTTCTTTATAGGGTTTTAATCACCATTTTATTATCATCATTTGATAATGTCTCTGATTGGAGTAGGCAGCACTCACCGGGATCATTTTAAGTGGAAGATCACATGACCTGTGAAACACCCCTTTTTATGTGAGCGCGCTTAGAGCCTGTAGCAGAAAACCCAGCTTAACTGAGAAAGTT
Organism: Archocentrus centrarchus; assembly: GCF_007364275.1. Taxonomy (NCBI): domain Eukaryota; kingdom Metazoa; phylum Chordata; class Actinopteri; order Cichliformes; family Cichlidae; genus Archocentrus; species Archocentrus centrarchus. The sequence goes on along the minus strand of NC_044359.1, from coordinate 32,938,883 downwards.
GATAACCACTGTTGTGATACCCATTATCTCACACTGAGGTTTCAGGTTTTGTTGAGCCGGCTAATGCAAAGAAAGCCCAGCTGTGTTTAAGTTAATTTATAGTATACCCCTCAGGACATCGGGACATTCACTAACATTATTCTCAAGTGCCAAAACCCAACCTAATGCCCAACTTTAACCCTAAAACAAGCCTTTAAAAATGTGAAAAAAAGTTTTAACTTCTACCAAATTTCATCATTTACATTACCTTATACTCTCACAGAAATAGTTTTCAATCATAGAGCATGTAGATGAGGACAGTAGTGATTCACCTGACAATATAAAGCACCTTGAAGTGAATGATGCAGTGATTTGGCTCTCTATAAATAAAATAGTATTGAATGAAGCAAGACAACATAAAAAAAAATTTTTAAAACATGTCACGAACATAATCAGTCAGATTTTTGTGAGATACAGTAGATGACCTCAATCTAACATTTCTCCATGTTCAGGTTAACTTATATTCTGTTTCACTATATGAGAATTGTTGGGGGGTCTCTCTTCTGGTATCCTGTACAGTACTTATAACACTGCCTTTGAGCAGTGTGGATAATAACACATCATTTCATGCAGATAAAAAGGGATTTTGATGGGAAAATGATTATTGAATGTGAAGCACCCTCCCATAAAGGCTCCTCGCCTTTCACATGAATTTCCTCTTCAGGTTTGCCTGTGGTCAGCAGCCTCTTATCACTTCTAATTTCTCAGTGTGCAGGAGCTTTGTTTAAATGTAAGAGGAGATGTTAAGAGGACTTATCTAAAAGCACACGTTTACCAGGCTCTGTACAACCCTGACCATAGAGCTAAAATATTTCATTTTAGCTCCATGTTTCCTTGCAGAGATAAACATAAGCTAACGCAAATAAGAATTTAGGTTCATTATTAAAGTAAAAATATATTTTGTTTAAGCTATATCTGTATCTGAATTCACAGTTTAGTTCAGTGTCTGGATGCATGAAGTCACTTGTAACTCCACAGAACAGACTGTATATAAAGATGGAAGAAGCTTAGAGCTCTGAAAAGTGAAGCCAAAGCAGAAGTGTATTAAACCTGCAATCTTTCCAAAGGGCAACAGGGTCAAGTCAAAGCCTGGGACCCTACTGTTTACTGGATCTATTGTGCGATTTACAGTATGTAAATACCGTGTGTGTCCATTTGTGTAGGAATTTGCCTACAAAGACGAAATACAACCTATTGGGTGGATGCTGACAAACTCCTGTTTTTAGTTTGCCATGGATCTTAAAATTTAGCAGATTTCTTAAGATTTGCTGCAGGCTACCTTCTGATAAACATCTCTCTACCCTTTGTGCATTCTTTCTCAGTCAGATCCACACCTAGCAGCTGGACACTAGATTAAAAACCACCACTGTTAAAGAGTCAAGGATTTATTTTGTTTGTTTGTTTTATGAATCTCAGCACAGTACGCAGTGATCTCTATTAAAAATTATTGCAAAGTTGTACTGTACACTTCATGGAGCTTTTTGTTGTCAGTGGACTGTGTATTTAGTATTGTAGAAGACACAGACCTGCACCACACCATGTAGCATGGTTTGTAGAGTTTAGCCACACCTTTAGCCATAACGGTGGTACATTATATTGAAAGCACTTTACAAATGCACTGAATATGACAAAGAAAAAACTTAACAGAAACATAGCACATTTCTAAAATATTTCCCATAGTGCCATTATTGTTAAATGTACTTTTATTGCAAGTAAAAAAAGAAAATCCTTCACAATGTCCATGTGTGTTGAAGTCAGTGACGTGCAGTCAGGGGAGGCAGGTGAGGCACGGCCTCACCTGTCATCGTGGAAATATAAAATTAAAAAATAAATTAAATGGTTATATTCATTCAGTGATTTGTATTTTAAAGTTCTTTTCCATTTAACTACACCATTTTTAGATTAGTTTTTTCAAAATCGCTGAATTTTTGCATTTGCCGGTCAAATACTAAGAGACAAACGGTGAGGCACCAGCCCGGCGAGCCGCACCACGGATTGCGCAATCCGTGGTGCGGCTCAGTATAGTCATTGCCAATGACTACTAACTGTGCTGGCATGCTATGCAGTGAGACCGGATTACTTTCCCTTTGCATGTGGCTATTAAAATGTTCTAACACTTTTACTATATGAACTAAATTTCTATATTTTAGCTGGTGTATATAATGCACAGTTTTTTTTTGTTGTTTTTTTCATTAACAACTGTATGTGTGTGTAATGCATTCTTGTGTTGAGCGATCATGAAACTGCTGCGAAGAGACACTAGGTGAGGCACGCAGTTCTCGTGCCTCATGGTAGGGGGCGCTGGTGATCCCAGGGACTCTACGACTCCTCGGTGGCAAGCTACCATAAACAGTTAACAAGGCCAGTTAGTTTTTCCTGTTGCTTGGCCTTATGTTCAACATGGAAGATTACATAACTCAACTGAAAGAATTTTCTAAACTGGACTTTCAATCGAAGCAGAAGATAATAATTAAAGGAAGACCAACACCGGAGCTAAAAGGTTTGCTTCAGACTATGTTAATGTTAAACAAAACAACTGTTGCCAATCAAATGGTGAATAAGCTATATGTTTGTAAATCTGATGTGATGACGTCAGTGCCTCACCAGTCACGACCCTCACCGCACGTCACTGGTTGAAGTCAACCATGAAAAAGCAAACTTTTTGCTGAAATTTGAAAGTTCAGTTTCTAAATAAGCCTGCAGCCTCCTGTGCTGAGGGCAGCTGGCACAAGCGTGAGATTGGAGCAATTAAGCTTATCAAAGCACATGTGATCAGGTGGATAACAGGACTGCTTTCATCGCATATTTCCACTTGTATCCATGATTGTCCAACTGGCATCATAAGGGTATGAGGTGAGAGGGCATTGTGCAGTGAGAGTGAAGGAGAAAATACAGGTACTAAGTATCTTCATCAGATTAGCAAGAAAGGCAGATCGTGCACGACAGAGATGAGACAGGCCATCCCTCTGTTGTGAGAGATCACACGAAAACATTGCAGCCCAGATTGCATGGTCTTCTACTCTTGCTTTCATGTAATGCCCACTTCTGTCCTATCTGTTCTGTCCATCCATCTTCTCATCCTTTCATCCCTCTAATCTATTCCACGGTATGGAAAGACAATCCACACTGCAGTGCGTATGCATCATTCTGCCCATCTGTCTCTCAATGCACCATATTCCATATTAAACAGAACAAAAGCCACTAAAAAAACAGAATGGATTTATGATGCATAAAGATGACTGAATGTGTTTAAAAAAAAAAAAAAAAAAAAAAAGTATGACCAACTTTAAAACTAGTGTAGCTTTTCTGACATTGGACATGAGTCAAAGTACAGTAGGGCCCCTCTGGCAATAGACAGAGGGGCCTAGCTGGAAGACTTATTGAGACTGGCCTCACCTGGAACTGTGTTCATGCACTGGGTGAGGTCTGAACATTTACAGGTCATCCTCTGATCCCTGTAGGCATCTCAATAGCATTCAATATCAGTCCTAATGCACAGAAGCTGTGAGAGGATTCATCACATGAGAGGCAACAGCACTGGTCACTGGTTTAAACTTACAAAGGGGTCATTTTTAGATTCAAACTAATTCTTGTTTTTATTACAGATGGTTAATACATTTGTTAAGCACTACCCATTTAAGATCTAATTGAGCTGTTTGTGGCTCATGAAATCCAGTGAGCATGACACCCATGATATAGAAGATGTAAGTGGACTAATACAGCAGTTAAAGCTACTGAGCAAACACTATGCATATAAATGTCCCAATAAAATATTCATACAAAAATCATTAAAAAAAAAAAAAAGATGAAAATCCAAATATATACTGTAAATAATCTTGGTTTTCTAATAACTTATAGACACATTAAATTTTGGCTATAATGAGTGAACAGTTCACAGCATCAACTCCAATGAAAATGAACTTCAGCTCACTGTTCAAAAAAGAAATATATCATAGTGACCAGGATAAAATGAAATATGGAGAATATGAGGAGATTTCTGACCATCACATAGAAATGGAGTGGAACATCAGGAGAGTCAAAACAAAAACAAAAACATTTTTTAAAAAAAAGTAAGCTATTGGGCCGTTAAGCAGAGTGTTTGAGTGCAGTACTCGTCAACCTTCACCCTGAGTCAAGATGGTAGCCAGCTGGTTGAAGTAAACGCGCAAAGCTGAGCTGCTGCTGCTGAAAGCGATCTAATGATGATAGCTTCAATATGAGACCTTTTCTCTGAGGTGACAAATACCTCCACACACCACACCTTCACAGAACCTGGAGAAACCCAACCCCTGACATTTATTGGTCAGGAGCCGTGGCTATACTACAGAGCGTGAGAATAACTACTGTTACCAAGTACAATAAACGCTGCTCGCAGGCCTGATTTATGTCATCTGCTCAAAGTGGGAGGAGGGAAATTAGACAGGCGGAAATTGTGACAAGAGTGTGACCCCAACAAAACCAAAGTGATTCATTTCAGAGGGAGGACAAACGTTTTCAATTCACAGCTTTTTAAAAAAGGAGGAAAAAATAAATACAAAAAAAAAAACCAAAAAGAAACAAAAGTGACCATGCTCTTTTATCTACTGTTATGGATTGTGTGGAAGACATACAGCGGATGTGGTGTGCGTGTGTGTGTGTGTGTGTGTGTGCGTGTGTGTGTGTGTGTGTGCCTGGAACTCTCCTGCTCTGATTTCCCTGGCATTACATTAATCAGCATGCAGTGAACAGGTTGTAGTTAATCTGTCGTCAGGATGATACTGATTGCTAATGCTATCCTTGGCTTACTACGCTAACACCGTCCAGGCCGGACATCAAAAGAGATGCACAACAAACGGGCATTAGCAAGTCTGCAGAAAAATTCTAATGGTTACTTAACACTCATATCTCATATTTATCTGGTTGCTCACAAGTTCAACAGCAGCAGAACCCCCTGTATGTTTGGGTTTTCTGAGCCTACTGATCTGAGAGAGAGAGAGGGGCCCATTTGCTGGGAACAACATGTTGATAAGAGTTATTTGCTAATGGGCCCTGTGAATGTGTGAGACAAGAGGACCACACGGCCAGGTACAGATGAGATCCTAAAGAGCGTGACGAAGAATGGAGCTTACCAGCCCATCTGGGGTGCCCACGGGGGATATATTTCATAGCAACATGCTTACACTCACTGTAAAACTGTCAATAAAACTCGAAGGGAAACCTGCATCTTATAAGCCCTGGAATGTGTGAAACTTCAACAAATGAAACACTTGTTTCTGATTAAAACAGCAGTGACATGAAATCTCAGAGCTCAGTCACTTTCTCTTATTATTTTACTGAACAGGACACATTTTTGACAGGCTTCTCTGGAAATTTTCTAAATAAAATTTAGGCCGCAACTGACAAAATCACACGTGTTTCAAAAGTGAAAGATGAGATCACATGAAACAAACACGTTGTAGTGCCAATGTAAATATAATCAGACACAAAATCAGCTGCTGTATGAAACACTGTAAACACCTGTCTCCGAGAGTATCCTGTCCTGTAATTAATGCATGCTTTTTTCCAGTCATGAAGCAAATGAATGTCTGCTGGCTGATTAGAGGAGTTAAACAACAAGCTGGAAGTCCAGCAGAGCTCAGCGGCATATGGCTTTTGGATTTTGAGTTATGAGTCTGGGAAAAGCAACAAGACTTCATCCTGGCAGTCTTTACATATAGCATTTCAATTTATCTTGAAATACCTGTTTTTCCCCTTTATAAACCAGCTGAAGGAATTTTCCTTCTCTTTTTTAATAAGCACCTGTCCAGTCTGGAAAAAGGCCATGACAGAGCTGTGAAGTAGCAGAGCCATGAGTTCTTTTGGCTGCAGACAGGGTGCTGACAGATAAAGAGGAAGAGGATTAACAGTCATTTTTCAGAATGGTGCCACAAAGGTAACTTCTCCCTGAAGCCCTCTCAGAGCTCTTTTATTATGTGACTGTGTATGTATGGCTGCAGACTTCACACTAATCATTTCTTCAGATTGGTGGTTCAGTGAGGTGTCCTGCCCTTTGACCAAACAAACAGGAACCAAGTTATTTCCAGTCAATTTATTTTGAAAAGCTGCACAAGTCCCATTACAGCTGTCACAATCGCCTCTGTTATTACTCTGCTGATAGCTATTAAGCTGTATGATTTTATTTTGCAATACCGAAGCACTTTGGATATAGAAGGGTATACAAGGCTGTTGGTCATCTCATCGTGAGCTTTCAAAGAGTGCAGATGCACAAAATCAAATAGAAAACAACAGGAAGCTGGGCAAAGAAAAGCTGAGATTTTGTGCATACTGAAATTAAAATATTATAACATAATTATAACTATATTTAACTACAGTGTCCATCAATTATTAGGGTCCAAATATATATCTATGGATACCTGAAAAGTGTTTATAAATGTATTCTTATTTGCCAGCCCCAGCTTTCTAACACTGCCTTTTATTTCCCTATAAACAGGCGGAAGCCTCCTCACAGCCATGAGCTGCAAGCTTTATAGGGTTAACAAAGTGACAAACTGCACAAACACTCCTGATTTAGTGGCCTGGCACCAGCATAAACCACAGGAATGATCTGTGTACTGTACATAGTGTGTGCGCACATGCGTTTGTGTTAAGCAACTCCCATCCTCTGTCTGGACCAGGATAACACTGTCTACTACTGCCACCGTGTACTCACAAATGAACAGGATAAGATAAGGTTTATTTGTCACATGCACAGGTCATAGATGGGTCACAGGTCATAAAGCCCATACATGGTCTACCTGCTGCTGTGACAACATGGAAACTTTGACCGAGGTGTTTAAAAGAGTGGATTCCTATATAGAAACTGCATATAGAAATGATAAATGATATGCCTCATAGGTGTAAGACAAATTATTAACACAGTTTATTTATGGAATCATGTGTGCAAAATCCATTAGCTTGGTAACGAGCTTCACTTTAACTTGATCTTTCAAGAATTGGTGACAGAGTAACAAAAAAAAAAAACAAAAAAAAAAAAACTGTTACTACTGAAGGAATACATTTTGGGAGGGGCGGGGGAGTTAAAGAGAGATATAAATGAGGTACAACCTAAATAATGCCGGAAACCTGTTAATGCATTTATTTCCATATGTTGTTTATGACCGATTCTAAATTTTTGATTCCAAAACTTATATAAATGCATATGTCCAATATGTCAGTTATAAGAATTATATAGAAAAGGGGAAATGATGGAATCATTAACATTCGAGCAATGCATTTCAAAAATGAATTAGAAACATATAATGAAGAGAACCATTTGTTTTGGGGGGTGCCTGGTTACAAATTCCCATATCTGCCAATTCCACTGCATAAGTGCCGGGCTAATAGCTGCTGACTGTATTATTCTAGATTAAGTAAAGCATCTTGGTTAGACCAGTGCTTACTGCAATATACACAAATGGTCAAACTGTCATAACTACTTTTATATTCCACTCTTTGTACAACTGGTAGCTGCAGCAGAGCTTTCTGTGGATTATCATGAGAAGGATTGGGGATTTTGTTGGAATTGAGAGCACATGTTTTTACCATTATATTAAGTCTTCTTACACAAGCAGGATTTGAGAGATGCAGCACCACTGGAGACACCAAAACGAGTTGCAGAGGGAATAATTGACCATCGCATGTTATAATTAAATAAGACTAAACAGTGCTCAGTGTCTTTAACTTCTCTTATTGCTTGTGTTCATGTTTTCATTTGTTGGTTCGAACACAAATTTGTGTACTCACTATGATCAGAGAATATTAAAAGCTGATTTATACATGGTGGTGTGGTCTTAACTTTCCCCCGTGTGTACGCCCACCCATTTACCTTTCTTCTGCAGCTGCGCCCTCTCCTTCTGTCGCAGATCTCTCTCCCTCCCAAGTGCCTTCCTCTGCCGCTCCAGCTCACTGTGAAGGACAGCTATACGCAGCTGCATGCACTCCCGCTCCTTCTTCTGCTCGCAGAAAACAGCAGAAAGGAAACAGAAAGAGACATTCAAAGAAAACATTTAGCATGTGGTCACAGAAATCTTTTATAAAGGCCCCAAAATTCCTACTAGCTCCCACAAAAACAAACTGTGTTTTCTTAGGCTGATCCCATATCACACTGATTTAATGTGTAACCACTGAGCCAATGCTCACTGTTAGTAATAACAGAAACCCCTGTCAACAGCTAACGACAAGAAAGACAGGAAGATGTGGGTATGTTAAAGATCTCACTGAGCCCCGGGATCATCGTTAATGTTTAGGAACGAGCACAGGTCGTGGGAATGGCTGGCTGCAAATTAAGTGGGGTTTGGTGTACAAACAGCTGCTCTGATGAGATGAGAGCAGATGAGGCTGTGGTGTCAAACCTGGACTGAACTCCAGGTTTAGAACCACAATCAATATTTAGCTTCCGTCTTTTAAGCAGCCATCTCTGTCACACTGCATATAAATGTATTCATTTTTAATTAGTTTAATTACAGCTGTATAAAAAGGATTGTGTTGTAACGTGTCTCTTACTATTCATTTCATTTAAACAACCTACCAAATGTGTTTTTGGTTTGTTCCAATTTCCTTCTCTGTCTGCTACTAAACCCTACTTCACAGGTCTGTATACACAGAGACAAAAACAGGTGTTTTCACTTATATTGGCTGCTAAGGCCGATTTCTCGTGTTTGCATGGCTGTTCACAGACTGTGACTGACAGAGCCACCTCAATCACCTGTTTTGTTGCACTTGTGAAAGCAAAGCCACTTTCACCATTACTGCAGACCTTTTTACCAAAAACAAAGTAATTAGCTATCAGAGAATAAACAATATTAATGGCTGCATTCTTTGGTGTATACTTCCAGCTTGTGGTTTGTGTATACTGGCTCATCTCCATGAGCTATCTTGTGTGTTTTTATAAAGCAAAATAATAGGTCCATGTTAACTAATTTTATTGATATTTCCCACTCCAATTTTAAAGTCTAGCACTAGAGTAGCTTTGCATGATTCCCAGTTTAAACTAATTTATCTTATATTGGGCCTCAGTTCAGCCTGAGTGCACCCTCTGACTAAAACAAACCAATTCCAGATACCTCGGAAGTCAGATGTCGGAACCAGTAGCAAAGTCTTTGGAAAAACAGGGAAAAACTGGATTTGTTTTGCTTCTTCGAAAGGTAAAGACATTCCTGCATCAGTAGAAATACAGCACAATACTTGTTTGGTTGTTTTTGTGTTTAAAAACACCGCTGCAGCATGTTCATGGACCGAGCCTGGTCAGTGCTGTGTATGGCTCATTTAGCGAGTCTCAAACAAACAATGGCAGCACAAATTAAAATTTACAGTTTTACTACTGCTTGCGGTCATTGCCGCCATCTTGGATTATTAAATTGAGGCTGGTGGGGATTCAACTTTCCAAGTTTGAAATCCAAGTTGAGAGGTTGCTTGCAGATGAAAATTCCGAGCGGGAAATTCCGACTTCATCTGGAACACACTATTAGTTCCCTTCCTCCTGCAGCCATGTTTCTTCTGAACAGCTCTCCCCCTCAAACAAATGGTTTAAACTGCAGGTGGGTGGGGCTGTGTGCTTATAGATAGAGTGGTGTTCCCAAAATATCCACTCTCTATGACATCATACAGACTGAAGAGCAGAAAAACAGAGGATTTAGAGAAGTGTGAAGCCTGAGCTCATTATTTAAAACTTAGACCATGTTTACTGTGCTCATCCACCATTTTAACAGTTCATATCCAAGTACACTTGAAAAATGAAAACTTTCTTTAACATATGACTTTTCCCCGCTATACAACATTATTATTGCAATATTACTCTAAAAAAAGAAAAATATGAAGCCCCAGCCAACGCACTTATCTGGAATCTGGGGAAACAGCTGTGTCCAACATCAGCCCGAGCAGATTTGTAGTCATGCAGGTGTCAACACAAGGCGATTCTTAAACTGATGCAGACAGTGACATTATCTGTGTGTTATCTCAGGAAAGAATGCGTTTTGAGTGGCAGGAGTGGAAGTTAAAAATATGTTCAACACAACATTTGGAGGAAATGGCTTGTGCTTAGATTCTGTGAACCAGCCGGGGACGTGTGAATTTCACTTTATGGAGCCAGTTGAAGTCGTGGGCGTGTTCTGCCACTTTTCATCAATTAAAATCTAAGAAATACTAAAGAGTAACACTCCACACGAAAGCCTGGGCACGTGCAAACAGGGAGAAGGACACAAACCCTCAAACGTAAACCAAAGGGAAAGACCACAATAAAGCCCATCATCTCGAGATGAGTGCCCATCTGGAATGAAAACTCCTGCCTGGAGCCTCTCCCCCACATCCCTGATCAGCAGCAGCAGCATCAGGGTGCAGGTCATTAGTCAATATCTAGTCCTCTCTGAGGGGTGTCCCTTCATCGTGCTTCATTTCTCTGGTAAAGGGGAGTGTGAAGTGGACTAACCCTAACCATCTAATGAGGAACAGAAGTAGGTGTTCGTGGATGGATGGATGCATGTGCCCTACAGCAGATGGAGAGGAGAGAATGATGACTGACAGAATCATTCAACAAAAAAATATGTTCAAAACATTAAGACAGATTTAGGGGGATTTAGGAGGACAGCATGGTTGCTGAGAATAAATAAATACACACACACACTTGTAATATGAGCTGGAAGCCAGAAACATGGAGCTGTACTGGAGATTGATAATGATTTGAGATTTGGGAGGTAGCGAGCTTGTTGTTCATACTGCAGTTTGCAAGCAGGGACTTTGGCATCTCACACACCTACACTCAGATAAGAGATCAGAGCCTGGATGGAAAAACAGAGCTGCCTTTTTTTTTTTGAAGGTTTCTGTGGTCTGTGTGGGGAAAACAGAGGAAGAGAGACGACTGATAGAGCCTCCATCTGTCCAATGTGTCGCACCCTGACGCTCGCATGTTAACCACAACTGGCTTTGGCACGAACCATGCACCTCCTACACTTTCACTGAGCAGCAAAGTTAACAAGCGGGTTGCTGTTATGGGAGTATGTGAGTGTGTGTGATAGAGAGAGAGAGGGAGAGAGACTAACTAACCAGCAGGGTCTGTCTGATGTCTACTGAACATCAAACAGCAGTGGGTCAGCTGAGTAAATAAGCAGCAGGCGTGGTGGGGAGGCGTGGGGGACAGGAGAGAGCATGTTATAACCCAGCAGATTAATGGCAGAGTGTGGGTGAGAGGGTGAAAGGGCCATGTGCTTGGCTAGGTGGCCTCCGCTCTGTCCCCTTTGATGGTAGATGGTACACAGCTCTCCAAAGTGGGAAACCCTTAGAAGGCTCACACAATGCTCCACTCTTGAAGTTGGGGGGCTTTTACAGAAAGGCAGAAGATGAGGATTATGTGATTTATTAGCTGATTTGAACTCTGAAAAGGGTTTTGAGGAATGCTTCACTGAGGGGGAAATATCAGAGACAAGTTTTTTGAAAGGGATCCTTTGTGGAGAAAAGAATGGAGCCTCAATGTTTTTGTGGGAATGCTGAGGCTGTAGTGGGGCTGCCTTAATAGGTAGGGTGAAGGTCTAAGGAAAGGAACAAAAAAAAAAATAAGGGATATCAAAAACTCAGAGGATGATGGAAAGCAACAGCTGTAACAGCTGTTTAAAAAGGCTCACTAAGCAGGCATTCAAAACCTTTAAATCTGGTATCTGCACCCATAAACATTCTGAAAGATTTGAAAGTTGGACTGGACACAAAAGCATCCCAGTTGTCCAGATTCTCACTGTGTATGGTATGTAATCCTGTGATAGGAAAAATGCTTGTTCTAAAGTCTACCTTGGGGACAAAAATCCTAAAGTATCATTGCCTCAGGGCTTGTATAACAGCAGAGGAGAGGGGACGCTTTTGAAGTGAACGTTTACAATAAACACAATGTCAAACCTGGGATCAGTTCTCAGTTTTCACAGCTGTGTGGCTGACGATTCCAAAAATGCTAAATATGCTTCCTTGCTTTTGCTGTGGATCCCAGTCGAGCATATTACAGGAGGCAGAAACATAAGCAAGGCATTTTGGTCGAAACATTATCACTGAGGCAGGTGGGATATGAACCTCTCTCTACTTTTCAGCTGAGCTATCAAAATAATCAAATTCAATGGCTTTTCAGAGGGTATAATGAGCTCATGTTGCTTTAAGTTACATTTGGAGCTTTGGATGAGACAACCTCTTAAATCCTTGTAAGTATCGAGCACCATTCAGTCTGCTAACGCTTATTATTGGTGGAGAGGCCGGAAAGCCCGTTATCGCTGATCGCATAAATTACTGCCATGTGGTGTAAGGACAAAAAAAAAAAAAGAAGTTCTTATAAAAACTATCACATCTTAATGTGATCATACTTTCTCTCAAAACACGACGTTCACACCAACTTTCAAGCTACTGAAAATATCCAAATAAGCTGTCTAAACAGTGTTGGGAAGTTGCTGATGAGTTGGAATTTGTTGCTGCTGGGCGACTGCGCTCACCCGCTCTGTGCAGGTCGCCGTCGTTCTTAGTTTCTCCTCAATCTCCTTCCCGATCTTCTGCACTGTGACTTGGGTCTGTTTGATGGCTCTCTGGGCTGTGTGGAGCCTGCAGAGGGAGGAGAACACAAAGTCATCATCCACATCATTCAAACCACACACTGGACCACAAGAACTGCTCAGTGCTGAAACTGAGTTTCCAAAAGACCATTAAATTGATGGGCTGGATAAAAGTTGAGAGTCAGTTATGATTGCACCAGCAAATTATTCTTTTGAGCTTGGATGTTTACACTGACTGTTTGTAGGGCACAATAAGAATAATGATTGTCCCCATGTGGGAAAGAGTCATTGTGCAGTGTGTTTGTCATTCCTCCTTGTTTCTTTTTCTGATTTACTCGGGTTGACCTGCATAGTTCCAGCCGCACTGCCGAGACTCACACTATAAAAGTTATTGACTAGGTTTGCAATTAAGTAAAAGGACAAAAACAATCTTGAGAAAATTCCTAATAATAAAAAACGAGCAGTTGAGATCAGACAGATCCAGTTCTAAAGTACCACAAATATGACAGCAAAAGTTTAATCAATAATATTGTCTAATAACGTAAACACAATACCGCCTGGGATCAAACAACGTGCAATAGACCTGAACCCAAGCATTCCAGAAAGCAGAGAGAAACCTCAGCACACCCACTAATTAACTAAAACCACAAAGATGGAAGCCCACTTCCAAATTCCATGTCACTGTCATCATTCAAATAGGAAACAGCAACATCAGTATACATATGACAAGCAAGCACATTATTTAGACAATCAATCACAGAAGCGTTTAGCTTCGAAAGAATGTTTTCATCGAGTCACAGAAAGATGGAAAAAAAACCCTCGGTACAACCCATGGGACTCCACAACTCATCAACAGACAAAAGTCTGGTGGGAACTGGCAGTTAGCAATCCAACTGTCATTCTGATGTTAAATCATGTTTCAATAGCATCCATGTGCCACAAGCAATGAGTGGATCATAATGGTTACAGTTCCTTCTCAATGTATTTAAAATTGCCCTTTTTAAAAAAAAAAAAAAAAAAAAACTATCTGGGATAGTTGGGTTTGATATAGGGATGCAGGGATCCAGTATTTGGATCAGATATTGGTCCAATTCTGTATCAGGAATTGCTAACAATGAGCTGATCTACTCAGTTCATTTGATTCCTGCATCAGAACCAGTGCATCGACTGCTAGCAGCAATCTCTGGCCTGTAGGCGAGCTCCAAAAGCAAGTCAATATCACAGACCTGTGTTAAAATGTTTACAGCATTAAAAAGTTTATTTACAGCCTGCTATCAAGAACTGTTTATGTCTCTATGTATAGGTTCCCATTCATAACAACTCTGAGTGACATTTTTAGAACTGACTGTCCTCAATAATTGAGTTAGGGGTGTGGCTGCATTGACTGGTAGGTGTCCCAACATAGGCAGTTAGATCCAATCAGCATCACTACGCTGAGTCATTGAACTGGCTCTCTTCACTATGCTGGTGCTTTCTGGAGTGTTTTTAATGGATTATTGGACTAATATTACAGCTTGCTGTGTGCTACACAACATCCAAGAGGTTTGTGCTTCAGTTTTGCCTGGATGTGTTCATTTATTACATTTTCATTTACAAAATTAGAAAATAGTGCCTCACACATCAAAGAATGATTCCAGCTCGCTTCCTCTAAATGAGGAACACAGCATAATAATTTCACAGTTTTTTTTTGTTATGAAACTCACACGGCTCTGCATGTTTCTGCCTCTCACTACACATCAACCAAGAAAAGAAAAAAGAACCACGCAGATAGAGCTGAAAGGAGGAGTCCTACAGGAAAATCATTTTAATCTTTTTACTCACTGAGGTGACAGTGATAGCAGCTGTTGATAGTTTTTTAAGAGATCAGGGTAAATCTGTTTTGACAGCTTCATCTGTTTAGGTGATTGCAGAGTGATCTGATGTAGCCCGTCCCCTCAGGTGAGAGCAGTTATCTCCTCTCTCCTTTTCACGCATGTCTGTTCCTTTATCTCTTCCCTGAGCCTCAGTCTAATGCCTGCCAGTCACTCCAGCTTTAAGGCCAGCAGGGGGCGTGGGTCACAATGTATACTCTCAGTGGGTCAGCATTTTAAGATCTGGGTAACTGTCCAGAGAACACCAGCTCATGAGCCTCAACATCTTTTTCTTTTTTGAAGGTACGGGAGGTGCCTGACAGCTCTGTGTGGATATGCAGGAAGTTATGGCTGAGGCTGTGCACTCAACCCTCCATAATGATAAGCATCAGACAAACAACAACATCTGCTCCTTGGATTCAGCTCTAGATATTATGAGGTGTCACATGAACTAGTGCCTATAAAAATTCCAGATTTTTTTGGATAAAAAGAAGGCAACTTGTTGAAACAGTTGAATGGGTGGGTTTAAAAAATTCATTCATTTAAAAAAAAAAAAAGGAGAAAATCAGTATATGCTAAGTAATTCTTAATAACCAAGCAGTACAATCAAGGAAAATGGGGGGAAGTAGAAAAAAACTGATGACCGAGCAGACTTGGCAGGCTCCGTGGCCCACAGCTTTTGTTTTCTGTTCATTTACCTTTGCTGATTATCTTGAAATAAACATTTGCTGGGGTTTTGAGCCGTGATGTAGTCCTGCATTCCCAAATTTGTAATGAGGACTGAGAACGAATCAACAAATACAGATGTGTCATCTGGCTTACAAACAACACAAAATGATCTGAAGAAGGCACCTGGGAACATATTGTTTTTCTTCCGAAAGAACATGAGAGGTAAACATCAAGTCTGGATTTACGCTGCTCTGTTTCTGGGGCAGGAAACTCAAAATGAGGAGACATCAAATGACATCACTATGCAGCAGCTGTAGTTGGCTGTATATGCAGACAATGTTCCAGTTCCTTACAATATCACCAAAAGGCCCTGATTCTTTCAGGTTTTATGTATGAGAACATATAAAAATGATCTGGTCCTATAGTCTCAGATGAAAAATATTGTATTGGCATGCTGTAATGTGTCATTTAACAAAAACTAAGCCAAAATACAGAAGCAGTGTGCAAAAAATACAGTACACCTTTACTGCTCCCAGGTATAAAGAGAGAAAGTAGTAACAAGGTTCTAACCAAATGCACCAAGTGTCATCAAGTGTGACTACCTCTATAAAAGCAGAGCTTTTGGCAGTTTGCTTGTCTAAAGTGTTCAGGTGTGTGTTAACACAATGCCACAAACTGCCCAACAAATTCAAAGGTCAGCGTGTGCAATGCTCAGAGAAACACGACTCTAGAGGGCTCCTTTCCTTTAGACCAGAGTGGAGATGTTTGGCCATAAAGCACAAAACCAAACACAGAACACAAAAAGAGTGAAACAGATGTAAAAATAACAAAATGTATGTTGTGATTCCCCTCCTTGTTCTGTGTGGTTCAATTAAATGTATGCCAGGTGCAACTCATCAGCTGTGCCTGCCAAGGGGGAATCCACTGCAGCTTATGTGAGAGCTGTCAATCATCACCCTCAGCAGACACACCAACAGGCTTTCACAACAGCTGGCTGCTTTTTTTCCCCTCCCCACAATTTAATTTTTTTTTTTCATGTAATTTTTGACACTTTGTGATTTTTTTATTTAAATATTTTGGTTTTTGGCTGGGTGGTTGATAACACGTTTCCGTGATGTGACAAACACATATTTATTTCTGCTTGACACTGACTATAAAGCGGTGCTCACTGTGTGGCCTGCCCAGACTTCCACCTGTTTATCCCATGCAAGTGTACCCAGCGCATTTGTCAAACAATCCTGGATCAAAGGAAACAAGCCCACAGACTAATGACTACACTGAACAACCAGCACAGGGTGAACAGGGCAGCAAATTAACCCATTGAAAACAACAAATGAAGGGTAAGATCCTCCTACACACCTCTGCCAGGGACAACACAGACAACACAACAGTAGGGAAAATCACAGCAAACAACTCTTCTCACTGCTCTCTATAACTCACTGCAAAAGAATGTCAACACATTTAACTACTTGCTATTCACATCACCTCTCCATTGTCTCCATCTACATGGCCTGGAAGATAAGATTGCTGCAGAGAAGTTTCTTCGGCGAGCCTGTGTATGTGCTTCTACTCCTCCAGGGCTGGTGTTTTTGTGGGGATCTGTTGCTATAAGCCATGTTTACATGAGCTACAACAAAGATGCAGGGAAGCCAAAGAGATCTTGAGGAAAGATATGTTTAGTCTTGAAAGGGTCAAAAAGGGGTCAAGCATTTAGACAACTCTAGAAGGCTGGATTCCCATGATGAGTCACGAGTAAGCTCTTTGCGCTGGTGTTACACTAGAAATGTCAAATTATTAGTTACGGTCACTTAGGCTGGCGTAATTAGCCATTTTTAAAAATGTGCAAAGGCCGTTCATCAAAGCTTGCTCTCTTTTCTTTAAGAAGCCATAAAAACACAAAGAGACTAAAGCTTGGTACTGTAGATGTGGAGGGCGTGATCACTACACAAACTAGTTCCAATAACAAAAGACTGCACTGCTTGGCACACACGAAAGAGGCTGTAACGCTGGAGACAGTGACAGAAAATAGGCACAAGAAGTGGGCAGTGAGCAGGAAAGGCAGACAAGCTGGGAAAATACATGTGTGACATCTTGAGAGAACGCAATCTCAAACTGAAAGGTGTGTTTTTGGAGCACAGACAGTGAGGTAAATAACTACACTAAAATTACAAACAGCACATATGAAACAGTGAGTTACTTTGATTGTGCGCAAGCCCACTCCAGAGGAATGAAACAACCAGCAGGCAAGTCGACCTCAGGGGCTGCCTGCAGGAAAGCATTAGCACCTCAACAGTCTCTGAAGGCATGAAAGACCCCCCCTACTGAGCTCAGCAACACTGTGCTCAGCTTCTGTTGACACATACTGTGCGTAAATGTCTAGTCCACATAGGAGCATACGCAAGGAAATCAGGAAACGGAGACAACATATGGCTCTGATCACTGGAGAAGAAAAGAAAGCTTCTCTTTTAGACTTTGGGCATTTGAGACGTCATGCTAACCTGTGAACTGTTCTGCTCCAAGAACGACGTTTCACACGGACCACTCTTTGAGAATCTGTTATCATAAGGACTAACGACGGTTTACAAGTAAGTGCGTGACTCTTTAAACTGCTTTCAGGGGCTATGAAGTAAGCATTTCCACTTCCACACTTTTTTAATGTGACATTTATGAATACATTGTCTCATAAAAGATTAAACTGCAAACAATTAGACTCTGAAATGGTGACACACTCTGTCACTCTTGATAATCCATCCATTTTCTTCCACTTATCCTTTTCAGGGTTGGGGGGGGCATCAAGCCATGCTCTGCTGGGACTGAGAATTATACATGAGAGGTCAAAGAATGTTTGAACCTTTATTAACAGTCTCTCCAAAAAGGGAAAAAACAGCTTTGTTGAACAGCTGTCATGGTCTTCTTGCCATTTTTTTCTACCCAGGGGCCTTGTTCTGTGTAGGATGTGGCCTGCCCTCTATTATGGCCTCACTGAAACAGACAAGAGTTTGCTGATTGATGATCTGTTTGCTCCCTCTTCATCTCACCATCTGAGACATGTTGTGTTTGCTAGCCCGCATCAACATGTTATTCACACAAGCGAAGGGTGCTGTCAACTGGAACCAGGCCGAAATGCACACTATGAATCTGCTGACAAATTACCGTCATTTATCAAGATCAACAAGCTCTCTGTGAAGCTATCCTCATGCTTTTCCATTAAAGCACAGCGCTAAGAAAGATGCACTGGACCGGGCCAGAAGGGAGAGTGGGAGAGGGCTGGGTGAGACCTCAACACTGTGGGTGTCTAAAGTGGACGTGACCTACTCTTATTACTCCATGAGTTAGATGACCAAAGGTGAACCCCATCCTTCATCTCACCTCATTCTGAAACAGTCTACATACAGTTACACTGTACAGAATGTGATGTATGCATGTATTCGTGAGAAGCACACCACCTGAATGCTTCAGAAAGTTAACACAATATGGAGAAGAGAGAGTCAGAAACTAAGCATCCATGGTTATATACAACAGGGTGTTTGAGTGCGTGCGTGCATACAACAGGGTGTGTGTATGTATATGTGGGTGGGGGGGGGGGGGTGGGGGGGGGGGGGGGGGGGGTTGGGGGGGGGGGGGTTACACAATGGTATACAATGTCTGATGACTCATTCTACAGTACATTACAATAAATCATGTGCATATGAGTGCGCCAAAGAAAAACTCTAGCAGAGGTGAGAGCTGGAGACAGTGCAGTGTAAGGAAGGGGGGGTCAACACAAGTGTGGTAAACGCCACAGATCCCTTGGGGTGTGGATAGAAAGAAGAGGATGGAGAGGACGGCTACAATAACAGAAGAAGCCAGAGCAGAGGTCATAAAAGTTATGATTCAAACTGGGGGGGTTTTTTTTTCTCCTTCAAGCTGCTGGAGAGGCAATGGTCTCCACTCATATAACCATAAACCATGACCACTTCTAGATGAGGGAGCGCTGTTAAAGTTCAGCCAGCTTTGGCATGACTCCATTTACTTGACACTGCAAAGGCCTGTGACGCATTTATGACCCCTTATTTAATTCTTAAAGAAAGAAAATCTTAGCGAAAAGCCTTCATAATGCCCCTAATGACAGGATCGTTATCTTATTTTGGAAATGTCTGACTTGAACCTTTCCAGATATACATTTATTTAGACAAAACTGGGACTAATTACATGATCAGGCTGCACTAAACAGAGGGTTTCCCCTGGGGGAAGCCCTGGTGCTTCTGTAAGTGCTGTTTACATTCTACCACATTTAAATATAGATGCAGAACAACAAACCTGTGTTTGTCAACAGATGCAAGCAATCCCTCCCTTATGTTTCAAGTTCCTAATTCCTGTACCAGGATTTCTCCTACTAACTATAAACTTACTCAGCAAATTTCTGTCTCCTTCCTGTGGTGTAAAAATGCATTGCAACCATTTTTATATTCAATATCCTCGAGCACTTCACCTCCACTCACAAGCACAAGACTGTCACTGACTTAATAAGAAGGTAATCAAAATATTAATTCAACTATTATATTGTCTGAGACCTACAGTGTGCACTGCAGGCTTTATGAGTTTCTATCAAGTCACAGAGCTTCCCTGATATTGGCTCTAAAATATAATCTTTCCTATGGCACCCTCTGCTGGGCAACAAATGGCCAAGACAAAGACGCAGAAGAGGAATAATAACAGGAAGTTGGATTAAACTAATTATGAGAGAAAAAAAAAAAAAGGCAAGCAAGATGAAGAGAAGATGCTACCCTATGAAATGATTCATTACATTTGATTGATGTCCAGCTCTGATAAAATGCAGATGGATGTGACACTGCTGCACAGCTTGAATCTTACCTGAGCAAAGAGAAAACGCTGTAGGAGTTCCTGACTGAACTCTGGTCGACCTGCAGCAAGCTGTTCTTCTTATGCTCCGACTGATCCTGAAACAGCCACATGTCAGAGTTTCAGTGCAGAAGCCAAATGATGACAAAATGATTCGAACTGGGTATTCCATTGTCATGAAGAAAAAAAAAAAAACTTTAGTTAACAGACAAAAGGCCTTACCTTCTGATCAAAGTCAGCTGCATAGTAGCCATCATTCAACCCAAATATGATCTCATTTGGATTTCTGGATCGAATCTACGGACAAAGCGGAGCAGAAAAGGCTGATTGTAGGGGGACAGAGAACAAAGGACAGCTGCATCTGGATGTGCACGAGACTGTGTGACTATCTGTTTACGAACTTCCAATGCTGTCTTGATATGAATGAATGGGAATAACATTGAGTTTATCACCACCATTTGAACCGTTTACTTTTTTCAGAAAGAGTTTTAAAGGGCAAAACACTTTATGCAAAGAGTCAAACAGACTTGCGAGATTTAGATTCTTAAACTAAATCATATTTTCAGCCCTCATGATACAGCAACTTCACATTACTACTGAATCAATGCAGCATGTGCTGTGTTACACTGATGAGCAGTGCTGCTACATAATTACTGGTTATTTTCCTGCCACTGACAAATACTTGACATGCAGGAAAATCAGGAAACGAGAATTACACTGAGACAATGAGAAAAAGAAATGCAAGTTTCTTTGATTACTGTCAAAATGTTGTAATGTACTAAGCATATGTTACACTGATGCAAGTTATTTACAGTAATGTAACAGAGTAATGTCTAGCATATCAGCTGGCTGCATTTTAGATGAGTTAACTCAGCAAGTGAAGTAACATTTGATGCACCGATGCAATGAGCTACAGTCACAATCATCATTTTACCTTGTAAGAAAGTCAAACGGTATTGTAGCAGAAAATGTGACTCCAGGCTACATCAGTAAAATAGTATCAACACCACAATTACTCCACATTATTGAAAGTACTTCACCGTTTGCATGCCTGCATTTCTAACCACCGTTTGTGTATTCTTAACAAGAGCTGCCACTATGATTCAGATTTAATGATGTACTGTACATAATGTTCCAATGTTCTCCATTTTCCTTCATGTGACAGAAATGCACTCTGTTATAGAGTGAGGATTGAGACTGCACAATTTTCATGTTGGTTTCATTAGAAATTAAAACTCAAGAGTAAATCCATAGCCAAATATTGAACTATTCAATGAACATTTGTTGAGTAGGTCAGTTTGATATTCACCT
Source organism: Archocentrus centrarchus (assembly GCF_007364275.1). Classification (NCBI taxonomy): domain Eukaryota; kingdom Metazoa; phylum Chordata; class Actinopteri; order Cichliformes; family Cichlidae; genus Archocentrus; species Archocentrus centrarchus. The sequence continues at coordinate 32,917,642 of NC_044359.1, read as the reverse complement.
TTAAGAGGTCTTTTTTTTTTTTAAAGTATGCAAGTAAAAATCTACAGACAGACTGCTACTGCTTTACACCAAAGTACTGCTGGCACAGGAACAGCAACTTCTCTCTCGAGGCTTTAAAGACAGAACTGTGGACCACAGTATCTAAGCGATCAGTTTATACATGAAAACAGCTCAGATCACAGCACAGCTAATATCTTTAACTGATGTATGGTAATTGTGCCCTCAGTATAAAATCAGACACGAGCACATCAACCTTATCCCTGAGCTGACCAGGATGCGCTTCTGTTATTCCAAAGAAGTGGTATTCAGGACAGCCCTGCTCAAAGCTAATCATATGTTATGAAGTGAAGTAAACCGCATGGACAGAACTGAAAAATATGCAACTCACGCTCTTGAAGGGATTTAACTACGCATTCAATTATGAAACACTAAACATTTAATCCAGGTGTTAGATTAGACAGAACACGTTCCTTGTAGACTGTACAGATAAAAACTATTATTAGGTTTTTGCAATAACAATTCACTTTATCAAAAGCCGCACAAAAATCCTCAAGGCAACATTATATAATACACCAAATAAAAAGAATGCTCTGATCAGTGTGTTTGCTGACCTGCTGCCCCGTGTATCTGAGGCCATCCAAATTAACCTTCCATTCAATGAGGAGCTGGTACTGTTCCTTCTGTCCTCCCCAGATTCTCACCACAAAACAAGACACTGAGGTGTCCAGAAGGTCTGGGAGCATGCCAAAGTCCAGGCTACGCCACGTTGGGTTCTAACACACACACACACACACACACACACACACACACACACACACACACACACACACACACACACACACACACACACACACACACACACACACACACACCATGAGGAATAGCAGTCACATGATAAATGTAGCAAAGGTACAGTATTTCAATAACTGACATAAGAGCTGATAAGCATAAAAACGCTTGGTAATCAAGCATTCATAACACTTCAATGACTTGATTCTCTTCCAATTTATGTCCAAAAAAAAAAAAAAAAAAAAAAAAATGGAATATAGACTAAAGTTTTTAAATAAAAAGCTGAGAGCAAAGAATTTATGTTACCTCTGTTAAATTCATAAAGTGATCCTTATCCACTGCAAAGTAAGTGAATCATCCTGTTCTGCATTAACCTTAAAGTCTGATCCTGTTTGTAGTCTGTCCCTGAACGCTCAGAATGACAGCATGACTGCTGATTCAACAACATGGGACTGGAGTCATTTATATTATTTAATTATGTACCATTTCCCTTCATCAGAAAGAAAAATCTCTTGCTCCCTGGGTCACTTTCAAGGACAGGCAGGAGAGGAATGTCAAAAGCAGAAGTACAATCCACAGGTGTGGGGATGTGGGGATGTGGGAAGGGGGATGCAAGACAAAAAAAACTAGTGAGAGTAAGTACTGGAAACAGAGGGGTACAGCAGCTAGAATAAAAACAGGAAGAGCAACAGGAAACAGGTTCCTTACATGAGCGATGATGGGAAGGAGACAGAATAGCACAGAGTGAATTGTCAGCACAAGATGTTAAATAAAACAGGAGGAAGTTGTGCAGGGAGACGACAGGAGTCATGACTCCTGAAATGCATTACGCTGTCTGCCTGCTGAAGGTACTGACGAGTATGCCAGAAACCAGCTTAGGTCAGCCCGTGACTCGGCAGCAAGCCAAACAGTAATTGCTTACTATCCCTCGGCTTCTTCTACAGTTTTGTGCAGAACTGCGTCTGCATCACAAATAAAAGTGAAAATTAAAATAAAGTGGTAATACTACACAGCACGGTCACTTACACAACCTAATGATGCATACAGGCCAAAAGAGAAAGCCGTTTGTGAGAAACGCCTATCATATTATATTCATGCTGACATTTCATTCAACCAAACATGTTTTACAGCACATCCCATCGCTTTAATAAGGTTCAAGTTAAACAAGAGCTTGTTACATGTGTGACTGGCAAGAAGGCAACAGATAAATGCCCAGCTTAGTGTTAATAAAATACAACACTGCTTCACTGCTTTGCAGCTCGTAATGAGTGCATTCTCCAACAGCAGGCTACAGGAAATGACAACACACTGGACCAATACCAGGAAGCGGAGAGGAAGAGCTGGAGAATTAGTATACTCACCAGTGAGTCTCGTATGACTTCACTCTTGTAAAAATCTAAAGGAAAAAACATGGAAGACACAAATTATACCCTGAAAACACCTTTGCTTGAGATGCTAAACCACTAATTCCTGCAATTACAAAAATCTGCACAGTAAAAGTTACTCACGTTAAACTTTATTTAAAATCTTCTTCATGAAAATTGTACAAAATACACATTAGCACGAGTGTCTCAGGCACGTGTGAGAGGAGTGTTAGTTAACACCAACCTCTAGAAATGCGATCTCCTATACAAAGGTGGAGGGTGAAGTACGTGTCCAGCAGTGGAGAACCATTCTTGTTGACAATGTTTCTGGCCGCAATGCTCCGAAGATGACGCAATCGTCTCTGTTTGCCAGGGGAAAACAGAGAGAGATGGGGAAATAGGGAGGATTATTGACAAGGTAGTTTGTAGCTTAATTTGGCTCATGTGATTGGTCGAGTCTATCCCATACATAAAACAGCTTAAATTAGCAGTTGTTTCTCATGCACACAGGGAACACAAGTAATGGAGGCATTACTCATCTTCATGATAGAATTATGAGGCCAGTTGACTAGTGGGACATGGTCAGTCATAATGGTCACATGATAGAATCTACAAATTGTAGAGCAAACTAGAGAAAGACAACTGCAAGCATGTGACTTTTTTTTAAACACAATAAAAAATGAATATGTCATTTATCATTAACTCTCTAAACCAATCCAGCAACACTTAACATCTTGATTGTTTGAGAAAGAGGTTGAGGACCTGGCTCGTGTACAGGTCACGTGTCTTGTCAATCTACTAAAAATCTCATATCTTGATCTAAGAGATTCCTGAAAAGACGGAGCCATTTTGCAGCTTTCAGCTTTGGCTAACACGTTCCACAGTCTAACTTTTCCCTTGAGCAGCCGGCCTGCCTCCTTCCTGCAGCCATAGAGAGGATAAATCTAAGTCATGGGATTTCCTATAAGATTAAGGACCTCAGACACAAAAAAAAATTATTCTTCCACAGTGGTCTTTTAAACCCCCCCCATAAAGTGCACATTTCTCGGCGGGAAATATAGACTGCATGCAAAACAAAAAATGAAGTAATTAATGAAACAGCACAAACAGTGTTGATTACAGACTTTAAGCTCAGACTACAGACTCAAACTTGAGGTCACTGCAAAGTTGACCATAAGTTATAAAAGGACCTGAAGTCTGATGGTGGTATGCGTCTTGTAATTAGGTGGCTGAGTGATTAGGCGGTCACAAGCCTTTGGGAATTCATGAGCATGTCGACATTTCTTCAGAAAGTGGAGTGACCAAACTAAAGCAGATAAAACAGCTGCATTTGACAGGTGGCTCACAAATATCTGTGGACCTGATATTAAAATACACAGTGAAGTAACATTAATGTGAACTTGAATGCCAGTTTATTAGGTATACACAGTTAAACCTAATGCAGACTTTATGCAAGAGATCTCCACTAAAGCTTTCCTCCCATGCTGTCATAAATAAATGTAAGGTGTTTTCATTCACGCACTGCAGCCATAAAATTTACACAACATTATGACACTACTCAAAGATGTGCAGGTGAGAAAGCAAATGTCTATGTGGGATAGGACATTAAACAGGCTTCAACCTTCCAATGTGATGTCAGATTGTTCCTCACATAAACCAAACTCAGTATTTCATCTGAAGTGGATTATCTCCTGTTGTTTGCTACATTTAAGGATCTTTTTGACCACACTTAACGTCTAAAAAAGTGTGACCAAAAAGTTCCTAGAATCTACCCTTATAAATCTAAAACCACTTAATTTCAATTTGGCTCTCTAGAGTTCCTATTATGCCCATGTCTACTAGGTGAACTGCAATTTTGCCACGGATCTCAGGTCAATATGGTGATAAGAGCTGACTCTCTGGCTCTGACTATGACCCCGAGACGACGCAGCAGTTTTCAATCAGTCCACAGAGTCCACAGTTGTCAACCCCAAAAACAGTGCACAGGTCAAAAGGCTGAACGTGAACATGCTTGATGTTTTCTTCCACAATTACGAGACTGTGTACAGTGAAACTCACCCTGGGAGCTTTATTAGAACACCCTGAAGTGTCTGAGAACCTTTAGAGAAGCTGAACTGTGGAGTGGCACAGCATGCAATAATTTGTACAAACACAGCATATTAAAAGCACAGGACTTTTGTTCCCTGCGGATTCGCCCTCATCCCCAAAATTAAATTACTGTTGAAGGGTCACATTTTTTGACACACTGGAGGGCATCCAGGGCATGTTATAGAAGCACAGGCACAAGGGGATAAGGCAGGAAGTGTAGTGTTAAAAGATGACTAAATGTTAAGAGCCCAACCTAATTTAGATGAGGTATGAATTTTGATTTTTATCAATAATACCAATACCTTTTTGATCCCCACACTATTAAATTTGGCACACATAATCTCAGGGTATCTTTTTATACTCCAGGATCCAAGCGTATTTTAAATGGTATCTGAAACAAAAATATCCATTATAAATTGTTGTAACAATACAACTGCAAGCCTATTTTCGGCTGCCTTAGAAATACATGATTCATTCATTACGAATTATTCATTAAATATAGTCTTTTGGATTATGCATTTAACTACTACTGAACTGTGTTACATCCTAGCTTGACAAATCTGCTCTATGTCCTGAGCCACTGCTGCATTTATAAAAGGTACAGATCGTAATATTTGCTTCATGAACTATTCAAAAGTGCTTAGTTAAAACCTTCCACATGTATTACATTAGCACTGATTCTATCTTGTAAAGGGAGCCAGTAGAAAAATGCTGCCAAGTCAATGTTCACTCAGCTACTAGGTAAGGGCTGATACAGAGTATCAAACACTTTAATCTGGAAAGATAGTGCATACTTAAGGATTTAAATGATGTTCCATTACAACTTCCCATTAGTGTACCCATAAAGTAAGCTTCTGCATACATGCCATCAATATGATGACTGCTCCACCAGGAAAAACTGTCAAAGATGTTTACACTGTATCCCTGCTCCCCCTACTAGGGGCGTCTGATCGCAGTGTGGTTTATCCATGCCCTGTCTACAAGAGGGTATTGAATAGGGAGAACCCCCTGCAAAGATCAGACAATGCGTGGACCCCTGCAGGGCTATAATAATATTATAGCCCTGCCAGGGTGCTTTGACTGCACTATATGGGAGGTCTTTGAAAGTGCTGACATTAATGATCGCACAACACTGCTTATATTGTGTGTAGACTCTGCGGTCTCAACCAAAAGGATTAAAGTTTAAGTGAATGACAAACCTTGGGCGTAAAAGAAGTAGAAAGACCTCATAAGACAACAAAGAAACACTTTCAGAGACCACAATGATACAGCCAAAAGGAACCTTTAGGGACAAATTAAAGGACAGATAATGGTGTACAAATACAGTCAAAAACAGAGGGCACTTTGTTACCCAGTAAGCCCAGAGATGCATGACAAATGTGCCACATAAGGGCAGGGGATAGGCTTTACTTGACATCCGTGGTAGTGTGGGTCTGGAGATGGCAACAACTTTTTCTGTCACTTTGACAGTGGCAGCAGTTTTGACTCGCCAGTAGTGATGCCCATCTCTTCTAAGATTCCCCTGAATTTTATTAAAGAATTAGAAGTCTTGCACCTTTCTAGAGACTGTAATCCCCAGAAAAGTTCTGGTCCAGACAATTCCTTTGAGAGTGTACTGAAGGACTGTGCTGAACAGCTCACACCAGTTTTTAACTGAATTTTTAGATCATCTTTATACAGTCACATGATACCAAATATTTGGAACGCATCTATAATTCTTCCTGTTCCCAAGTCCCCTAGACCTTCTGGCCCCAAAGACTTGAGACCAGCTGCAACTGCAGCACTGGTCGTGAAATATTTCAAAAACCTGGTGAAGGGGTACATGGTATGATAAACACAGCATCTTATAGACTCCCTGCAATTTGCCTACCAACCCTCTAGGAGGGTGGACGATGCTGTGCTGAGTTTATTGTATCTGCTACACACAAACTAAATTTTATTTGCAGGCTTTTCATCTGCTTTTAACACAGTTTTACTGAGTATTTTTAGCAGATAAAAAAGAAACTGGATTTTCACTTCTGTCTGGTTTGGTTTTATGGATTCATGATTTTCTTAGTAGTAGAAAACAGCAGGTCAGAGTATGAACTTTACTTTCAAACAAACAGGCCACATCCACAGGCTCCCCTCAGGGTTGTGTTTTATCTCTGTTGTTTGTACTGTACACCAACTCCTGTACAAGCACTATTCCCAAAAGACATTTCATTAAGCATGCGGATGATACTGCTTTAGTGAACCTCCTTCATGATGAGAGGAAGAGCACAGGACAGCTCTTGAACATTTCATTAAATGGAGTGAGAGAGCAAACCTTATCTTCAACACTGCAAAGCTTAAGGAAACGTCTATTGCTTTTAGGAGGCAACAATCATCCCGGCCTTCTTTCATCAATAGAGCCGGTCCAGTCTGTGACTGAATCTAAGTACCTTGGAGTTGTTCTTGACCACAGACTTTAATGGGACTCCTGGACAGACTGCCTGGACAGTGAGGCACAACAAAGAATGTACTTTTTAAGAAAACTTTGATCCTTTAACATGGACTCCAAAGTGCTCCACATGTTCTATTGTGCTTTTATTATAAGTGTTCCGATATTGTAGCTTTTGTTGGTTTGGAAATGCCTCAGAGGTACATAAAAAGTCTGTAAGAAAGACACTAACACCAACCAGTAAACCGCATTACCACATCAGGAGTATATTTATAGGAACGGTGTTAGGAGCAAGGCAAATACTACTGTGAGTATGAGATGCCTTCTTTTTTAAAATGTTGCCATCTGCATGGCGAAAGATTAGATTATAGTATTGTAAATAGTATTGAACTGAACTATGGACACACTTTGAAACAACATCAACCCAAATCATATTATCAATATGTCCATCTAAGCCAATCAAGTGCTTATCTGAGGGGAAAACAGTTACATTTGGTCATACAAAACAGGACAGATCATTGAGAAAAGAAAATGTAATGATGCGTCAGTGACACCCACATTATGAATCCCAATGGTATGCAGGACTTTGCAAATCATTTCAATACACACACGGGGGATTTCAATACCATGAATTTAAGATTGTAGTTTCTCTTTATGCTGTAGGACCTGCATATTTTGCTTCCTAATGTGAACTGAAGTTACAGAATAACAGTTGAAACGAGCCCAAGAGGTTGCTGCAGACATTTGACTCACTGAAGTGAAGGAAATGTCATATCTAACAAATATTCAATAACGGCATGCATTCTACTCCAAATAATGCTCAACCACTACACACCACCAGGGACTGTGATTCGTCGGTGGGAGACTTAGTTCCGGTGTTGTGCCAAAAAGTGATCGTCTGCCAAAAAGTGATTGCCAGAAAATGATTGCCCATATTTAAACTGTTGTAAATGACCTATAATCTGTGAAAAATATGTCAAACATATCTCTTGTGAATTATATCAATTCATTTTGAGTAACAAACAACATTTCTGTCACAAGGTAGAAGCTGCAATCAGTTTTTGGCAGCGACTTTTATATATTCTTTATTTATCAGGGTAAAAACTGCGATTGGCCAGATTTTTAAAGAGATATCTGGCCAAGAGGGAAGCAGAAATCAGAACAAATATGACATTACACTCTATAAAGATATTTTAAGTGACCAAAGAGGACTGCATTTATTATAATGTACGTGCAATAAAGCAGAGTCATAAACATATTTTAATAACAGGTCGTTTCTTCATTTTATATCTAAGCCCTTCATAAATCCTATTGACTACACTCTATTCACCAATATGAGCAAATACATTACACATAAAAGCACATTGAAACATCAAAAATCACTTTCTGGCAGACGATCACTTTTTGGCACAACACCAGTCTAAGGTAGGAAACCATAAGGAGAAGCCTACCTGTCAAATGAATGAAAGCATGCATTTTAGACTCTTCCACCAAATTCCCCCGGCTGACCTTACTATTAACGGAATCAGGCTTGACACGCTTCAAATCACAATAAAACAGCCATACAAGACAGTGAGGTGTCAAAATAATGACATACTGTGTGCTGATTTTATTTAGCTGTCACTGCGTGCTCACATAACGCCAAGTTACCATTAGCAGGAACATTACAAGCTTTGGACACAAACATGTAGAATGATAAAGCATATGTTCAAAATACGACAGTACGTTGAAAAGGCTGGACAAAAACACAAACAAATATCAACCTGACTGGTTTTAGTGTGTCTGGAGACTCAGTCCACTTCCATTTATTTCGAGCAGGATAGCTTGCTGCTAGCTAGCAGCTGCTAGCTAGCTAGCCTGGCAGGCCTAGCGTGGACCTCCATGGCAGCAGTTGTAAACTAGTAACACAACACAATACGAGGGCCCGGTCCAAGTTTTTACTAGTTCACTTAAAATGCATTTGATGACAACGAAAGCTCACAGAATTTGCATTTACCTGCTGGGACGTGAGCTCCACATGTAAGGCTCGAGAGGCTGAAGCTCCAGAGTTGGTGACAGAGGCGGCGGGGATAGCAAGCACCCGACCGGTGATGGAGTTCATCCTCCTGTCGGCATCTAGCGGCTATCCCTCATTCAACAAAACATCCCATCTTAGACATTCACGACACTTGGCTAAAAGTTGACGAAGTTCCGGACAACTAAGAGAAACATGCAGACATGAGCGTTTGCGTGAGGAAAGCGCTACAACAGCTGTCAGCTAACCAGCGAGACATAAACAAAGTACAGGCTATTTTGCTACGCTCGGAAATCCGTCTGCGGACAGGAGGCGCCGACACTTCAGTTGTTGATTGGCCCAAACTTACGTCCGTCACGTAAAGGCGGGGCCTGCTTCCAGAAATTCGCGTTTTTATTGGTGTTATTGCCCGTCTGTCTCCCTGAAAGAGGCGAGTGTCCGTTGAATTCTGTCAAAGCTGCAAAATATGAGGAAGTTGTGTAGTACAGCGTGACCTGCAGGTGACAGTTTAGACGCTAGTACCGACGTCGTTTTCACTTCTAATCTCTACTGGTGCAAAGAGAGGCAGTGACAAAAGCAATTTATGTTTATATGCAAGTGGTTATTAACTTTTTTCACTGCTCCACAAATCTAGCACACAATAATACGCTCAAAATACTCAAATTGTGAGACAGGACCCAGCCGCAGATAACGGAGGTGTCCTCTGTGACAGTGGTAATGCGTAAAACTTTTTTCTTTAACGTGATTGATATATTATCAAGGAAGTCGATTTTATATTTGTTAGAGCACTCTTTAAGTTGTATGCTGATCTTATGTTTTGCATGTAACTCAGTGCATTACTCAGTAATGTATCGTAGAAATTCTTATGTAAATACGACTTGTAGACCCACCTCTACCGTCTACATCTGAGCAGCAGTTTGGTTTTAGCTGCATGCACACTGACTGCAGAACATTAAGCATCCACTAGGGGCCTGCATCAGCCACATAAAAGAGCTGCGCTTCTGCAGGGCCAAAAGACTAAAGGCTGTGGGTGAATATTGCCCCAAATCACCTCCTACCTCCTTTTCCTAATCTCATTTCCTTTACCTCCATAGAAAACCTTATAAGGTCAAGAGAAAGCTGTGAAAGAGAATTTATAATGACTTAGGGAAAAAAAGAAATGTCTCAGAGAATTTGACTGCACTTAAACTAGGCTCTTTAATATTGTGAAGCTGGACGTTGTTGATCATATTAGATACTTAACTCATTGTGTTCTTGTGTTGTTTTATGCAGGTCATATAAAAGACAACCAGCAGTGAAAAATATAACTTAATTACCAAGGTTGTAATTCAGATAAATAGCAATGCACAGCAAATAATGCAGTCAGTGATTGGAGAAGAAATGCTCAGAAATATTGTGTAGCTATGAATTATGGAACAAAATTATTTAATAAATGAACACCATGTTTTCACCTTTTTAGTCTGCTGAGTCTGGTGCTGTCCAGGTCAGGGTTTCGAATCCCTTTCAGGGCATACGCCCAGTAAGGGTCCTCTGGCTAGACCAAATGCTACCCCAAGCCTATCTCAACTAAAAATGTTTTAAATATTAATGAATCAGTAATGTAGCACTGAAAGCACCCATTCTGCATAAAGAAGACTCCCTGCCTGCCGTCCAGCCAGCCAAATATTTTTGGAATATATTTGGTGGGTATGTCCATGAGACAGCACATATATCAGAATGAGTTTTGGTAAAAATTGATGTGAGAAAGATTTCAATCACACAACACATATTTTCTGAAAACATACAAAAGTTTAATTTAAATATCAGCAGACAGGTTATGCTATTCATCATACAGACAAGTCTGTTTATTGCTTGCAAATTCATTGCACAGGGATTACACTGCTCTTCAGAAGTAGTCACAGTGAAACCAGAGAAAATTGCACATGCAAATTCCAGTCTTATTATAGCTCTTTATTCCCATCCACATGTCACAGGCTTACTTATTTTGATGATTCCTAGGATAGAATTTTATAAAACACTTCTTTTAAAAAAAAAAAAAAAAAAGATACACTAAACTGGAATCAGACATCAGCATTTTCACCCACAAAACCATTTTGTCCTTTTCAGCTGCAGCTCAAAAGGCCTACAAGAAGCTACAAGAAATCATGCAGTTTACACTCCATAGATTAAATGCATCCACCCAGATAGAGACCCTATCACCAGGAGAAAAGAAAGAAATATAAGCCAAGCAGCAAGGTGACTGTCTTGGGGGGGGGGGGGGGGTCTCCTAGCAAAGACATCTTTGAGACTAAAATTTCAGATGGTAATCTGAACTATCAAGAGTGCACCAGAAATATTTGTTGAGACAAAAGTGCTAAAATACGCATCTCCTTGCTGTAGAATTAATAATACTTTAAGGCTTTTGTACAGTCACGTGTATTGTGCATTCACCATATAAATCCAACTTGTAGAATTCCTTCACTTTGAGCTGTTGCACAGCAGGAATCATTGCATGTGTGGGGACAGCTCACGTCTTTGGCTCAATTAATCTTTGGGCACTACCCAGTAATAAAGCGGTACCTTCCATTTGCATTGTTTGTGCATTCAGCATGTAATAGAATTGTAAAGAGCCTAGGAAGAAGTCCTGCCTGTTACTTTCCAGCTCCATCTAGTGGAGCTTTGCAACCTCTGCCATGAAGACACAGTTAAAATGTGACACAGCTTTGAAGTTTGAAAACAAAAACAAAAACAAAAAAACAAAAAAAGGAGCATACTTTCTGATGTGGCACTGGGGGTAAACAGACAAGAGCAGCAGGGAAAGGCCACTAGTCTTTAAGCCTGCCGTTTCCTGAGAAAGCACTACATTGGCGTGTGAGACAACACAGTGAGCGAAGGTTTCTTTAGTAAACATGCAAATGTGTAGAGTTCACAGCCCAGAGATGAACTAGGCACCCAGGGTTGATGAGGAAGCGGCTGAAACAAAGACAAGGTCAAGGGTCTGAAGATGCCACAGTTCAGAGCATTAGCAATGACACCTCCTCCTCTTACTGGATGTGAAGGATGTCACTCTCTTTCAGCCCAAAGCGGGTCTTGTACTTGTCAAAAAGGCACTGGAGGGACTTGATGTACATTGCATGGTAGACATTCACCGTTTCCTCAGATGGATCCTCAATTTTTGGCACTGTGATTGGCTCCCCAACTACAGAAAAAGAACACAGAAGAAATTTAAAATAAAAAAAAAAAATTTTTAAAAAAGGAGTTGTGCAAATATTGACTGTTCTATGAACTGTTTGTTGGTCAGTGTCCTAGCAAAACTTTACTAAAACAGCAGCGCTCAGGTCAGTGATAACTAAGCAAACATGACAAACTTGCCTATAGTAGTGATGGGGTTGCAAAAAGGCACAATGCCCCAGGAGCTTCCAAAGAAAAGGCACGGGGCAAAGCCCAAGAGCTTCTGTAACTTCTTTTGCAGAGACCTCCATAAAGTGCCCTCGTCGAAGATCACCTGCTTGTAGGCATCGTTCTCTCCAAAGGAGTAGACCGGAACCAGGTCCGCCCTGAGGGAGCACAGAGAAAACAAGTCAACAGATCAGTCCAGCAACGTGAAAGAGCAACAGTGGAAATACATGTGTGCAAAACTTTTAAAATATACGAGTGGTGTCTAGGAATTGAGACTTCCATCCATTTTCATCCGTTTATCAGGGGCTGGGTCGAAGGGGCAGCAGCCTAAGCAGAGAAACCCAGACTTCCCTCTCCCCAGCCGCCACCTCCAGCTTATCTGGGGGGAACACCAAGGTGTTCCCAGACTAGCTGAGATATAATCTCTCCAGCATGTGCTTGTCTGCCCCGGGTCCTCCTCCCAGTAGGACATACCCAGAACACCTCAAGCAGGAAGCATCCTAGTCAGATGCCCAAACCACTTTGACTGGCTCCTTTTGATGTGTAGGAGCAGCAGCTCTGCTCTGAGTCTCTCTCAAATGACTGCATTCGTCACCCTAAGAAAGAGGCCAGCCACCCTTCGGAGGCTTCACTGAGACTTATTTTAGAAAAACACCTGTTAATAAAAATGTTTTTTTACACTTTTCCCCTTGCTTATATTGCTCACTTATATCACCTAAATTATGGGCCTTTATATCTTTATAGCTATATTACACTCCTATCTGGTTTAAAGAGCAGTTATCACAATAGAAGGTGCAGTTTAAAGTGTGGCATACTTGTGATAAACATCACGCAGAACTAATTAATCTATATTACATGTCTCTACTGACAGGCCAGCTTTAGTTTACAATGCAAAATATCAAAGAGGAACTCTGTTTGCAGTTATGGGTGCAACATGCAGATTATTATTAATCAGCACGACTAACACATTCAGATGGTTTCTGAAACGCAGACATTTTTATGCAAGTCTAGATTTAATGTTGCTGTGGAGGAACAGCAAAGTTTTTTGTAGACCAATTGTGGAAGGCATTATGTAATCAGGAAATATCAGGGATTGACATTTCTTAAATCCACCTTGATCTGTACCCAGGCTGAATATTTGCAGGCGTTATTATTGGGCCACAGAATAATTTATTTTTAATAGTGATATGTTTTCAAACTGTTCAAAGTTTAAATATGGTTTTCCATCCATTATTTTACAAGAAATAATCAAAAGTTCTCTGACACTAATATATACCATCTTATTTATAACTTGTTATTCAACTGCCTGCAAGAGCCTCTATTTCATAAGCACTGAAATGAAGCCTTAAAAGTTCCAGAAAGTGAACCCTAAGCGACCCGAATTCACACTCGAGGCTTGCATCGGCTGGTATGGTAACCTAATTGTAATGAATAAAGGGCTGCATAACTGCATTGCCTTTTCCAGCAAGTTCTAAGCTTCTTTGGTTAGGGTGCGCCCAGTGATATGATAATCCTCAGCTCCATTTGAGAAGGAATCAGGCTTGTTTGGGCTGGTGAGACAAACTGAGGGCCCTTCGCCATGCAGTCTGTTTCATTAATGCATCGCCAAGGGGAGCTCAAAATGCCTGACCCTCTGAAAGGGCACTATATGCCACAAGGAGCTGAGTGGGGACAACACGGCACATTCATAAAATGATTTGGTAGTGCTCTGTGTGACGCATGTGACCTTTCTAGGTATAATAAGCTAGGATTTCTTCATTCCAGTGAATCACCGCAGCTGAGGGAATGACATTTTCACGCTCAACAACAGATTTGCTCCGTGTTGTGTTAAGTCAGTGAAAACTGCACGTGCCCTTCTGTCTGAACGCCGTGCAGCCAACTCACCCTTTCCGCAGTGCTAGCCTAATGAATCCTTTGCGATTCTTCAGGGTGACAGAATTCATGCCAGGTGTGCAGTGCAGAGACTCAGCCGCTCCTCCAACAACGATGACCACAGCATTTCCTGTCCCATTCTGTGACAACAGGTAATCAATGGAGTTCCTGTTCACAGGACAGATACCTGTGGGGGGGGGGGGGGGGGGGGGGGGGGGATAGGCCAGTTTAGATTTGTATACTGTGCAAGTCACACCAGCCTTTTGTATGCTTTCTGTACTATATTATGCATTGTTTAACATGGCCAGGTGGACTTTGCCATACAAAGTACACCTATACAGTATCTAAAGGGCAAAGATGAAGCCAAAGACCCTCAGAACAGCTGAAGCATGAAATCAGTGAAATCAGCAGATCGATGTAATCAGAAGCTATCTCAGCTTTGCAGCAGGACAAAGGTTAGCTCTCCCAGTGCTAGTTATTAGTTATTTGATACTTTAAGAACCAATACAGGAGTCCCTGGATATTTCAATCACCTCACCTCCAGACATCAGATAGTCTCGCAGGATGGGGAGACGAAAGTTTCCCGCTAGTGTTGCAAGGGAAGGCTTGATGCCGGGGAATTTCTTGGAGAAGCCCGTGGCCTCCGTTCCAAAGTTGCAGAAACCACCAAAACAAAAGATGCCGTGGGGGTGGTAGCCAAATATGTAGTTTCGGCTGGGCAGCAGGTCGTGGGTTTTAATTAGCTGCAGGACAAAAGCACAAAGAAATGGTGAGAGACTGATTTCCACATGAGGAAGTCAGATTGGTGAGAAATGTGACATCAAGCTGATAAAGTGCACAATCAGAACACAGATTTGAGAGCTAAGCTAAAACCACTGCACTCTTTAGTGTAAGTGCAAGAAATTTATGATTAAAAATTGAACCCAAAATATTTCCTCACTGATGAGCTCAATCTTATTTCAGCATTGGCTCTGCCCATAACTAACTTTAAGCTATTATTTTTAATCATCATCATCCACTGTAAACACACATAGGAATTGTTGTGATGTGTGTATTTTGGATGCTACCTGTGTTTTAGTAAAACTAGGACATTCTTATCAGCTCAAACCAGACAGCACAGGCATAAACTAATGACCCAGTGTGCACCTGTTCAGGCTGGCAACAGTGAACCTGTAAGTGTGAGCATTATATCAAACCTTCCGTTGTATGTTCAAGCTGCAATCCCGTAACAAACTGTGCTCTGCTCTGCCATGTAGACTTGGATCCATCACAGTGTGTAAACAAAGCCCATTAGTAGCTAGTCAAATGTAACAGTTGCATAATCACATTAGCACAGGAGAGCCCATTCAAACTTCCCATAGCAGTGTAGGAGTCCACCTGGCTGCTGTGGCAAATTTAAAGGATTACATTGAAACCAGCACAGGTGAACGCAGCACTTAACCCTTGTACAGTTAGAGAAAAGGGGGGAAGGGGCAAAGAGGTGGAGGCTTAAAGAGATTCACTTGTTACTACAAGGAGCAGCAATATTATAAAAGTCTTTGATTCTAGAATTGAAGCAGACTGGCACATTCATCTATGCAACACATTTCATAACAAGTCTCGCTTCAGACTTCCTCCAATCCTCACTCCGACTTCAGCGTTGGCTCGGACTTTGACCCGTTGGCTCCAACTCATAAATAAAAGTGAGCGCTCGCCCTTTGACTAACTGATGCTCCTGTAGATAATTTCAGGATATTCTGAACTACAAAAACAAAGCAAGGAAAAGCCTCACTTGAAGTGGCTTTAAATGTAACAACCTAAGATGAGCTAATAACTAAAACAGTAATTTCATCTCTGTCAAACCGCCTTATGTTTAACATCAGTGAGAAACAGATATCTGCCACCAAGCATTTAGATAACAAAAGAACAGCTGCTGATCATATTGATCTGTTCATACGGTGAAGAAAAGTTCATCACATTAGATTTAGGACTCTTTGTTCTCAATGTCCGATCTGACCAACTTCATCCAGCACACATGAGTAACAAAGCTCTTCATACTGAGTTAGCCCCCTTTGACAGAGTGAGGAGAAAAATCAATGTTTGTATGGTGGCTTCCTGTTTGTCATTGAATTAACTTTAGAATTTGACCTTTTGTGTTGTTTCCATCTCTTAGGTGGTCTGCTTACTGCCCAGAATCACTTATCTGGGTCAGATTCTCAGAATGCACAAGATCTGCACCACCTTTCAATTCTCAAGGCTTTTCTTAATGATGCACTCTGTTTAATCTCTCTCGGCCACTTTTATTTTGCCATTATTAAAACCTGTTTATATTGCTTTGCATGTGTATTATCTAAAGCTTTTGCTTTTCAAAAGGTGCAATTCTTAAGTGAATATCTAGGTTAAACATGCTTTAACCTTGACCTCTGACCTCTTCAGTGGCAGTGTAGTTAGAACAGCTACTGTACTGTACCATCCAACACATCGCCCTTTAGCCTGACCAAAGATTTTATTGTCACCTACACTGGGGAGTACCTGATGAGAGGAAAAACTTGGCGCTGCTCCTTGGACCTTTAATGGGGGCAAAGTCTGAAACTCCAAGCCAACATCATACCCTCATCTTAATCAACACAGGACAAGTAACAGCACGGAGCAGAAGGCTGATATTCAATCCACCCCGATAAGCCTATCTGACCCGTCAAACATGCACAACTGGGCACATTTCACACAGGAGCAGTAAGAACTTCATCTGACAAGGGGCAGATGTTTCAGACTCGGTTCCTACGATCCTGACACCACCATTGCTCTGTACAGCTCCCAGCTTCCCTACATTACAGATGAGTGCATCAGTAATGGAGCACCAAAATGGTGACACGTTTACCTACCCTGATTGGAAAGTAGTCTCGGAAATATGTCCACACTGCCCAGCTCCTCACCCAAGAGGACCTCCTGCCACCTGAGGAGAAAGTTACACAATAGTAATGACACAGAATCAGAACTAAAGATTGCAACTAATAGTAACTTTCCATAACAATTCATCCTTAGTCTTTGACCATACAATTAATTAATCTGTTATTTAGTTAACAAGTTGTCGCAGGAGTGCAATGTGACTTTTTTAAAAGTTGTGCCCAGTCAAAATAATCAGAACCACTCAAGGCCAAATTATCCAATGGGCATTCTGGGCAATTGCCCAGGGGCCCAAGGATCCCTGATATTTAAAGGGCACACCAAGCATTTAATGATCCAGGCATGGAACTACTGTCCTGTAAGTTTCTGCACTACTCAAAACCCCATTTAGCTCTACATTTACATAATTAAGGACCAATAGATGGACGATTCTCTGTGTAGGAACTATGAATGCTTTGACCAAATTGTTTTAATCTGTGGAGCTGTGGACCTTAATTGTTTGCATCAAGACTAGATTAACAATGGCCAGAGTGGGCAGCTGCCTAGGACTCAAAGTGGTCCCAAAAGCTTCAGGTTTACTCTATTAAGGCATTTCTGTTTATAACTACCGCTCGATCAGGCACAAATTCATTTTATAGTTTATAAGGATTCCATTTGCTGGGATTAAAAAAATAAATAAATCAATCAATGCATAAAATCTCAAAGGTACAGAATCAGCCCAGCGTTGTTTCATTAATCCCATTTTTAAAACCTGAATGCATCCTGGTTGCTTAAAAATAAATAAATAAATATTCAATCATTTTTTTAAGCTGTTGCTCAAACTGCTGTTAAAGTACTCCAGTTTGAGCAACAGCTAAAATCTGTATCTATTTAAAAATTATCAATTATTTTTAAAGCCTCCAAATTTCACCAGGCCAGTAGGCTTTCATCACATGTGGGCATTTTCACTTGACATCTTTAATAGCTTGCCTTGTTTTGGGGTGTTCCAGTCAAATATAAGCCAGGCTACATAAATGGCAGAAATCAGCCAGCAGTCAGTGCAGAAGATGTAGATCAGTAATGCAGTGCAGACAGCACCTGGAGGGAGAGAGGGAAGACAGGGCAGTAGTATCTAAAGTTATCCCTGAATTCAACCTAACTGGTTAAAGCAGTTTGTCTGCAGGCTGTAATCAGAGGTAAGAAGGCTCACAAGCCATAAACAAGTGTGTGTGCAGTCTAAGGATCAATTTAACCTCCTTACTTGTGACACTAATAGGACAACTATCTCACTCACCCAAGGTTAAGAAGGAGAGGACCCACTGCATCACAGAGATGACCTGCAGATGCTTCTCCATCTTGGATGTGCAAGGCCATAATGCTGAGGGCAGGTCCTGCAGGGCGGAGAGGATGCTGGAGCCAGTGCCTTGAGACAAAAACAGATCCACGGATCAAGTAAACCAGCAGGAAAAGTTAAAGAACACTGAAAAGATGTAGTCACTTCCCAACAGAGATTCTTCCCTAGTTATTTGAATTAAACAAAGCCAAAGGTGGACATCAAACAAAATGAGGAGTTAATGATTTCCTACAAAACTGTGTCAGAGGATTGCACCAGCCTGTCCTACATCAACATACAGTACATTTGCAGCCGCTCCACAACTACACAGCCTCAGCCACTCACCAGCCTGTAAGAGTGAACCCATGCAGCTACACTTCAGAAAGGAGCATAAAGAAACATTAAGAACAACTAAAGTGAGTCAAGCCCATAAGAAGCTCTCTCTCTCTCCAGGAAAACGTTGTCATCTAATCCCATCTGTGCTCACCGAAAATAACCTGCCTGCCACCGGGACCGGGCTGGTAATGCCTGTGATGCTATGACCCCTTAAGACTACCACTGTTTAGATGTGTGGCAGAGACAGAAAGTTGGCTCGAATTGAGCAATGGTGGTCAAATGTGTCCACTGTGAGCTAGGTCAAACTGGTCAGTAAAAGCAGAGAGGTACACAAACAGCAGCGTGCCCTACAGATAGAGCAAACAGGGACCATGTGCTTGGCTTTCAAGACTCATACATGTCCTGTAGCTATAAGAGATATTGTAGTAACCTCCAGATGCAGAAGCCACTTAATGATGAGCACAACTTTTTATAATTAAAACAATTAAAGGTCTGCATGTACACATCTGAGGAGTTTCTCGTAGTTTCTGGCATCCATTTGAGCCATGAAGCACATTTAATGTGCAGAAACCAAAGGTATGCAGAGGTGCAGTGAAGGGACAGTGACACAAAGAGGGAACTTCACACTCTTATGTGTTTTGGGACAACCTATTGTGCTTAAACCCTCCCCCCCAACAGCCCCATCAGTTACAATCAAGATGCATTCAGAAAGCATGTCTTTGTGAGCGGTCAAGGCTGCTGAACAAACTACAGCAAAACAGCTTACATACTGGAAGTATTCCATCAGGTCAAAAAAAGTGACCCTCTCCTTTAAACAATCATCGGGTTTTTAAAATTACAGCCTGGATTTCTGACCCACTCATTTAATCTCTCTCAGCTGAAGACAAGTACAATAGTTCAAATGCACTTTGTACCATTTTGAATGTGTTGTCAGCAGTGCATGACACAAATCAAACCCAGTGATTAGTGAAATACAGTTCACTGATCACATGTACAGCTCTGCCCCGCTAAATCTGTAACTACCCCTGCTTCTTGGGCCCTTCACATTGATTATCCTACTAAATTAATTTATCACAATCATTATTATACCCACACGTTTTCCTTTGCATATATTAAAACACAGCAAACAATAAATCTCAAACGTGTTTCTTTGTTCCCTCTCCTGGCTCGTCTGATCACCTATTTGTTTGCCTCCTTTACGCCCCTGGCACATTTTTCAAGACCCCCCCTCAAAACCAACTTACCTTTGAGGACTCCCGAGTATGCAGCCAGTATGGTTTTCATAGCTGAATCTTCCTGTATGCCCGAAAGACTAAAACAAAATTAAAAATAAGATAAATTAAAGAGTCAGGAGGTCCGACTTCACTGCTCCTCTGTCATGACTGCGTTCAACAGCAGCTGACTGAGGAGCCCAGCGGGCATTTAATCAGCGCGGGGAGGAGCGAGGAAGAAGGACGCGTTTGGAGGAGTCTGCGGGCGTGGGGGCGGATGTTCCACGGTGCTCCGGGTGCGATCAACCGCAGGACTGCAGGTGAGGACCAAGGAGCAGCAGTGCCGCCGCCGCGCCGCTCGCTCTATTTTTGTGGGTCCGGTCACGTGGGTCAGCCGCCAGTTAAAAAAACATGTATTGATCATTCCTGCCTCATCTGTGCAGCATGCCTGACGGAACAAACGTGTCCACCTGGATTATGGCCGAAAGCCAAGTAATGAACGGTCGCTTTCTCCTGCTTTTGTTTGTTTTTGTGAAAGGAAGTCTGTTTTTTAATCGAATTACACAACTTTTTTTTTTTTTTTAGGGCTTACATTTACTTTGTCAGTGGTGTGCCCGTAAATGATTAGGCCATACCTACATATCCTTGGAGATTTTATTTAATATCATGCTTTATGTTAGTTTCACAACGTTTTAACAGCTTTTTGTGACACTTTTTATGATAGAATAGTGATAGAAATTTTATTTTATTTTTCCTAATCCAATTACTAGTATCCTGCATTGGTGACATCAAATAATAAAACCAAAGTACTCTCTCTCCTTGTCCTGAGCTGCCTACTGTATATCAGGGCTGCAGTTATTGACTGATGCCCGAAGCCTCTCTTGCAAAATAAGTTGCGCTGGCCTTACATCACTGAAGAGATGTTGCACTCTCCACATGCAGAGTTGAGTGTCCTGTGTGCAAACTGCCAAAGCTTAGGAGCAAGCCTAACACTTACTCATGTGTTCAAATGCAGTCAGGAAGTATTTACAGCTGCTCTCAGGTAAATCCTGCCTTTGGTTCTGTGCTCTGTCAGAATAGTCCCACACTTATTCAGTAATGTTGAGGTCCAAGCCAATCCATGACTGATAGTGTTCCATTCTGATTTTCAGTCCACTTCTTGACATTTTTGCAAAAAAATAATTTAAAAAATATTTGTTTGGAAATGTTCAGGTACAAGGACCAGACTGAAAATGAGAGGAAAAGCAGCCAATGACCAAAGAAAAACTTGGAGAGACTTTCAGAAAGCTGGAGAACTGTTGCTCAAGACCACTTTAAACATTACAGCAAAGTCTGACTCCTTGGAAGAAAAATATAAAGACATGAGGGTGGCTCATGACTTTTGCACAGTACCTCAGTGCCAGGAAATGATGCTCTAAAGCCTGGTGTTCATTTTATCTACGTCATGTACATTAATGCCCCTGAGTAACATCACAGATGCTGGCTTTTTGGCATGGTCCTACTGAAGTCATGATTTTTAATATTTACTCTTTGGCTTTACCTCTTTTGACTTCAGCAAATTAAACTTTTGCACTTTGAATCTAATACACTTCATCCAAATACTGATATGGCATATCTAGTGGGACCCAGCCAAGAATATAACAGCTTTTGGATGAATCAGTCATACAGTCCTTGACAAGAGGTCACAGTTGAGAAATAATTTTGGGCAGCAGAGATATAGCAGTCCACTTTTAAAGTATAATCTGTAATATTGGGTATTATTTCTCGGCTATTTCAGTGCTGCCTCTGTCTGAGCTTTAGTTGTGATGTGAGGAGTTAAAGTGTTCAGCTCCGATTTCTCCTGTCAGTTAATTCTCAGATTATGAACCACCTGCATTAATCCAGCCTGTTTACACCGGCTGTTGGAGAATTTCTTCTTATATAATTCATGTTGTGTATGCTGTATCTGTAGAACAGATATCCAATTATCTACAGATATGACTGTGTCGTGCAAGCTTCCTTCCCTAATGTAATAAGGCCCCATTTAGTAAACGTACACATTGCTTTATAACAAGTTTTAATTTATTAAACCTCTGCAGTTAATTTGGGATGATAGAGCCATTGTTATTGTATATTTTCAATGACCTGTGAGACCAGAATGTTTAAAAAGCATAAGATAAGATATGCCTATAGGATTCTGTAAACATTGTGCCTTTATGCTTTTGTACTTTGACCGCTGTCTTCAAAAATAAGTCAATAATATTGTTATCCTGACCTCACTCACACCCACCCAACAGCAGCCTGAGACCAAACAAACATGCAAAGCGTCGTCTTCATCACTCTAACAATACACTTAGGCAAAACCCGCAACATTGATTTTTCATCAGTTTACACCGATAAGACTGACGATAAGTAAATCTGCTCATGTTTTGTTTATTTCACATGAGTAAGGAATGGTCGCTCTGCGTCCCTACCCTCACCTATGGTCACAAGCTTTGAGTAGTGACTGAAAGAATAAGATCGTGAATACAAGCAGCAGAAATGAGCTTCCCCCAAAGGGTGGCTGGCCTCTCCCTTAGAGATAGGGTGAGGAGTGCTGGCCTGGGAATGCCTTGGGGTCCCTCCGGACGAGCTGGTGGAGGTGGCTGGGGAGAGGGAAGCCTGGGCTTCTCTGCTTAGGCTGCTGCCCCCGTGACCAGGCCCCGGATAAGCGGAAGAAAATGGATGGATGGAGTAAACAACAAGTGGAGACCCTTTACGAGCCACAGTGAGCAGAAGATGGATCAGCTGCATCGCTCAGGTCTCGTGTCAGGTCTTTTTTTTTCTCTTTCTTAAGGACATGACTTTCAGATACTGTTCATCAGCTGTAGGAAGGTTTTTTGGCCTGCTCCTTTTTCTTTTGTCCTCCATTTGTCCAGTTTAATGAAATTCTTTTACAGACACACTGCACACCATGCTGAGATATGGGAATCACTTTTTTTGGTATAGTAATACTCTCAGACTGCAACATCCATGGCAGTTTTGTAGATTCAAGTGAAAAATGGGAATAAACGATATGTTTTTGTGGCAGGCTGCTAGTAATAAAGTGCCTAAAGATAAGTTTAAAACTGAGTTCTTTGCTAAGTTTCTTTTCTATGCTTGAATGATTCATGGGTCAATGTTAAGTGGCTTAACAACAACAAGAACAAAGAGACATCCCAGTATACTTCAAACTCAGCCACACTCTGAGGCAAAAACTTAGAGAGGGGTCTGTGCTCATGATTTTCAACAAGAAATCTAAACTCTGATTCATAATGGATTTTATAGAGCTGGGCCCAAGCATTGTATTATGTGCAGACTATTCTATCCTTTTTATTTATAGATTATATCTCTCTTTTTATCTGTCAGCATCTGCCAATCCTAATGTAAATTTTTCCTTTAGTCAGCATTTTTTGTTAGCTGGGTGTTGAAAGGAGCAGGGCACTGTCCAGTCTGTCAGTTATTTCATTTTGAAATATCACAGTTGTGCCATATAAAACTTGTCTGCCAAAGTTTGCAGACGCTCTTATCATTTGGGACTCAGATTAACAAACGGACACTGACCCTTTAACCTGTGATTGAGATCTAATGATACAGTAAATCACACAGACTCCTATTTATTGTCACATGTCTCAGTAATAAAAATATATTTAAATGATCAGTGAGAAGTGTTCTTTCTTGTTTCTGTCTCAGACTGATGACCTGAAAGGCAGACACCAAAGGAATGTTTTTGGGAATATACATGTATGATTCCCTGCCAACAATTAAAAATGACTCCAGGAGATGGTTAGCTTTGGAAAACTACAGAGTTTTTAAAAAAGCTGTAAACCTACTCCTCTTAAAGTCACTAACAAAGCAGTCTTGGTTGCTTAATACATTAAAAATAAAACAAGTATAAAAGAAGAAGCTGGGATTCGGCCCACTTTCCCACATTTGTTAGTCTCCCAGCTGTAGCTGCACAGTAACTAACAGATGTGAGAGTGACATTGATTTTCTCATCTACAGAAACTTTCCTCCACAAAGTAAAGGGAAGATTTCCTCAAATGTAGCAAAAGAGGAAGATGTGTGTGGATCCTTTAACTCAATGTGTCAGTATTAACAACATCCATGATGAATGAAGGTCTTGGAATCTAAATCATAACCTTAACTTCATAAATGTAACTTAAAATTAACCAGTAATGTTTGAAGACTTCTTTAATTCTATTTTTGCATCTCTGGAGATAAAAGAAGGAAACTTCCAATGATTTTTGCTTTGACTGTGCACAGTTAATTGTTTAAAATACAAAATGAATCCTGCAGCTCAGGCTTTTTTTTTTTTTTTTGACAGTGTCTCTATATGATTTTGCAATCCAGCTTCAACCTATGACTCTATTTGAGAAAGTGTCAGGTCTTGCACAAATTCCAATGCTTTAGATGCAACATCTGACAATTTCACATGGAGCCCTAGAGGACGGGCAACAGTCTAAATCCAAGGTTCTTAAAGCGTGGCCCACGTGCCAATCACGGAGACATTTTGTTCACATTTCAGTTCACAGTCCATCAAGATCAAGGGAGCATTTTCCTTCTGTTCTAGCCATCATAGCCAAATGAACCATTAGCAAATACAGGTGGTGTCTAAAAATGGCACCTAACTGAGTGTTAGATGTGTGGCCCTCAATTAGCTTCTTAAAGTAACACTGAGTTGTCAAATTGTTGATAATCGAAATCTAAATAAACACAGAAACCGAGTGGAATCCACTTATTTCAAGAAACTTTCTCTTTTTTTTTTTTTTTGATTATTTTATTGAGCCTAATTAGGAATGGACACTAATTTCAAAGAGAATTGTTTGACTCATTAAATTCAGTTTTTGAAGAAATGCAGCTATAGTATCAGCTGACTCTGCAGTGTGCAGTCTCTGAGAGCTAAAACTAGAAAAGTAAGACTTGATGTCTTTAGTAGATGTGAAATACATGTTGAAACAGATTTGTGGGATCACGCAAACAGCTTATTGTTTCCAAAGAAGTAAAAATCCAAATGAACCAAACACATTACAATGGTTTAAAGATGAATTTTAATGTGCTAGAAGAACATATGAAATTCTTTCATTTAAGACTTAAAAGGCAGCCTGTCGCACTCACATTTTTTGGGCTGCTTAGCCTGTATTGACACAGGACAGTGGAGAGAAGACAGGAAAATTGAGAGAGCGATCGAGAGGAAGACGTGTATGTCCTCAGGACAGATTTGAACCCATACCGCTGCGATAGCCTTAAGGAGCACAGTTCGCCCAGTGAGCTACACCAGCTCCCCTCCCACTTGCATTTTTAAGTGGAAACCTGCGGTGGAGTTGAACAGATGGAGCAGGACGTGTGGGTGTACAAACAATAACTTTGTCTTTAGTTAACAGATCAGCTGTGAGCAGTTGTACAGCGCTGGTGAAACGGTAAAATGATGTGAACCTGCAGCACCAGAGCGTTACAAATAAATAGGTGCTCAATTCCACCCAATCCTTGGTCCAGCTTAGACAAAGTTCAGGTGAGCGTCTTTGTCCACCCCGTAGTTGGCTTTGTGCTCGTCAAACAGATTGCTGAGTTCATCCATATACAGCTGGTGGAGGGCATCAAGATCCTCTGCAGTTGGCTTCTCTTTCTTCTCCACTTTAATTGGCCGTCCAACTGCATAGATGTGACAAAGAGCCTTATTTACTTTATTTGGTTTACAGTTTGAGACGTGTTTACTGACTGTGAGGACTGCAGGCCAGCCAGTTACAAAGGACAGACCAGTGTGTTTGTTCTTACAGCAACTCTGGCTCTGTATCTGTATTAACTGAACTCGGTAACACCAAACGCTTCTCCCAAAGTTGAAAACTTGTTGGGAAACGCAGAAATGCAATGACACTTTACCGTGTGTTTTTGCATGCCGCATGATATCTATAAACTACAGGAAGCATTTAGAGTGTTAATAGACACCTTTGCACAGAGTGTCAATCCAGCTGCATGCAGTGATGAACGAATAAAGCAGCTTACTCACCTACTGTATGGATGGGTTTCCTGTAGGGCATAAGGCCGAAGGAGTACTGGAAAATGCCTCGTGCATGGAAGAGAGGAAGAGAGATACCCATGATCTTTTGTAGGTTTTCCTGTAACCATCGAAGCCAGGTTCCCCTCAGGTTTTCCACTTGATCATACACATCATTCTCCCCAAAAGAGAAAACTGGTACCAGATGAGCTCTAAAACAACAACAACAAAAAGGTTGTTTGATGGTTGAACAAATTCTGTTTTATCAGTTTCTTATTTTGAATTTATCTCATAACAGAATATGTGCTTTCCCAGGAAATTCCATGCAAGTGTCTTGAATAAGTTTCTGTTTCAGGAGGCCACACTCAAGCTGCAAAAACCCCTGAAATGAATAGATAGCTACAAGCATTTTAATGAGCAAAACCACGTAGATGGAGCAGAAAACCTTTCTCGTTCCTTCGGGGCTGTCTGATCTTACCCATACTCCATGGCCATTTTGATGAAGCCTTTCTTAT
Source organism: Archocentrus centrarchus (assembly GCF_007364275.1). NCBI lineage: Eukaryota > Metazoa > Chordata > Actinopteri > Cichliformes > Cichlidae > Archocentrus > Archocentrus centrarchus. The sequence goes on along the minus strand of NC_044359.1, from coordinate 32,891,469 downwards.
GGGCTAATAATACATTGTAGGTGCCTGGGTGGGCATCGAGGGCCTCTGGTGCCCCTCCAACAGCTATTACGATAGCATTGCCACCTTTTTTGTTGTAGAATGGATAACTAGCACTGTCTTTGTCTGAAGGAATGAGTCCTGCAATGTTGTAAAAGAAAAAAAAAAAGTGATAAAATACAGCATGTTTATTTTGACATACATAAAAAATGAAGCCTGAATGTTGAGCTAAAGGGACAGTGGAGTGAGAAAACTGCTTGAAATTTCTGTGGCTCCCACCTGCACACATGATGAAGTCTCTAAAGAATGGAGCTCTGAACCAAAGAGGCAACATGAGCAGGTAGCTGGTGATCCCTGGAAACAGCTGTCTGAAGCCTGTAGAGTAGGTGCAGAAGTTGGTAAAGGCTCCTGCCACCAGCACACCATGAGGGTGGAAGCCAAGAATGTAGTTGTGCTTGGGGTCCAAGTCAGCTGTCTTCACCAACTGAAGGGAAGAAAAGACTTGATTTTTGCTTTGAAAATACAGTAGATGTAAACACACAGGGCAGAGTATGCACACATATACTCTGGACTGTAATGGGCACCAGAGTCAATAGTTGGTAAATAGTTGGTAATGGTAAATAGTTTACTACTCATCAGCCTGAGAGCTTTGCTGGCCTTTGTGCTGCAGTGGCCCTCCTGGCTGCAGTCCAAACATGTGCATATCTCAGTTTCAACACAATGTCTTTGACCCCCTGAACCTTCTCTCATCTCCCCTGCCTGTGGCCTCAGGACTTTGTTCAGTATGAATTTCACAGCTACACTGGCAAGAACAAATACTGTATATGAAACTTTTGAAATTGCCTGGTTTTATGCAGGAAATGATGGTAGGAATATGCTCACATGTATAGTGTTGATTGCAAGTTTGGTTTAATAGATCTGGTCATATTTGTCATGAATAGCACAGAGATGGAACCAAAATGCAGACTCAAAGGCTGATGGGGTAAACAAAACCTTTATTTAGATAGATGAAGAAGAGTTTAAAATGGCAACATAAATCCCATAGACAAGGCAAAAGGCACACAATGGTAGGTTAGCAGACACAGACAAAGGACTGAGGGCAAGACGGCACTATGGATACACACACACAAGGAAGCAGACACAGCAGTGAAAACAAGACACAGGTGCAGATGATCAAGACAGTGAGACAGAGGGGAAGTAAAATTAAATGCAAAATACTAAAGACAAGTAACTACCAAAATAAAACAGGAAGTGAGAATCATAACTAAATGGGAAAATGCAGGTTCAAGAACCATAATCAGACTCAGACTCATGGCAATATTTTAAAACAAAACTTTTAATACCTCAATTTTTAAACATCAGTTTAGAATTTAAACTTTGTTTTTAATTAATATGTTATAAAAACCCTGGTGCTGGTTAACTGACCTATTTCAGATTATCAACTTTGACAAAGAAACAGTTTTTCTCCAAACTGCCTAAACTGTCTGTTTCTAGATATTTTTCTTCAATATAGCACATATTTCCTGCTATAACACGTATGGAGCTGGGAAATCTGTATGCAATTGTGTAGAGAAAAATGTTGTCAAAAGTCCTCATCATAAAGAGCATCTCCTACCCTCTACAAAGTATTAAGGCTAACCCCCAGAAGGCTTTTCAGCCAGAGACTAAAAATGTTGCAGTGACTCCATCCCTCCAGTTACATAATTTCTCCTCTTTTTCCTGAAGTTTAGCAATTGTTCTACCACAGTTTCCCTGCAGGGATTGCCAAAGTTTTCCAGATTGTGATTATTTTCTAATATGTCTGCACAGCTGTCAGTTGACATTGTCTGCTCAGTAATGTCATCATTGTCCAATGTATTGCAGAGTCTGTGCAATGCAGGCTTCAAGTTTCCAAATGATGCCAACTGTACCAGGACAATATTTCAAAGTGTTCTTGGCACACATTTTAACCCTCATCCTGCCAACTGGGTTCGTGCAGACCCCCGCTGGTATGTTTTTGTCATATCGCACAGGTGTTTGTCTGTCATTCCAGTTTTGTTTTTTTATCACTTTGTCAATTTGATCCTGATGATGTGACATCATTGTTTTCAGTTTCTGCTTTTTTTTTTTTTTTTTTTCTGACCCCAGTCAAAAGCATCCACTTCCACTGATCCAGTCTCAATAACTTGGATTATTTATTCAGTTAATGTCTGCCATGAGTCCTAAAGTATCACACAGTATCTTGGTGAGCAGGGACACTCTAGATCGGGAACTTCCCAGAGTGGAAGTTATCAGACATGCTGGGGCATGTCCTGGTCATGGCTCACATGAAAAGATGAGATGATACTGCTACATTGCGAGCCCCACTGTGAGCAGCTATAACCATCTTAGTATTGAGGAAAACACCTGCTGATATGATTATCCAAAGCTCAGCTGGAAGACCTAATTGACAAAGTGTAACCTTTGAACCACAAACAGGAAGGTAGCAGCTGTTTGCTCCTCCTGTCATATGCCAGCATGCCCTGAACAAAGCATGAAGCAAACGTAGTGCTATAACTCCTTGTTGTGTTTAATTAGCTTCACCTGCTTTTAGCCCTTTCTCACATGTACAGTCATAGTGAGAGCTTGGCTCCCATTGCCAGTCAGTAAGTAAGTCAGACTTGTTGCCAGTAGGTGCTAGTGTCCTCCAGGGCTGCCCTTTGTCACTGATTCAATTTCATAATGCATATGGACAGAATTTCTAGGCATGGCCAGGTTGTGGAGTGTAGAGGGTATGGTACTCTCAGGATCTCGACTCTGCTTTTTGCAGATGATGTGGTTCCGTTGGCTTCATCGAGACATGACCCCCAGCTCACACTGGGGCAGTTTGCAGCTGAGTGTGAAACAGATGAATGGGAATTAGCATCTCCAAGTCTGAGTCCACTGTTCTCAGCTGAAAAAGGCTGGAGTACCCACTCCAGGTCAGGCATGAGTTGCTGTTCCAAGTGAAGGACTTTCTCAGGGTTTTGCTCTTGAGTTGAGGGGCGAGAGGAGCAGGAAATTGACAGACAGTTTAGTGTTGTACCAGTCTGTTTTGGTGAAGAGAGTGCTGACTTTGAAGCTGTTGGTTTATGGCTCCAACCCTGACCTATGATCATTAGCTTTGGGTATTGACTGAAAAAATTTGATTTGGATACAAGCAGAAATGAGTTTCCTCTAAACTATGTCTGGGCTGTCTCTTAGAGATAGGGGGAGGAGTTTGTTCAGTATGGGTATCTGTGCAGGATGACTCCTGGGTGCCTCATAGGTGTTTCAGGCATGTCGTACCAGGAGGAGACCCTAGGGCAGACTCAGGATATGCTGGAAAGGTTCCATCTCTGGGCTCAGTGATTCTGTGTTTAATATTTTAAAATCAGAGTCAAAAATGACCCTGATTTGAATATTAATGTGGATTTTACTTTGGATGAAAGCTGCAAGTTGTGTGAAAGAAAAGTATTGCTTTTCATTTTATAAAATATGCAAAGTAACTTTGCAAAAATGATGTACAGCTGAGTGTAGATGACCTCACTTGATAGAGTGGGGCGAGGTCTCATTGTAATGACCCACACATTCTTTCACACCTTGGCCCATGTGATTATGCACATGAATAATAGTGGACCAACAAACACCTACAGGGGACAACCCCCCCACTGGGGTTTAATTACCTGGGACTCTCCACCATTTGGTTTTAGAACTGAAGAAGCCTTTTGGATGAGAGATCAGTCCACTCGCTTTTTTCAAGCTCCAGAGACTACATTTTCTATCAAACAACAGATCAACGGAGGGCTCTATAAAAAAGCCCTCCGTAAAGCTAGGACATCTTACTACTCATCATTAATTGAAGAAAATAAGAACAACCCCAGGTTTGTTTTCAGCACTGTAGCCAGGCTGACAAAGAGTCAGAGCTCTGTAGAGCCGGGTATTCCTTTCACTTTAACTAGTAGTGACTTCATGGATTTTTTTACAAATAAAATTTTAGACATTAGAGAAAAAATTATTCATAACCATCTCAAAGATTATTCTTCATGTTTGGCTGCTTTCAGCACTGCTGGTATTTGTTTAGACTCTTTCGCTCCAATTGATCTTTTTGAGTTAACTTCAATAGTTACTTCCTCCAAACCAGCAACATGTTTATTAGATCCCATTCCTACTAGACTGTTCAAAGAAGTCTTTCCAATTATTGATGCGCCAATCTTAAAAATGATCAATCAGTCTTTATTAGTTGGCTATGTACCACAGACCTTCAAGGTGGCTGTAATTAAACCTCTGCTTAAAAAGCCATCACTTGACCCAGCTGTCTTAGCTAATTATAGGCCAATCTCCAACCCTCCTTTTCTCTCAAAGATTCTTGAAAGAGTAGTTGTAAAACAGCTAACTGATCATCTGCAGAGGAACGGTTTATTTGAAGAGTTTCAGTCAGGTTTTAGAATTCATCACAGTACAGAAACAGCATTAGTGAAGGTTACAAATGATCTTCTTAGAGCCTCTGACAGTGGACTCATCTCTGTTCTTGTCCTGTTGGACCTCAGTGCAGCTTTTGATACTGTTGACCATAACATTTTATTACAGAGATTAGAGCATATTATAGGTATTAAAGGTACTGCACTGCAGTGGTTTGAATCATATTTATCTAATAGATTCCAATTTGTTCATGTAAATGGGGAGTCTTCTTCACACACTAAGGTTAATTATGGAGTTCCACAGGGTTCTGTGCTAGGACCAATTCTATTTACATTATACATGCTTCCCTTAGGCAGTATTATTAGAAAGCACTGCATCAATTTTCATTGTTATGCAGATGATACTCAGCTTTACCTATCAATGAAGCCAGATGACACACATCAATTAATTCAACTGCAGGAATGTCTTAAAGATATTAAGGCCTGGATGACCTCTAATTTCCTGCTTCTAAATTCAGATAAATCTGAAATTCTTGTACTCGGCCCCACAAATCTTAGAAACATGGTGTCTAACCAGATACTTACTCTGGATGGCATTACTTTGGCCTCCAGTAACACTGTGAGAAATCTTGGAGTCATTTTTGACCAGGATATGTCCTTCAATGCACATATTAAACAAATATGTAGGACCGCTTTTTTGCATTTGCGCAATATTTCTAAAATTAGAAACATCCTTTCTCAGACTGATGCTGAAAAGCTAATTCATGCGTTTATTACTTCTAGGGTGGACTATTGTAATTCATTATTATCAGGCTGTCCTAAAAGCTCCCTGAAAAGCCTTCAGCTGATCCAAAATGCTGCAGCTAGAGTACTGACAGGGACTAGAAAGAGAGAGCAGATTTCTCCCATATTGGCTTCTCTTCATTGGCTCCCTGTTAAATCTAGAATAGAATTTAAAATCCTTCTCCTCACATACAAGGTCTTGAATAATCAGACACCATCTTATCTCAAAGACCTCATAGTACCATATCACCCCAATAGAGCACTTCGCTCTCAGACTGCTGGCTTACTTGTGGTTCCTAGGATACTTAAGAGTAGAATGGGAGGCAGAGCCTTCAGCTTTCAGGCGCCTCTTCTGTGGAACCAGCTTCCAGCTTGGATTCGGGAGACAGACACCCTCTCTATTTTTAAGATTAGGCTTAAAACTTTCCTTTTTGATCAAGCCTATATATAGTTAGGGCTGGATCAGGTGACCCTGAACCATCCCTTAGTTATGCTGCTATAGGCCTAGTCTGCTGGGGGGTTCACATAATGCACTGTTTCTTTTCATTCACCTTATTTACTTTGTTTATACTCCACTCTGCATTTAGTCATTAATTGATATTAATCTCTGGCTCTCTTCCACAGCATGTCTTTCTCTCCCCTCAGCCCAACCGGTCGCGGCAGATGACTGCCCCTCCCTGAGCCTGGTTCTGCTGGAGGTTTCTTCCTGTTAAAAGGGAGTTTTTCCTTTCCACTGTCGCCAAGTGCTGCTCATAGGGGGTCATTTTGACTGTTGGGTTTTCTCTGTATTATTGTAGGGTCTTTACCCACAATACAAAGCGCCTTGAGGCGACTGTTTGTTGTGATTTAGCGCTATATAAATAAAATTGAATTGAATTGAATTGAAATGAATCAATAAAGTTTTGATCACTGAATGCGCTACTACAAAATAAAAGCGCAAAAGTAAATATAATATTATTCAGTGTGGAGGCATCACTGTAAACCGGTAAAATGTGGATTTTCCTATTACTTCGTCCTACAGGGGTCAAGTGATGAAATTTTTTTGGGGTGTAACCTGCTGCAGTTGAATCATGTTTCCATAAAAACATGTGCAACATGTTCAAAACTAATGGAGTACCCCTTCAATGATTCACATATTAATTTGCAGTAGCTAGCATTCAGAGTTAGTATTAACTAGTACTGAGTAATATCTTCATTTATAAAGGTGGTAAGTGTCCAGGGCAGCTCTCTGTAGTTTATATAAAAGTTCAAGTGACGATCTTGTGTGCTGCCATGTATTTGTCACTCAGCAGGAAGGTCAAAGAGTTGGATACGCCTCCCCTGACTATCACTGACCCACCACCAAACCGGTCATGCTGAACAATGTCACAGGCAGCATAACGTTCTCTACAGCTTCTCCAAGATGTCTGTCACATGTGCTCAGGGTGAACCTGCTCTCATCTGTGAAAAGTGAAGGGTGCCAGTGGTGGACCTGTCAATTCTGGTATTCTATGGCAAATGCCAATCAGGCTCCACGGTGCCAGGCAGTAAGCATAGGGCCCACTAGACGACTTCAGGCCCTCAGGCCACCCTCATGAAATCTGTTTCTGATTGTTTGATTAGACACATTCACACCAGTGGCTGCTGGATTTTGTAGCTCTGGTAGTGCTCATCCTGTTACTCTTTGCACAGTGGAGCAGATAATGGTCCTGCTGATGGGTTAAGGGCCTTCCTGTCCAGCTCTCCTAACTGCCGGTCTCCTGAAAGCTCCTCTGTGCTCTGAGACTGTGCTGGGAGACACAGCAAACCTTCTCTTCAACTTCATCCAAAGCTAAAAACCTCTTCATTTGTTTGTCACTGGGCAGGAGCTTCATTGAGTTTATGCAGATTATCTTGCTGTTTGGGGGGTAAATTATGAGCAACTGGGTGTTTGATCAATCCTTACAAACTTAGTGATATTCTTCTGTAATGTCTGAAGAGACACTAAGCATGACAAGTGAAAAGTTCCATGCTGTATTTTGTTTTGTATTGTCCTCTATCTAAAAAATAAGCATTCCCTTCTCTGATCTGTGCATGAGAGTCATACTGAAGAAAACACTTCGCTTTTATTGGGCAATACTATCTTCTCAGAGCCAATTTCATACATTTGATACAGTTTTTCCAGTAATATTTTATTTTTATTCTTTATTACTCTTGAATAAGACTGCATTCACACAGGTTCTAATGATTTTTCAGAAATTTTTTGTCATAGATCACATGTAGGATGCAAAACAAGTAACATGTTTGTCCTTATATAAGCAAGTCACGAGACTGTCATCATGACATAATCTGTGTTGCTATCATCCCTGCCAAGGTAGTTTTCAAGTGAACTGGATCAAAAGAATAAGTGTTTACTTTTTGAAATAGTTTCCAAAGTGGAACTAGCCCCACTGCTGACCTGCATTGGTGGAAAAGTATTAATAGATGAATGTAAGCGCTTTGAGTGCTCTGACTGAGTAGAAAAGCGCTATATAAGAGCTAGTCAATTTACCATTTACCACAGAGAAATCTGATGTAAGTTTTGTGGAAATACGATCATGGCAGATAAAATCTGTGAGCGGCATGTGAGAATCATCCCCATATTTCTTGGAACAAAGCCCATTATTAACACCACGGACAACAACAGTTCCAGCTTTGGGACAGGTATTTGGTGGTGGTGTGCGGGAACCAGCAGTTTGAATCCAGTTACAGTCTCTTTTTTTCTGCAGAAATGCATGAAACCAGAGATATTAGAAGCAAACAAATACATGAGAAGAAAACATAAAATGAGGACGGGACTGCCTTTCCTTGCTCTACCTAATTCTTCATCATCTACCAATAAACTTAAAGACTCATTACATCTATATGCTAGGCTGTGACTGCTGAAAACATTTTGATTCAAAACTCAGTCATATGGGAATCTTTTTAACTCTGGAGCTACAGGAGGGAAACTGTAGTGTAAAGACAAGCAAAGGGAAACAGCCAGCCTGGCTCTGTTGTACAGGTCCCTGAAATTCTTCTGGAAGGCTCTGAAAGGATCGAGATACACAAAATCTGGATTGTCAAAAGCCGATCAGCACAACTGTTTATCTCACTGTGTAGTTTACAGCAATCAAGACACAAAAATACATTTGTAGCCTGAAAACGACAACATATGCGCTCTCCAAGTGTCATCAGTTTCATGTGAATTTGCGTCAGCGTCTTGTCTAAATGTATTTTCGTCCTCTTAGAAACTAAGACACTCGCACATCAGCTGGTGAGCTTTCAGTCCAAGCTGGTGACGGTGTATTAGAAACGGTGGGGAAAGGAATTAGGAGCCTTTGAATAACACAGCTTCTCTTTACTCTTACAGGGATTTCTTGTTTCATGCCCAATGTGGCATACAGTCAGATGATGCTGGGCAGACTTCACTTTGAAGCAAAATATTTTTTTTCTTTTATGTATAAACTTCAGTCTGTTTCATTCTGACATGAGCCCTCTAAGAGCTTTCTCACCCCAGGAGCCCCAAGTATTACACTGCATTTTTTTTTTTGACTGCTCCAAAATGATATAGATGACCAATATCTGATAATTTTACAGTGGTCAGCTTAACGGGTCAATTTGGTTTACTGTGTTACAGGTTTCTGGAGCTGATGCAGGTTTGTAGGAAGTAAAAATCACCTGTAACAGGTCAATAACAGCCAATGACGTAAACAAATATATCAGTCAATTTCTTTTGTGTTTTCACGCGTGGCTCTGAGGGCTACTTAAACCCAGATATGACCACTTACAGCACTGCAAGTAGGTCCAAACTGACACATCTGGCTTCACTTTCTTGCCAAAAGCACACGCGCGCGCGCGCGCGTGCGCACACACACACAAACACACACACACACCCACACACCCTCCTCAGTTTGTCTCTTTCTGATACTTCTTGTGAAAAAAACAAGCAGGTTTGTGAAATTATAGATTTCAGTGACATAAACATTAAAAGTAATTTTAAAGAATTCAATATAAATGGCTTTTAGGAAGTGTTTATGAACATTTACACAGGGCTTGTGCCAAAACAGCAACAGCTTAATTGTTTGTCTTATCAGCTCGGTCCAAAGTATCGGTCATGACCAGGGAGAAGAAGTCTGTCCATGTAATGAGGCGGATGTTGTTGATAGAGGTTCTCTTCTCTGTGAATTCCACCAGACATGGTGCTCTGCAGTTATTTGACATATTTTTATTATTATTATTATTACTATTAGTTGACAGCCAATATAAAACACTGCTCATGCTGAAAAGCCAGGAGTCATTTTCATGGTTGTGTAGACAGAGTACTACTCATGCGTGGTCACAAGAGGGCACAATGAATGAAAGAGAGGAGTTTGTGATGTAGGTTCAGGGCTCAGCATAGCAGTGCCGTTTTATTTACACCAGTTTCAGTTTATTTATTTGAAATTGACCTTAAAAGTGAGTGAATAGACAAGAAACCTGCAGAGCTCATCTCATCATAAATCTGTTAGATTATATCCTGGATCACTGGGTAATGTTTGTTTAAGCAGCTCTAACAGACATCACATGTTCACATTGAATATGGATGGTGAGTTCATAATTTACTGGCTGACATCTAAGACTGCTTCTCCACTAACAATAGCTACTTTAACTCAACAGGAGCTGCTCCTGCCCCTGCCCCTTTAAAGCATGCACACAGCACAAGCAAACCTCTCACCTTGATGGGGAAGTAATCCCGCATGTACTCCCATAGTTTGAGGCCGCACAAGAAGGGCACCCTGCGGCCTCCACGTGCAGGAGTGTCATAGTCAAAGTACCACCAGACAGCATACAGCACACTGATGAGCCAGAAGCGAGTGAAGAGCAGGTAAAAGAAGACGAAGATGCAGGTGGGTGCTGTGGAGAGAAAGACATTATGTAGTGAGCAGCAGCAAGAATTAAGCAAGAATAACACAGGTATTATGGGTTCACTGACATCACTAATACAACAGACACTAAATGAATGGAAACTATATGGAGAGCTGTGTCTTAGCCTCGAATTAGGAATGGCTGCATGATTTGGAATCAATTCAAGGAGAGACTGTTTCAGAGCCTTGCATGTATCTCAGTTATGAAACTTCCTTTCAAGAACCATACAGCATCAATACATCGAAACAATCACTCTTATCAGTCAATGTTCAAAACTTTTTTCTTAATTGGAAGAAAGTTGGTGTAAAAGGAGGAATGAAGCAGCTAAAATACTTTATCTCAGACAGCTGAAGTGAGGGTTAAATTTAAGAACTGCTCTATTAGGGCCTAAGAAAAAGATAGAGCTGTAAACGAGCTTAATGGGTCTCCTTTAATAATGGCTATACTGCAATGAAGTCTGTTACAAATTTACAGATACATATTAAAGTGTTGCAATCATGATTTATATTTGTATGTTTCTTATCACTCTTGTTATTGTTGCTTTCTTGGACACTTGAAACAAGAGTTTTAATCTCTCCTGTTGAAAAAGGGCTAAAAATTTAGTATGAAGACAAATAAGGCAAAGCCAGCGTTTAGTGTGGATACTGTCACAAAGGTGAATGAAACACTAGCTATGACAGACACATCTCCTAAAGCTAAATGAGCTGTATCTCCTGCTGCAGCAGAGAGTTTGTGAAAAGTTAAATCAGCAGTGACAAGAGATGCATAAATAACGGGGAGAGTCTGCCACTCAGAGGGCCAGATGTAGAAATGCAAGCTTGACCAGACCTACTGGGAAAAAGGCATAAACAACTCCAGGATTGTTTTACATGAAAATAAAACACCTTATAAAAATATCCCCTTTAATTTACAGTTAATAACATCTTTTTTAAAGTTACTGCAAACATTGACAGGGCTGTGTGGGTGTGTCCGAATAAAAGCTTGGAAGCCATCAGTACAGCGTTGTTTCCCAGTATGGCAAAAGCAGCAGATGCGTGACATGAACTGACTTGTTCTTCTCTCTGGCTCCCTCTTCTGGCCACGCAGGAATTCAATTCACTTGTAACAATGGCTCTCTCTGTTTAACCTTAACTTTTACTTTATCAAAAGCAGATAAACAAGCGTGTTTCAAAATAATGAGGATAAAAATATGAAAATCTTTATTGATCCTAAAAGTAGAGAAATCACTGAAATTCTGCCAGAGAAAACCTTTAGCAGACCTGTGCTTCCATCCATCCATCATTTCCAGGTTTCCCCATTTAAAAATCATCACTCACCCAGGCCAATGAAGGAAAAGACCCACTGCAGGACCATGGCAGTCTGCAGTCTCCTCTGGAGAGGTATGTCCATGGGGGCAAAATCAATCTTCATGTTTTCAACAGGAGAAGAAAAATAAATCAAGACACTGCAGTGGAGGCAAAGGAGAAGGGCGAGTGAAGGAGGTCCAAAGTCTGCCTTTGTCACCTCTTCACCATCACTTCCTATTGACTGGCTTATCTCAGAAACTCAGTGCAGACTTTGATTTGCCAATCCATATCTACACAATCTGACTTTTGACCATGCAAGTACTACACTGCTCAGATTTCCTGCTGTTGTCAGTTGAAATGATCATGCTATATGCAATCTAAGTCTTTATATCTATGAAGACTCCATCTGGTTGAGCAGCCATGCAACTGTAAATATTCATTAGAGGCAGACACAATTCTTATCACGTGAGCTCTCTGTCAGTGCTGCAGAAAATACTTAAAAGCTCATTTCCAAAAGGTAAGGCGAATGGAAAACACACCTAGTTTGGACAGGCCAGTAACAAGGTCCGCGTGTGGTAAACACACAGTTTAATCATCAGAGGAATTATCCGAGGTGTGGATGAAGTAAAAATAGGTAAGAAAATAAAGCCAACCATTCAGATCATGCATTGCATCACAAAGCAACACCCTGAGACAGACACTGAGAGGACTGTGATCCATGCACGTTATCTGTTTTCTCATTACTGTGTGTTGGGGTGACATTTGCTGGGTCAGTGGGTTTGATTGGCTTTCTTCTCTATTCTACCCTTTGATTACATCTTCATAAATTATTAATTTATTCAGGGCTTATCTACCTTAATTACCTCATTAACACTTTGATCTCCTACACTCAGACAGTTAATGTTTTACTTGCACCCACTAACAAATAATAAAAGTAAATACAATAAAATAAGAAGCAATAGTCATGCCTGTTCAGCTTAACAGCTGCAGTATATTGCTTCTCAAATGAGCTGTCAGATTTCATTGTAAGAACTCCTCCTTTTAGGCATGCCTCGTGCCTCTCTGATGTCTTAGAGACTGAAGTCCAATTTCTAGCAGGCCCTTAGGGCATGCAGGGAGTCGGCATTATTCACGTATCGTCTTTATCGCTGTCTGCAAATAACGGATATGCTCTGTCACAGAGGAAATTTTGCATGAATCAGTGGCCTATTTAATGAGTATTGTGATGGCTTTAATGGGCTTTATCTTACAGAATATAAAGAAGGAATAATATAATACCTTCCTTTATTCAAAACCCTCTTTCATATCAAAACAAAACTGTAACATTGGTGTTTTGCTTTTATATTTTTATGATTATACAATGAATGACATTTTTTTAAAAGTTGTTCAGAAATGGAGCAAAGGCAATTCCTGTGCCATGTAAATAAAAACATTTTATATTTATAATGTACCAAAACAAATGTTTTTGTTCTAATTAAATGATAGCAAAAAAAAAAAAAAAAAAAAAGTGGGGGGGTGGTGGGGGTGGGTGGCCTTTCTGTAAGTCAGGTGCGCAAAAACGAACCGTTTGCGTCAAGTTCAACATGTTTATCAGCCTTGCACCTAGAGGAAGTTGTTACTCACAAGCAAAGCCAGAGACCCAGTTTAAATGTGGCTCCAGACAAATATGCTCTTTGTTTATGGGAGCCCGTCGACACACTGTGCGCATCCCTTTGAATATTGTTTTTCTTTGAGGTGTATTTCATATTACACTGCTCCGCAAGAGTGGGAAAAGATGAGCTTTTAAGACGCAGGTTACACCGGAAGTCCCGTTATATTTTCTCCAACCTGACGCCTATTTGCATCCTCAGCTCCAGTTTAGTGCCTCCGGTGATGCTGAGCAGGCAGGCGGGGCTGCTTTTGCTTACAGTAGCCTGCCGTGGAGTGATGTAGCAGGACGTACGGACAGAGAGGACACAGCGGGAAACGGACGCCTGTACTGTCGGTTATAAATAAACTGGTTAGAATCTGCAGCTGTGTACTCTGAAAGCACGATGGGTTTACACACGAAGCAAATCTAACGCCAAAAGCATCGGAGCCATCCGTGCAGCTCGACACACGGACATCTTGTTTCATTCACACCGGAGTGCGGAGACTTATTTTCCCACGTTTGGGAGCCGCTGGAAACCGCGCACCATGGCGTGGCCCTGCATCAGCAGGGCTTGCTGCATGGCCCGCTTCTGGAATCAGCTGGACAAGGCTGACATTGCGGTGCCTTTGGTCTTCACCAAGTACACGGACGTATCCGAGATGCAGCACATCCAGCTGCAGCCGCAGCTACACCCTCCCCAGGCCCGGGTTGCTATAGAAACGCAGCCGTCTCGCGCAGAAAACCGCGGCGTTCCAGCTGTACGCGCGCCGCGGAGGTGCGTCTCCGAGGAGCGCGTGTGCAGCTCTGTGATGCGCGAGGACTTTAAGCACTGGAAAGTGCGTCCCGAACCGAGCTGTAAACCCAAGAACGAGTACCACGAACCGGAAACACCGTTCAACAGCGAAACCCAGTACCAGAAGGACTTCAAGCCCTGGCCCATCCCGAAGAGATACGATCACCCCTGGATACCCAAACCACCTCCGAGCGTCTCTGGAGACGACCGGACAACGGGCAGGTCCAGGTACCCGAAAAAACATGTGGTGCTGGCGGATGCGGACAGCGGAATTGAAAAAAGCGCTATAGCCGACAAGGTGCAGGAGAAGGACCTCCTCCAGGGGCAGGAGAGGAAAAAGCGCTCTAGTAAGCAGGAGGGGGAGAAGAAAGTGGTCCCGAAGGTGGATGGAGAGGGCAAAGGGAGGGCGGCGGCGGACGCCGTGAACAGGCAGATCAAAGAGGAGATTTCAGCCGGCAGCTCCTACAAGTAAGTTTCTGCAGTGCCTGGTGTCTGTGTGGAAGGCCTCAGGCGGCTTTGAAGGGTCAAAAAGGTCATGAAATAAATCTCACTTTGACTTAGTCAGTTGAGTTCAGAAAAACTCTAATCATGTATATATACACACAATCGCACGTGCTTGCTAAATGCAAGCTGTCAAATAATAAAAATAAATCCATCTGTTATCAGGTGATTTTTTTTGGGGGGGGGGGGGGGGTGCAGATGTTGTTATCGCCTTAATATCTTAGGATATCTTAGGCTTGGTTCTGATCATTTTCACAGTCACAGAATTACAACTTAAAAGTGGGAATAACTGTGCACCCTTCATTTTTTTTTAGCCAAGAGTTTTCACAGTCATATTTTATCCCGCATTCATATTTTTGTCTTATAAAATGCAAACCTTCAAATACATATTTTACCTGACCCTGAATTTTTACCCAGTTCAGTGTTCAGGGGGCTGGAGCCTATCCCAGCTGTCACTGGGTGAGAGGCTGGGTGACCCCTGGACATGTGGTCAGGTACCAACAAAGCTTCCTTTAAAAGAATAAAAACCTAATCCATCACCTTTGCTGAACCTGTTTCCTGCTGAATCATCTTGGTACAGTCCGCTGTTAGCTGGAGACAGTGCGATATAAACTGGGGGTGACTAACAGAGCAGCTGTTTCACAGTGTAATTCGCTCAAAGCACACACACGTGTTACATGGCACTCAGCTTGCAAAGGTCAAGGTGGAATTATTGTCGAGCACTGTTGTGTTTGGGTCTGCGAGGCTAATCTCTGTACTATTATGCAATGTTCCTGAGGGATGTGATGATGGGGACTGGTGGATGGATGAACATTAAGTCCTGCATGTCACAGCCACTGTACGCATGCCTCCACCGACACCCTGTATAGATTATAATCATGTCTGTGAAGGCTGCTGGTATGCTGCTCACCCATGTCACTGCTGAGTTTTTTGCATGTGTTACCTTAAAAAAGACCCTAAATTTTCTTCATGAAAAAATACAAATTCATCCTCAGTATACATCAAAGGGATTGGAATTCTTATACTTTGGCTCCGAGCTGTCACAGGATGCAGGTTTGTGTTGCTGGAGCAAGCCTGGCTGAGGTGTGACTGCTGGCAGAGGTGAATGTTGCTGCATGTGATCACTGAAGGAGCCTCACAGCTGTTTGGTGCCTTGCTGGCGGGGCTGTGTTGTTGAGCAGTGAGCAGGATACAGACCAAGACTTTTACCCCCTCATGGCATGAAATGGCTGCGCCGTGGCACGCAGAAGTCCAGTCAGCTCTATGTCTTCTTCTGCCAGCAGAGACTCAAAGCAGGTCAGCTGTGGGTTAATGCCAGAGATCATGTGCACATGGTTACACAGCACATGCACACACATACTGTACACATAGAAACGCTGACAGAAATTTGTGTTAAAAGATGTTTTCAAGCTCCTTAACATGTGGCTGAAATCAGCATAAATATCTTAACAATTTTACGAAATTCCAAAGTTGCGCTCTTATTGTGTGAGAACAACATGATATGCATCACATCTTGCATTTAGGTACAGACTCGAAAGAGCCGCTAGTGCCCCTACTAACATTCACTCCCCTCCAATGTGTTGGAACAGTGAGGCCAGTCCCTTCATTTTTGCTGTAGACTGAAAACATTTGGGTTTGACATTAAAAGATGAATATGAGGCAAAAGATCAACACCTCAGCTTTTATTTCCAGGCATTTACATCTGGATCTGGTACACAGTTCAGAAGAACTGATTTTTCTTGTGAGCAAAAGTATTGGAAGATGTGACTGACAGGTGTGTCCTGTTCCATTGATTATTCAAACAATACCGATTATCTATGCTCAGTTTCAGATTTGGGGTTTGCCTGTGCAGACTGTGCATTTACAGTTAGAGGAGTAACCAACATGAAAACCAGAGAGCTGTCTGTGGGTGCAAAACAAGCAATTGTGAAGCTGAGAGAAGATGGAAAATCAATCAGTCATTGCACGAAGCCACAGTCAGTACAACCGTTCTGAAGAAGACAGTCACTGGTGTGCTAAGTAACAGATGTCAGACAGGAAAACCACAACAGCAGCAGCTGATGACAGAAATATTGTAAGTGCTTTAAAGAAAGACCCTAAAACAACTGATAGTGAAGGTATCACAATCTACTGTTCACAGAAGACTTCATGAACAGAAGTACAGAGCCTTCACCAGAAGATGCAAACCACTAATTAGCAAGAAGAAGAAGAGGGAGGCCAGGCTGGGATTTGCTGATACGTCCACCGGACTAGCTCAATTAGGGTTTTATTTTCTTTAGCTTGTTTATTTGCAAAATTTTCTGCATACATGGTGATCCAGAACGGCCGCTGCCTGTGCACTAGGCCTGTATGTTTAGCACTGTCACATCACAATGAGAAGGTTCTAGGTTCAAACTTCCAGGTTGGCATCTTGTCTTTGTAGGTTTCCTTCCAGAGACATGTGCAGGCTAATCGGTGATTCTAGTAGGTGGACATAGTTGTCCATTAAGCCTTGTTTAGACTCTGTTACAGACACAGACATCTGGAGACACCTCTGTGGAGTTGTCATTCCTCTTACACTTCTCTGAAGTCCGCTGCCTGGGGTGCATGCATAGTTAGTGCATTGTAATGTCAGTTCTCTAGAATTTGTGGTTAGCGGTCTGCTTGAATCCTCGCACTCACCATCCCAAGCAAACCCTCATCGTCTAATTTTAATTCATAATTAAAATTAGACACTGACATTGGTTAAAAAAGTCGTGCACTGGTCAGGCTAATCATGGGTAAAGTCAGCCCTCCGTATCACGGTGCTATTTTTCAGTTAAACATGAAGCCCTCAGCTCTCTTTTCTGATGAGGGTACTTGCCATTTCTTTGAACTTTTATTTATACCAGAGAGCTTGCTCAACACAAAGCCTCTCTTTCTGCAGTGCACCTGGGAAGATGCTCAAGGCATCTATAGTTCCTTTCAGCCAGCCACACTGGGAACTGTTTTTCCTTTATTCCTTGACTCGGTGCAGCATTTTCCACCAACAGCCTTCCAGTCACAAGGCCCATCATCTCAACGCCAACTCACCGCATTATGTGTAAAATGCCATTTTGTGCATGAGAATAAGTCTTGAGTCTCAGGGAGCGGCTGCTGTCAGACTCTCTGTTAGTGTGGGGTTTTTGCTGTAAAAGACAAAGACCACTCTTTGTGTTGTCACTGTTATTTGTCACATTGTGTGATTGTCGACTAACAAAAG
Organism: Archocentrus centrarchus; assembly: GCF_007364275.1. Taxonomy (NCBI): domain Eukaryota; kingdom Metazoa; phylum Chordata; class Actinopteri; order Cichliformes; family Cichlidae; genus Archocentrus; species Archocentrus centrarchus. Next base: position 32,873,978 of record NC_044359.1, on the reverse strand, counting down.
AGATTCAAAAAGCAGATTTCAGACAGAATTATCAAGAAGATGAACAGTTTCATCACTGAGAGTGAGGCAGGTAGAGCAGGTTCACTGAGTTCAGAAAGACAGAGAAAAAGATTGAGCAATTATAATTTTTTCATTTTAATTTACATCACGTATCATAGTTCAACATATTTCTTAAAGCAGTACCCGTCTTTTGCCTTTCCTCTCTCCTGTTTCTCACCTGGGTAAATAAAACTCACGTCGTTTGAGACATTCTCAGTATACTTACGGCGAGTTTAGCGTGCATGTCGTGTCCAGAGAACATACAGAAAATCATGGCAGCAGAAAATGTGCCATTAATTACGGTGAATTCTGGTGGATTTAAAAACTGATTCTCTGAGGGAGGCTTCAAAGCCTTGTGTTTCTGCTCACAAGCAGAGAATGCAAGAATGCGCTGTCCACAAGGAAAGCTCAAAATGCCCACATGCACCGCAGTGCTTCTCTCCTGGGTACCACCTGGTGCAGGGCAAACCACTTAAACTAAAAAGTCAAAAATGGAACTCGTTTTCTTCTAAACTGTTTTTGTGCCTCCTGAAAATACAATCAGTGCACTTTAGTTGTGACAGATTTTCCAAGTATTGTTGCCCAAATGTAATCCTAAACTCTCAGATGGTGTCCAGTATTCAGTTCAGTGCGCTGCCCACTAAAGCTGGCCGTCTTATATAACCACTCTAATCTGATTTTTTTTTTTTTTCATATCTGATTACAGCGACTGTACAAGGAAATGTCTTCAGATTTGATTCTGGGTATGAATGAATTATGTAAGGGACAGTGACATAGTTAGCCGTGAAGTATAACTAAACACTGACCATAGTTACAAACTGAAACCAGCCCATTAGTTCAGTATATTACTTTGTGAAGATTTAAACTTGTGCCTGTATGACTAAAGATTGTTTGTAGATAATTAGCATAGCTTTAAACACTGGCTTACTAAATTGGCATCTTCTGTGACTCTGCTGTGATGTACAGTTTCCACTGGACCTGTGAGAAGCCACAGATTTAAGATTGGGAGGGGGCCAACTGGTCCCAGAGGATGTAGGATGTGTTGACTTACAGCATCCGCTGACACACCAAGAAACGCAGTGAGGAAGTGAAGCTGTGGTACAATTCCCTGGATTACTCTGACAGCAGCCGGTCAGGCCTTTATCTGTGGCCAGCAGAAATTTGTCTCAGCAGTGTCAGTGTGAAAATGTACTTACAGTTTACAGAAGCTCAAAGTGCCACATAAGAAAGGCCAAACGTTTATGATAATGCTGTTTCAATACAGGAAAATTAGAGTTGTAAATTCTAACAGATAAATAGATCAAAGTAGGACCACTGGAGATTCATTTTCTGCTCATTAGTAATTAATTACCCAACTGTCAAAACTCTTGGGCATGTTAGGATTCATTATGATTGTGACTTGAACAGACAGATGCATGTTGGTTCACCACTTTGCCCAGAGTATATCTCAACAACTATTAGATGGATTGCCCTCATGGTTTTGGTTTTCTGTCTTTTGTTCCATTTGTTAATTTTTGATGTCCACGGTGTAATTGTGGGATGGCAGTATCTCCTTTCCTTTCACAAAGCATTGTCCAGTATATCCAATATTAAAGGAGGTCATAAGGGAAAGATTGAAGCACCTTTGAACAAGATAAGTTCTTCTCATGGCTGCCATGTATTTATTGCATCTATTTTTATGGGAGGGACTTAAATAATTCGTTTCTCTGTTGGGAACCTTCCAAGGAAAAAAAACAAGCAAAAAAAACTCCTCTTTCCTGCCCATCTGCTCACCTGATTCTACTCCTCCATCCAACCCTTTGGTCCTTATAGCCACAGACTATTACTCTTTGTCTACTTGTACTTCTAACTGATTGTTTTTGTTTGTTTGTTTGTTTTGTTTTTGTCATTTTCAGGATGGCTTATTCCTCTTGCACTATCATCTTTAAAAAGATTGACATATGGGACAAGTGCTGAACATTTCCACGGCCCTTTTAAAATTCTGAATACCGTGTTGTTAAGCAGTTTATTCAGAATATCTGTTGTTCCTGCAGCTGATCAAACAAAAAGAGTTTTGATTCAGATAATCAATGTTTTACAAGAATACCTGGTTTTCTGTGGCTTGCCAATAACCCCCTCATCATGCTTTTTTTAATGTGTCTCAGCACTGTTTGATTCCACAGTGCAGAAATTTGCAGTCCTTTGTTTGAAAGCATTTTCTCTCTCACTGTGAGAGGGCCGGATCGTGCCCCATCCATGTATGAGCAGATTTGCATCAAGCTCAGCAGTACTGTACCCTGGCGTAGTTCCACCGCTGTCAGTGCCAGTGTCTGGTGGTTATGACGAGGACTTGCTCTGCACCTCGGCCACTTATGCCTGTTTTATGATACCGCGGTTGTGTCCGTTTGTGTGGGTGTCTGCCTACAGAGAGCCTGTGGAGAGGGGTTTTCAGCCTACACACACATGCTTCCATGCAGTCCTCCAAAACCCCAACAGCATGTAATACAACTGTACGCAGGTCAGATGCGGGAGTTCAGTAGGAATGGGAGAAGCATGGGAATACATTAAAGGTCAAAAATACTGTAAGAAAAGCACAGACTGCAGTACATACCATAGCTCTGTAGGCTATGGTGCAAGAGTAGTCCTCAGGCCTTCAGACATACTATATACTCCATCTGGAAACGCACACTCTCTGCAGGTAGATGGCCTGTGTGTAGTTGCCTGCGGTCTATTAACGAACTGCCAACACAGAACCATGAAATCCATTTAATAAATTATACCTCTATTTATTATTTAAGTCTTTATTCAGGCAGAAATGCCAACTCTTCTGTGGTTCCAGCTGCTCACAAATAAGGTTTTTCTGCCTGTCTCTGTAAGTAAGCTTTTAAAGTGTTGTTTGGATATCAAAACCCACTTGAAGACATCAGCTTGGCCTGGACGAGTTTCCTCACCATGCTCCCCATCTTCTCACGACAGCAGTCTCACTGAAAACCTGTCAAAATAAAACACACAGCTCTTCATGTTTTCATGCACTTGTGTGATTCTTGCTACGTTCTAGCCCAAGATTTATTCACAAACATTTGAAGCTGTTTTGTTTTCATCCGAGGGGCTGTTTGACAGATGGATTTGTTATGGTCAAGTGCAGTTTGACTTTGACTTTAGTTATCCAAATAAAAATTTCAGAGACAAGATTTGACTTTTTAACCCATTGGTGGGTGAAGATGAAATTATTTGCTAAAGAATATTTTGGAAACGTGGTTATTTTTTCTCACTATTTTGCCTCTAAATCTGCTTGGACTAAATATTAATGCTTTAAAAACTATTTTGAAAAGATTACTTTATTACAGTGTAAGTCACATGAACGTCCTAATGGCTTTTTTTTCTGGTTCACCATAAATAGAAGAACCAGAGAAGCTGAAAGCACAGTGAATAATGCACGGTGAACTAGAGAAGAGTTGTGCACCGTAATACTGTAAGTGCTTAGAGATGCAACTTTTCTGGCAGCCCTTTGATATAGTTCCTTCTACAACACAAAACAATAACACTGTTAGTTCAGGCAGGCTTTTAAGACAGACTCAGCCGTGGTCCTGGCAGATCAGCTGATCTCAATGTCAGCCCACATCAGCTGATGACTCAGCAGATACTTAGATTCCTTAGATCCAATCCGTAAAACTCATATAGAGCATCATATTTAAGTTGCTTTAGTGTAGCCATATGCTTTCCATTTAAATACCTGAGGGGTCCTAGAACAGAGCCGTTCTGCCAAATATAAAATAATTTTACTGTGGTGGTCCTGACAATGTAGAAAAAGCTTACTTAAACTCTGCAGTCAAATGGAGTCAAACATAAATGTTTGCCTGCCAGTGCTTTAGTTTCTTTGTTGTTCAGTAAAACATCCGTGTCTTAACAATAACTGTCTCCTGAGGCACTGAGCTCAGAGATGATGTGTCCTAAACTGAGTGGGACACCCTCATCTGAACCTCACACTGCTACGGTTTCATGTTTTTTTTAATGCACAGGACTTTAATGTGGCTCAATGATATGACAGCCACTGAACCAAGAAAATGTTTTCGTCTTATTTCTTTAACAAGTACCAAGTACACACTGACCTTGGAGACACAGGCTTTATTGTTACGCAGTCATATGTTCATGAATAGCAGCGATGTTACAGTGCAGGCCGGTGTTTCACACTGTGAACCCTGTCTGCTCTCACAATCTGTCTTTTTCTCCGTCTTTCTCTCACATACGCGCACACCCTGTGAGGTCATGTGGCTGCTTTATGTCCCGGGCCTTGGACATTGTTGCATAACCTGTCTTTGCATTGTGGTTCCTTGGGCCCAGTCGAGCACTGAAAGTGGACTTTGGTAGTGTTACGTAATGGCTCTCTGCGGTTTAGACCTCCCCTCTGCACCATGTGGAGAAGGGATTCTTGTGTTCAGCAGTCATGTCACTGTCACCAACCTTTGTAAATAACTTGCTTTTCACATCACGCCAAAGTGACATTTTACGCTTTGGTTTTGTTTAACACACTAAGTGTTAGTGCCTGACAGCTAATTTAAGCTTAGATTAATAGGAAATTATTAAATACTTATGAAGAAGAAGTTGAAAATTAGTTTTAATTAAAATTATGTTAAATGATTCTTAAAATGTCACTTGTCTTTATTGATATTCTGCCAAGTATCACAGTGTAACATCACAGTTTTACAGCCATGTTTCTGTTTGGATGGCAGTGTTACTCTGATGTGATGAATTATAATAACTTTATCCATAGAGCTAGTTTGCAGGTGAAGTTTCTTATTTGTAATATTTAAGTGCCAAAACTGCACTTCCTCTAATGGCCACTTGAGGCTGGCTCCAGCGGTGAGTGAGCACCCATAGATTCCCATGTTAAAATGTCCACCTTCAGCAGTAACACAGGGCAGTACAAGAATGATTTTGATCCAGCTAGATTTCCTCTTTGCAGCAGCTCTACAGGGAACTCTTTTTATACCTCATTCGTTTGGATTTCGTTAAAGCTTAACCTCTGGGCCATGATCAGAGTTGTCCCGAGTCAGCTGTGGCTGAAAGCTGCCTGCTAGGGTGGGCCTTAGCTCTGCTAGTTAGAGACATGGACCTGGACCTCCTGACTGTTTGTGCCACTGGTGCCTTTTGGGCACATTTTAATGGCTTTGAATGATATGGCCTGCTGTGAGGCGCAGCCAGTCCCACAAATTTTTGATCAGTTTTGGTAAGTGAAATGCTGATATTTTATTAGTCTGTTATTTAGCAATAATAAGCAGCCACACCTGCACAGTTTACTGCTTGTTTTTTAGAGGTGTCACAGTAAAAATTTGGTAGTTCATAACACTACTACTTCCTTCAGCAGTTGCAGTGGACCCGTTGCTGCTTCTGTTGCAGTAGGACACCAGACATCTCAGCTACAGATCTCAAATCAAAGACGTCTCTGGCTCACATGGTCTCCATGGATGGTTTCCGCAACTTCCATTAAGACTTGACTCATATGATGTAAGACTTTCCTTCAATGACACAGAGAATGGAAACATTTCACTGAGCCTTGACTACAACTGTGCTGAGTTTTGCAGTGTTTGTGACGTCAGTGGAGACACAGAGGACGGCTGATGATGGGGTCATTGTGGCTGGTCTAAACCAGAGAGCTTTGCAATTAGCCACCTCATTTCAGCATCTTGTTGCAAAAGAAGCAGGAAAACACATGAACAGTTTGAACCTTTAAAACAGTAACAACATTAGCAAAGTGAAATCCAAGGCTTTTTTTGTCCAGATTGCCAAAACCTGCTGAACTTGCTTTTAAAAATTTTAAATTCCATTTTTTTTTCTTTCTTTTTTTAAAGTTCCTTCATTTGAGTAGTTGAAGAGGTTTTTGAGATTGAAATGTATTTTCCAGGGAAGCAACAAAGAACACTGTAATCGTATTACAATGTCAGATCCTTGTGACCTTTTTAATAAAGCAGAATCAGCACTACTAACAGTACATTTTTATATTTAAAAAATGTCCATGTAAAGATTTTACTAAGCAGAATGTCAGTGGTTTTCATGTCTTATAAGAATAAAACTATGGAATATATAATGAATGCTATATGACAAATGTACTGGATCACTAACAACCACAGGAGTTGCTCGGCCATGGAAACCCATGAAGCTCCCGGTATACAGTTTTTGTGCTGATATTAATGCCAGAGGAAGTTTGGAGTCAGCAGAGCTTTGGTGACTTTTACGCTCTGTAGCTTTACGTGGTCTCCCACTTTGTGGCTGAGATGCTGTGGTTCCTAAAGGCTTCCATTTTGCAGTAATACCACTTACAGTTGATCGCTGAATATCTAGGAAGGAAGAAATTTCCCGGACTTGTTGCACGGTGTCCTGTTACAGTACGATGCTCAAATCCAGTGAGCTCTTTAGAACGACCCATTCATTCAGACTACATGTCTAGGTGCTTGATTTTATACACCTGTGGCAATGAGACTGAAAACACCTGAATCCAAAGATCAAGAGGTGTGGCCTAATACATTTGTCTGTATAGTGTGTAAAAGAACAGGTGATGTGAAGTGAAGAGATGAAGAACCAACAGCTGTTGGTTGGCAAGAACATCTAGGTCTTTCTTTAAACAAAGATTTCAGTAATTTTCTGATCAAGTTCCTTGTTTTGCTATTTTTTGTGTCTTCAATGATATTTAACTTAATATCTTTATCTTCATTAGACAAAGCAAGAATTGGATGGGTCACCTTAATTCAATTTTATGAGTAAAGAGTCGAGAATGTATTTAGCTGATTAATGAATAATCGGAATAACCTCTGATTAAAACATCTGTGGCATCCGGTAATTACAGTGCCTGTATGGATGGACGAGTAATGTTAAGGGAACATGACACGCTGCAGAGAAAAATAAAGCATGAATAAAATAAGAGACATGGAGCTGTGATCTATTCAAATAAACGCCTTTAATTTACACCTCCATATCCAGACACTGTGATTGTCCTCTGTGGCGCACGCTATGCATACACTTTGAAATGTCACTGATACAGAACACATGCTGCAGGCCAGTGCGCTCTGTAGTAACGCCATACTGCTGACCTTCTTCAGAAATGCTGTGTGAGGAGGACTACAGAATCTCATGACATCAAACTGTGGTGCAGACCTCCTCCCACCTGCACTACCTCTGACATTCTCTGCTCTTTCAGTAGTAATGCACCACTCTCTCCACAGTTTGTCTCTAAATAGATGGAGTAAATGTTCACACAGTGACTTTATTTCAGCTTCCGTATAAACATCTGTTTGGTCTCACGATGAAGTGATTTTGGTTGTCATGTGTGTAAGGTCCAGTTTACTCTGATCTGACACATTTTTGGCCATAAATCAAATCATGAATAAGATGTCTCAGGACTGCCTTGAGCGAATTTCTTCAAATTTGGCACAAATGCTCACCTGGACTCAAGGATGAGCTTTTTGATGGTCATGGTGTTATGAATATGCACAATAAGCATATCATTCATTTTGTTTACAAAGTGCTCACACACCGCATGTGGTCTCTAAAAGCACATCTCAGCTGTGTAGCTAATACACACAGGTCGATATTTATTTTCCTCCTCGTAGTATTGAACAATGTTATCTTACATTGTTGGTTTTCTGCATATTTTGCAGGCTTAGTAAGCGTAATAGTTCACAAACATCTGCTTATTTCCTGTTTTTCTCCACAGAACTGAGTTCAAGGCGTACAGAGATGTGAAGCCAGTAAAGATGATCCGGGCCAAATCCCAGTACCTCCCACCAGATGGAAAGACGAGCTTAGAGACGAGCTACAGCGCAACATTCAAGGCCCAGTTCCCGCTGCAGCCTGCTGACAACAAGGCCCTGGAGAGGAGGAGGATACGCAGTTTGTACAGTGAGCCTTACATAGACCCCACCAAACAGGTGAGAACACACCTGCCAAACTTTGTACTACAGATTTAAATAAATCTAGTGATAGAAATGAGATCTGTGATGTTGTGAAATTCTTACCACGATCATCTCATTGCACATCTCAGTTTTATAAGAAGGCCGTAACTCAGGCATTTCAGCTCAGGAATCTCTTCTCCGCTATCCACCGTCCTTAGGTTGACAGGTATAGTGTCCCTCGCTCTAAATCCAAAAAGTCTGGAGCCACAGCAGCAGGCCAGGGCAAGCCAGTGAAGAAAGCCAAAGATAAGCAGAGCACTGCGCTGAGGGGCTCCAAGAAGGCGACCTCAGAGAACCAGCCCGAGAACCGGCCTTCGGTGGGGGACAAGGAGAAAAGTAAAGAGATGAACAACAAACTGGCTGAGGCAAAAGAGTAAAAATCATTTAGCACTACTTCTCCTTTTCTTTCTTATTTTTGGGGTAAAATGAACGCAGAGGCTGCAAAATCGATTCAAAGTTCTCACCTTGGTTCTCATGTGTCTCCCCTCAAACATCTTTTTTCCTCTCTTTCTCATTCTTCTCTTCAGTGCTCTGTCGCTACCTCTTGGCCACAGTTATCCAGTAATACTAGAATAACGTGCTGGGCTCTGAACATGTCATGCCATTGCTCCTCCTATATCACCCTATACCACATTGCTTTAGAGTGGGCGGGAGCATCCTCTCCCCTCTCTCAGCTATTTGATGCCACCCACCACCACCCCCACTCTGCTCGCCTCCACCTCCAGGTTGCCATGGCTACCAGCTGCCTTGCTAGCCAATCGACGAGTGCACGAGCCTGGCGACAAGCAATTCTGCCGGGTTGGCTTTGATCAACTGAGCAGATTGCGTTGTTGAATTTATCAAGGATTCTTTTTTTGGGGGTGGGGGGTGGGGGGGGGTCAAATTGGCACTTTGGATATGCACAAAAAAAAAAAGAGCAGCAAGTCTGAAATCTTTGATAAATGTCCCGCTTGGTTTATCATGATGAGTGTCTGATCCACGGCTTGTTTTGTACCTGCTCTGTTATCTTTGCTGCTGTCCTCTGTTCATGGTGCTCAAAGTCTGCGTTGGGCAATATCAGCTTTGTTAAATGTGATTTTTGTAATCAGTGTCTCTTTCTGAACTAAATTCTGTTGTATGCCCGTTTATAATTCATCTAAAGAAAACCACCTTGTTCTTCTCACTCAGCATTTGCTCCCTTCATGTGAAGCCCATTCACACAGGGGCGTTTTGTAATGCACAGTTTGCAGCCAACAAACCATCTGGGTCACACTAAACTGATTATGATTACGCACCAGTCGGTTTGCAAAGCATCCGAGTGTTCCCTCTGAATTAGATAACATTGTCATGCGGGCATAAACATACATTTATCATTAAGTACTGACAACGTTTCTCAGAAGCAGAGAGAGATGAAGTTCAGCGCAGCTGGAGAATGGTGTGCTGAGTGCTGTGAGCTTTCAGTCTCACTGACCACAGCTCAGCGTAATCACCTCTAACACAGTCTTTGCTAACAAGCCGCTCACACATCTCCTTTTGGATTTTTGTCTTTTATGCACTCTGCAGAGGGTGACCGTAACCAATGTGATTAGGCTGCTACTGGATGACAGCAGGCGGCTCATATTATTGTTACTTAATAGCAATATTCTCATCGTCGTTGAAGAGGAAGCTATATGGCTCAGGCACAGAAAGAAAACACTGATTTTCTTCATGCTTATAAATATTTTTTTCTGATGTAACCCAGTGGAGTCACAGTGATGTGTCTGCTGGATTCCACCATTCATCACTCTCTGTTTCTGAGTCCACGTTTTGAGTCAGTGAGTTTACTTATAGAAATGTTGACTCTAGATGAATCTATTTTTCTTTCTCAGGTTCAACATGGTAGTGCAGTCAAAATCTGGTCAGGCCAAATCCCTTCAGCGAGATGTGTTGAATAAATGGGAACATGAACAAAATTTTATGTTATTTATCTGTCAAAATGAATTATAACATCTTGTGTATATAACTTATATTTGCTCCTAGTTTATAGCGAGGATACATGCTGGCTGACTACCGTTCCACACTTATGCATCAGCTGCTTTCTCTTAGCATACATAGAGACACCTTGTTTTGCATTAGAAGACAGTCTTGTTATGGTTCAATGTATCATTGTGCTCCACCCTACACACACCTCACTGTTTTCATGCCACTTGGCATCTTTCTGTCCATTCTGGATGAAGGACTGTACCTTCTCTGTTTTCTGTGGTGTCTGAGACAGCAGCAACTATTACCACCACTGCTGCATCACATCTATCCAAGCCGAGCGCACGCTCCATCGGGGATAAAGGTCTGACTCATTAGCATTTTGCAGCCTTTGGTTGGGGTTGCTTTGTCATGTAACATAAGGGAGGGGGGGCTTGTAGGGGCAGTAAATGTAAACAGTGCTTAGCACACCACACACCCGGTGCTATCTTTATGATTTTTAGGCAAATAAGGATAGAAAGTATGGTAAAGAAAGTGATGTCTTGGACAAAAAAAAAAGTTGTGATGTGCTTGTGTTTCTATCTGCTTGCTCATATTTAATGAAACATTGCAAATAAATGCAAAAAAAAAAAAAAAAGCAGAAAAAAGCAGTGTCTTCTTTGCTTCTTTTTGTTAAGAAGAACGGTGAGAGATTAGTGGTTGCAGGTATCTGTCAGCGTTTCTCCTGTTCAAGTCTTTGTCTTTGTGACAGACGACGTTTCTGAAAAAGAATCCACATGGAAGAGAACTTTCTCTCACTACTTTCTTTCTATGCTTATCAAAGATTGCGCCGCGTTCTGGCATGAGCTCTGACACCTTCCTGCTGTCCTGCATGTTGCCCTCATGTGAGAACTGAAGAATATATTATTTTTGCATCGTGTCTCAATATATTCTTAGAACTCATCTGGTTTACAGAGCAACATGCATGTGGAAGGATGTCCAGACACTTATTCCAGAATAAGATGTCATGTGCTTCATAGGCACTTTAGTTAATGTACGAGTGCTGCAAAAAATACACACACACACACACACACACACACACACTTCACATTGTTCTCTCTCACACTTTATCCTGGTGGCACGGGTATACTATTTAAGGATGTCACATTTGGATGATGCTGTGTCCAATCTGTCCTGTGCTAATCAGTGACATTCTGGTTCATTTGAAGGGTTGTGCTAAAACAGTACCACTACATACAACTCTGCCAGCCAATCCGAGATATTGGCTGGGTGCAGACTCTAAAGCAACACCTGTGGGGCTGTGCACTACCCAATCCCAGGTAATCAATCACAAGCGCAACAAGAAGAATTAGAGACAGAATTACCACTCATTCCCATTCATACATGCTCATGGAGTTGTGATTTACTTTTGTTTTCTATTCCAGTGGCACAGTTTTGTTTTTTTTCTGGTGAACCACCACATTATCTCTGGTCTACTCCCCTCTGTATTTCTCTTCCATATGGACACTAGAGTAGGGGGAGGTGGGTTAGAGGGGGGGGTGCTTGCCTGCCTGCTGTCACATCCTACATGTAAGGTGCCTTAAGGTGGCTTTTCTTAAGGAGGCCTTGGGTTTAGTCCAGTCATCATCAACTACTCCTGATCGAGCTGCTGGAATGCGCCCACTCTTCATGGTTAAATTGCATGACTGACTTGTTGAATTATCCACTCAGGTATGACCCCCACTCATTTAAAACTGTAATAGTTTCATTTTATGTGGACTTTGGAACTTTTTTTTAATTTTTCATTGAAAGTCTGTTTTTAAAGCATGCTGCCACTGTTTTCTGTTGGACCTGCAATCTGAGTTTCTTGTCAGTAATTCGGCCCAGGCTTTGCACTCTATCTAGAATGTGAAGCGTGTTAGCATGGATGTGAGATGAGCGGTAAGTATGAATGGGATGAGGGAAGCAACACTGCTTTGATCAGTTTTAAAGGGAGTCAGTCGTAGGTGCATGCTAATGATCTAATATGTGATTTGGATTTTTCCATCATGTACTGCATTTTGTAGCTTTTCTTTCAAAGAACACCCCGAGACCCTCATTGTACTCTTGGCATCCTGGAAATCGTAACGGTGCCGCGACCCAGTGAGCGGGTCAAAGTATTGATTTGAAGTCTCATATTGATTGAGATGCAAAGCTGCCCGGTGCTTTATCAGAAATCAGCACGCAGCTTTTTTTCCCTGAGGTATCTTATGTAATATTTGTGGGAAGCAAAGAAACAAGAAAGGAAGCCTGCGGTGCTGCCAAAGCTTTCACAGACACTCTCTGAAATGAGCGGTCACAGGGTGCTCAGCGCAGCTCAGCCCGTTACCTTCTTGTGCTTGGCCCTCGAGAAATGCTTCATCATGTGTCTCTTTCTGTCTCCTTCTCTGCTATCTTAACCATGTGCTGCCTCCTAGAGATGCTAAAGACGAGGTTCTCCGACCCAGTCATCATCATTCCTACAATGCTGCTGGAGGAGAACCACAACCACCGCTGGAAAGACCCGAACCTCGGAGGAGTGGTGGAGTCGTACGCTTTGCCCTAGATATGAACCAGACTGAGTAACTCTGCCAGGACAGAGGCAGATGCACCTTTATGCAGAGACTGCTGCTCTGTACTGTAAATATCTAGTATTTAAGTTGGACTAGAAAGAAAGAGGTGAATCTCACCAAAAAAAAAAAAAAAATCTTGCTATCCAGGAGGAGTCCCACATTATTGAGACACGCATGTTTTAAACAGCTTCTGGCTCAAAGGTTCCGGCTCTTTGACCCACGGCATTATTGCAAAGGTGCTACATTATTTTTTTTTTTGGTTTCATGCATTTTATTTTAAAAGATTATGTCAGTCTATTAGTATCAATACCACACCATGAAGTGCTCAACAGCTACAAAATACTGTACTGTATATTGATGGGTTTTAGTGTAAATAAATCAGCATAACTTGCAGATGGGCATATTTATTGCATTCGAAGAAGGTCTGAAGTAAAGAAGAGTGCAGCACGCATTGAGGACCCATTATACTCCTGAATCTGAAATGAGACCTTTGGGCTGTGAGGCTACAGTGAATAACAAAGAGGAAGAGTTGAATTTCAAAGTGATTGTATGGGGTTGGCACCATTTGAAATTTATTTTAGTGCCTATTTCAAAATGATGCTTTTTCAAAAAATTCAAATATGTTTTTTTAACAGCAGCATTTTATTATACGAGCCACAATTTTACATCTCCATTTCAATCTGTAGTTGTGGGTGCAGCTTGTCTGCTGATGGCACATGTTCAAAGGCTACTTCCTCTCTTTTGCTTAAAGTACAGTATCAGGTACACATAACAGTTTATTTCTCTTTTCTTCTAGAACGGCCAGTTTGTGCAACTTAGTCTTGCTTTTGTTTGGTACTGTTTTACTGGCACCTGTATCATTAAGTGTTCCCCAAAAATATATTTCCCTTGGATGCATCAATACTGTGCACGATGATGGTATTCACTATTTGTGTCTACAAGGCTGCTTTCATATTCATCTGCTGCAGCGGGGCGGTTTCTCTGTGTTAACCCCAGGTCTGAATTTAGCACAAGAACACAGGAACAGCACAGTACAAGAAGCCAGTATACAACTTGCACAGGTGTGAATGTGGCAACTCAAAGAATCTTGAAGTAGACATCTTAAGTTGACGGCCTTTTAATGAGTTTGTTCCATTTTTTGTTGTCTTAAATCATCAGGGTGTGATGATTAGAATCTCTGAGGGTGTGGAGTTTCCAGACCTCTGCTGAGGTCAGAGATCAAAGCCACAACTGGCAGAACTCACCTGAAAATCTGGTTGGGTTCAATAGAAGCACCGTGTTAAAAGCTTTTGGGAGATGTTTGTCTTCAAGACGTTCTACCAGAAAACAAACCTCAGACTCAGACCTTGAAGGTACATGTGAGTGTACCTGCCTGGGTTTTGATCCCTTCTTTAAACTTTCTATTGTGAATTAGTGCAAAGATACATATATTGATGTTGTGCACGAGTAGATGTTCAAGAGGACAAAGTGGTCTAAAACTGCCTTTATACTCAATTAAATCAGGAACTATCTGATCAAAGAATTAGGTTAGACTGAATTAGATTACATCTGACCAGAAATTAAATGCCAGCTTTCAGAACATGTTTCCATTTTTGCCTCTGTGCTACAGACATATTTTGGTCAGCGCCTGTTGAGATTTGACACTCGGCACTCCGGCAACAGTGAAACAAACCTGAACTAGGTCTGCTCAGACAGCTTGCTGTGTATATGTATCATTGCTGGATGAAAACCTGGACCTTCGGACTCCACTGAAAAGTCTACGAACACTAAATATCAGTGCATCACCTAAGTGACATAAAAAAGCAGAACATTAATCAATCAAACATCAATAATCAAAGAATTTTTGATAAGTGTTACATAAGCAAGAGAGAGATAAGAAACAGAACAGGGAGGAGGGGGGACATTAAGCAGCTGGTTTGAGGTTTCCAAATAGAAGCTGCTTCTTTGTTACAACTTGTGTTGCTCCTGATTGGACTACGTTTCCCTCATTACTGCTCTTTGTATGACAATGCCTGCATCTCCTCAAAGGCAGACAGATATAGACACACAACAAAGCTGAGCTCCCTTTTCAGAGGTGGTGTGTCATCAATGCTTGCATCGGTGCTGAGCATTGCCGGGATTTGTACATTGACAGGCTGTTGTCTTAAACGAGCTCCGGGGGAGGGGACGTGATGCTCAGTCTGTCAGTCTTAATCAGTGAGTCAGACATGTTGGTAACAGAAAGTGTGCAAAGGGAGACAATCACCACTGACTCTTCATGTTACTGTATGTTGTATATCAGAAAACTATAGGAGGAAAATGCTATTACAAAGCCTTTCTTTTTTCCTGATGTAGTTACTCTTGCTGTGACACTATGAATGTCAGTAATTTTCATATTCAGTGAGTAAACCTTACCAGCCCACCTAAACCAAAATCAGCAGCATCAAACATCAGTGGTGGTGGGAGTCTGAAGAACAAAATGATGATGGCTGATGATAAAGAAAAATATCAAATAGAATCAAAACAAAAACCATCCATCAGTCCATCCATTCTTCTACCACATCTCTGGGTCCAGATAAGCAGGGGCGGCCGTCTAAACAGAGATGCAAGCCAAAATGTTCCCAGGCAAGTCCAAAAACATAATCTTGCCAGTATCCTGATTCCAGTGCAGGGTCGCTGTTGGACATGCAGGAGGAATCTTGGTCAGATGCTGAAGCACCCACATGGGCTGCTTTTGATGTGACTGAGCAGCAGCTTTACTGTGAGTCCCTCCAGAATGATCGAGTTCCTCACCTGATCACTAAGGCTGAACCCAGTCACCTTGAGGAGGAAG
This sequence comes from Archocentrus centrarchus, assembly GCF_007364275.1. Classification (NCBI taxonomy): domain Eukaryota; kingdom Metazoa; phylum Chordata; class Actinopteri; order Cichliformes; family Cichlidae; genus Archocentrus; species Archocentrus centrarchus. The sequence continues at coordinate 32,858,694 of NC_044359.1, read as the reverse complement.
CCACTGGTTTTTTGATATTATTCTTTTGGCCACTAACTGCAGCATGTGGTCATAGGTAGCTTAACCAGTAAATTGATCATTTTGACACTCAGTTTTTTTGCTTTTTTTTATGACAAAAGACTGTTACCCTAACCCCCCTAATCCTAATGCCACAACTGCTACCTGCAAACAGGGATCAGGCAATTGGCATACTGACTGCCAGAATGAATGCTGTAATATATGTGAGATTTTACTGAACTGCTTGATGTTTTTTTTTTTTTTTGTCATACTTTAACTAACCGTTACGCAGACATTTTTTGACATATCTGTCCCAAATTATAGATGCTGGTTCACTTTTATGGTAAGAAAGATCAGTGAAAATTTCAAGCTTTAATCTTTAATAATTTTTGAGATAATCATGTTCAAACATTACCTCAGATTTCAAATGGAGGGAAAAAAAATATGTTGTAAGTGGAGCGATCGACCATTTTTCAAAACAATGTATCTTGAAAAGTATTTGATATAAGAAGCTAAAATTTCTCAGCACTCATTATATATGTTTAAACTTTGGATCATAAATTATTTATGCAAATGAGATGGTCGGGCAGAAGGCCACATGATGATTTGAGATGGAATGACCCAGGAAACTGATCCCAACTACAAGAATCCAAATCAAACCGTGAAATACCAAAGCGATCCAAACATAAACCAACACACGATACCAGTCCGAAACTCACAAACTACACAAACTAAAAGTACAAGAAACAATGCAACTGGGTGATTTTCATATTATTAGATTTTATTTATTTTAAAGGATCCATACTTTAATTTAATTTTCATAAAAGGAAGTGCTGCTGAACTCATCTACTCCCATTATAAGAAAAACAATGTGACAAACTAAATCCAAGTAACTATGGGATATTTATTTTTTATTAATGCCTATAAAATCAATAAGAAATAAACCAATTTTAGTGAATTTTACACTGTTGATTAAACATATTCTCATCATGTTTAATATTATAAATCTTTAACTAGAAACTACAATTGTCACATAAACATATTGGAGTAAATGCTCTTTAATTTACCGCTGAAACACATTAATAGAACTGAATGACAAGTAAGCGTCATATAGACAGTATAACAGTTCATGGACAGCATAATTATATCTCTCACCTCTGAAGATTACAAAGCCATTACACTGGCCAGCAGCTGAGCTGCTCTATAAAAACACAATGAGGATCAGGATGTTCAATTAGTAATGATCTGTGTGAGTGAAAGCCTTAAAGAGATCCCAGCAGATCCTGCACACACAGATATACACCCCTAGATCATAAAGCAGAACAAACCACTCTGACCTCGATGAACAGAGATGGAGAGAGTGGTTTATTATAGAGGAGGAGGAAAACAGGAAGGACTGTGGAGACACGGGTCATGTTGCAGCCATTACAAAGGATGTGGCTGTTCTGCCTCCCAGAATATAGATATACAAAGTTGGAAAACTCATTTCTCCTTCACGGCACCCTCCTCACACTCAGGGCATGACATTTAGAAAGCCCTCCACAGACAAGTTATTGGTATTTAAAAATAGGGATAATTGACTGTGTGTGCGTGTGTGTTGTTGTAAATTATTAAAACACCTGCACATTTTCCTTTTTAAAATAATGTGCCATCCAGAGCAGACTAACTGTAAACTCAAAGAGGAGGAAATATGAGAGCTCAGTGTTTGTTTTAAAGACAGAAATAAAAGCACATCACATCCTGACAGTTCATTTTGAGCTGCAGTCATTGCCCGCTCTTTCTCTCTGCTTTGATCACTGCTGTTCTTCCTTCTTGCTGCATCCATCATTTCCCCCTCCATCCCTGTGCAGAGCTGTTGCCATAGAGATGGGTTGCCAGGTTTCAGACTGTGAGGCTGAATGGGTTAATTAGAAGGCGGAGCATGTGCTGCACTCCAGATGGTAGTAAAGCCCTCCTTCACCACAGGTCTCCAGGGACCTCCTCTGAAAGAGAAAGCCTCCCCTTTTTAGTATTCACCCCTTCGCCCCGTCAATCGAGGAGCTGCATTTATGACCCCGTGACAATGTAGGATTATGCAAAGTGTGGGGAAGAGCTGGGCTCTCATCTTTGGCTCTGCTTGACTGAAAAGGGCTCAAATTAGATCTTTTTCTTAACCACTGGTCTGGGTAAAGGAGAAACTGGCATCCATCACCCCGTACACTACAACCTTCATCCTAACTTTTTTAAAAATGGCTGTAATTTCAAGTTTTTCTTTTCTGAATCCACCACCTCACACTGTCCTCTGTAAACAGTCAGAGCATGTTTTCTCTGAGTGCAGGAAGCCATCTTGCAGTGCTTTTTTTCTTAAAGATGAACAACTGTGTCAGCAGCACCCCCAAGTGTCTGAGTTTATACAGTATAGGACTTGTTTATTGTCGCACAATTTAAAGCACAATTTATGAGTCAGTCGACACAGTATATATTTAAGACACGTAACAAACAACAGAGATTCTGAGAGTAGAAAAATAGCAGCTAAAATCATTTAAAGTGACAGCTGTGCAGTAAAATAGCACATCTGGCTGTAAGAATAGGATACGGAGAGCAAACTCATTGCACATGTTGATGTAATTCTCCGTAGTCAGTGAGCGTGTCATGTTTTTATGTCCCAGCTAACAACAAAATGTTTTTTAAATGTATTTATAGTTTCTATGTTTGACATTCCTGAATGCAACTACTCTGTCATTTCATTACCTTGAATCTACAAAGAGGATGCAGGTGATATTTAAATTCAAACTGTACATAATAAATAGTTTCATCCACATGATGTGCAGTGAGAAATGAGTGGTGTAACAGTGACACATAGTGGCAGGTGTACTGTAAAAGCCTAGCAAAGTTATCTGCTGCAGCAAAAGCAGTTCTAATTTCTAATTCTGTGACTGGCTGTCCCTAGGTGTTAAAGACAAGGTAGGTGAAGTTCTCTTCCTTGGGTTTGACGTTAAAATTGTAGTGTCCGATGCGATTCCTCTGGCAGTAGAGGAGGCAGGCGAGGGAACCGATGAAGAAGAGTGACAGGCCGATTCCAAGAAAGGAAAATCCAACTACATGTAGAGTGCTCAATTTCGCATCCAAGAGCTCTGCAAGAATATATGAATCAGACTGAAGCATTAGAAATTAGCAGAGAATCTTTCTACGGCACAGTGAAATACTGAATACTCGTGAGCCTATCGTGAAAACAGTAACCAACCTCAAATGAACTTTGAGAGGTTTTGAACTGATCTGTTTTCCATCAGCCCTGTGACAGGCTGGGAGAGGCGTCAGAAAACGGATGGATGGATGAATGTTTTCCATCAAGCTACTTGAACTTTCCTCTCCACCACACTGATAACAGAGACAGCTGCGCTACTGCCTTAATTCAGCAACTATAGATGGCTCATTCAAATGTTGAAATGAAGAGAAGTGCTAGGTTTACAACAGCAACTGAAGGCTTAAACAGATTTAAAAATGGACGTCAGCAGCAAAGTGGAAGCTGAAGTGTCACTGCTACATGATTCTGACTCAAACCGAAGCATGCAGGTGGAAACAATCGTGTTCCAAAACAGCACACAATACTCTGGTTTTTAAAGCAGACACTGTGTAAAAATACACACCTTCCTCTGAACTCATTAGAGGCCCAACTGAACGGAACCCTATTCCAACTGCATTTGCAGATCGAGTTGATCTTTGGAGACAGTCCTGCAAGAAAACATGAGAATAGTTTATTTTGCATCTTCTCTGAATGTTCCATCAACTAGAGGCTTTAGTCTAAGCCAGTGAAGGTTGTTTCTTTTACACTCAAGGCTGCAGGTTTGCATGTACTGTATTGTGGAGCAGAAAGCACTCACAGGCACACAGGTATACGATTTAGTCGGCAGGCAGATCTGGATTTCGCAGTGCAGGTAGATCACAGTCAGGCTGACAAAGGAGAAGATCTGCACGGACAGACGGGATGTGCTGGAGTTACCGTTCGTCAGCACTTTGGTGTGTGTGTTGAGGGAGCAGCTGTGGAGACACAGACAGGGGGACTGACTGATGAACTTAGCTGCATCTGATACAGTCTTATAAACTGTATCTGAACTGTTGAATATCGTAATTGTTCAGGCTGTTATTACAAAGAATCTCCCATAAATAATTTGATGACTGTTTGAATTATCTGCTGGGATTTCGTTGATATCATTAGATAACACAGATTTAGCTACCACATTGAATCATTGTCACTTTGATGTCACTGTGTGGTTTTCTTTCCATTTTTTCAGCTGCTGCATTGAGATGAGTTTCATTTGAATGGAGGGACCTTTAGGTGTGAATGAGAAAATGCCTTCCCGTCAGCATGGGTGCGTGTGGGAGGTGGGTTTTTTTTAGTAAATGATATCATGACCATCACATTTACCCATATCTCTGCCATTCATCTTAAGACCAAGCTGATTGAAAATCATCAAGCATAACTGTATATTAAGACATCTGACATGATTTTGAAATCCACTCATTAGTGTTTCAGCCTCACTAGAGAACAAATATTGCAAATATGAAGCTACAGCCTGGAGAAAACTGCATCTGCTACTGAAAACATCTGCTTCCACTAGCAACAGCTTACTGGCAATTCACACATTTCAGTTCATTTGTTTCATTCACACAAGCCTCCGCTAAGCCACTCCTTGGATGGGCTGTCATGTTTTACATTTAGTTTCAGGGATCCTGGGAGATGGATTTTCTGGTATCTGAACGGAGCTAAACTAACTGGTTCGCCCTCATGCTAAGCTCAGCTAATCTCCTGCTGGCTGTAGCTTCAGACAGTAAAACTCTTATTTAAAATGACAATATGCATTCAGTGCATTCACCCAAATGTTGCAGTGAGTGGCATGATATGATGTCTTGTTTTGGCTGGCAAATTTCATTTTAATGTTTGACTTTGTTTTGCCAAAAGAATGGAAGGGTCTGCTTTCAAACGACATCGAAGACTTGCCTTTACTACACCTGTGGGCAGTATGAGTTAAACTAAGTTAAGATCAGTAATTAACGTGAAGGAAATAACTGTATCTGGAAATCAGTGATAGTGCCACAGCAGCAACAGACCTGTTCATCAGGAAGACATAGCTGGAGGTGTCTGCAGGGTTTTCGGTGGGAGTGGCCCAGCACTTGTTGATGATTAGTTTAATCTGGTCTGAGGAGGTGTTGAGTCTGACCTCCACTACCACAGGCTGCTGATGGGACAGGCTGTAGTTGTGAGGCAGAGGAACTGTGCCGTTCATCAGCTGCATGGTCACCTGGGGTGACCATGAACCCATGATGAGTTCATCAATCATTTCGTTCCTGGATATGAATGAGAATGAATAAATACAAATTTAACGAATACAATATAAACAAGAAGCACTGCAAGAGTGCAAACTTCCACCACAGCAGCTCACTCTGTGGGCAGCATTTCCTTATAAGGGAACCGTTTTGCATTCTGTATATATATTAATTTTGTTTTCTTTCTTCTTTGTAAACGTACTTTAAGAAGTTTGAAATGCAGCAACAATCAAAAGGGCAGCCTTCTAACTAACCAGGCAGCTCATTCTCTTTGTCTGGACAGCACCTTCTTTAGCATGTTTTGGGCTCAACTTGAGAGAAAGGCAGACATAAAATGTCAAAATGAGGTCATATACCATTATCATTTCCTAAATGTTACAAACAAAGGCAGTAGAAGTTTAAGCACAGTTTTAAAAATAAAAGACATTTTATGAAAGTTTGACCTTATTTGAACTTGAAGAAGAGGTCAAAGGTCAAATATGACATGATAGTTTAAGTCTTTATACAGTACATTGTATATGTTGACAATACACACCACAATTGTAAGAATATAGTTTTTAATTTTTGAGGCTTTTTATTAATTTTCGACCAATGAATCATTAAGCTGACCTTGGAGACCTTGATGGATTGTTAACATGAGCCAACTCTGCACCCCTACACAGTTTTATCAGGATTCATTCAAAACTTTTCAAGCCATCGTGTTTACAGACAGGATAACATGCACACATGCAAACACTACCAAAAACATAACCTCCTTGGTGGAGGTATCTATATAAAATATGATAAATAAAATATTTAACAGTTTATGCTGCTAGTTATCTGATGTGCACAGGCACTTCTGAAGGCTAATACCAGTACTGTTACAGCACCGTCATGGCACAACTACAAATAAAGTAGCTGTTGGTTATGCAATGCTACTTTCACTTGCACTGGGCTATTAATGTGTCCACTGAAAATTGAGTTTAAGTGAATTAAAAAAGGCTAACTACCTCTACTTGGTGGCAGCACTGTTAACATGAGGGTTGAACAGCTTTCAGACTCAGTTAAGTCCATTCGTATAACTAAATGGGAGCTCCACAGTATCAGGGATTCATTCATGTTTAAACATTTATACTAATGAGACTCTGGTTAGTTATTCATGAAATTCTGTGTAGGACACTAAATATACATCAGCTAATGGTGTTGTAAAAGAAATAGGAAGCACAGAAAAAGGCAAAGCAGCACTCCACTGTAATTCCAAACAATCAATAAGGTTCATAGAACAAGGTTTCTAAGTCTGGAATGGTATTCAGTTGATCATAGGCACAAAAAAAGGGGAAATGGGATATTAAACCAGACTGATTCATCGTGAAATGCAACAAGATTAAAGCAAAGCATTTTACCATGACATTCAAAAAATAAAAGATTGATGAACACAGACAGAAAAAAGAGGGGCACTGTGTTTCCTGATGGAGGCAATTCCCTGTTCCCAACAGCATCCCTCAAAAAAACAAAAAAATTACATATATATAAACCCACCTGTGAAAGGCTTATACCTGAAAGACACTGTCTTGCATCCCGTGGAAGTAGCTGTCAAAATGCTATCCAAGATGTAAAAAAAGAAGCTGCTGTCATACAGAAACTCTCTGAAGCAGGACTTTGGGCATTCATGAGATTCCTACTGTGTGAATGTTGATTTATAATAGGTAGTGTAATGTGAACAATAACTTTGTTTTAAAGTTCAAAAAGCTTGATTTTTTATTTTTTTTTTAAAGAAGTTCTTGGAGATGGTCAGAGGTGTGCTTTCTCATCGAGTTTTTAACTCATCGGAAACCTAAAGGCCACCAAAATAACTGACTCTTTGTCGTGGTCCCGGGTCTGCAACCCTTTGATTCTTAGTTTAATGGACATTTTTAGTTTATTTGCCTTCGTGATGACTGCTTCATTTTCTTATATTGTTTCACATGTTCCCCTTATGTATTCTTAAGTTCTCGTGGCTTTAGACTTTATTTCTCCCTGTGTTTTTCCCCCGGTGTCCCTCCCTCACTGTTTTCCTCAGTGTGTCTGTCTCCCCGGTGTCAAGTTTGCATTTCTGTTTCCCTGTCTTCTCACTTCCTGTTTTACTTTGCCAGTCTCGTGTTCTGTGTGCCGTGTGTCCTGCTTTGCTTCCCCTTGTCTCATGTCTGTGTTCACCTGCTCTCCCAGCTGTTTCCACTTCCCCATTATCCCTCTGTGTATATACTGAGGATCAAGTCCTTTCAGGTCTCCTCGTCTTCCAGTATTTAGCGTGTATCCCCAGTTTAGTTAATTATAGTACTAGCTTTCTGCTCCCCTTTTGTATTTTGTTCCAATAGTTATTGTATTCTGGTCTTTGGCCTAATAAAGGTTTGCTGTAAGTTCATCCCTGTCTGCTGCCTGTGTGTCTGCTCTTGGGTCCTCATTCCTCGCCTTTCACTACACATGACACTCTTATTATACTGGTGGCACAATTAACTGAAAGATCTAGGAACATGCACCTGATACAAAGTAACTGAGCAAAGAACATTAAATAAACACATCACAATCTGTTGTTGCTTATTACCATCAACTAATAAAGGCTGCTGTACAAAAGAACTACCAGCAATTAAATCACACCTGTGCTGACATTCAGAACAACAATGCTGCCTATTATGTGATATTGTTTAAGTGTGTACTGTTTGAATGTGTTAATATTCTCTTCTGGAGGCAAAGTTCTTTATCTTGTTTTTTCAAGAGCAGTTTGTCGGTTGCATCAGCTGTCTAGGGGGTATTTTGAAAAATGCTAAAACATGATGAGTACTCATGACAGCAAGTGGAGCTTACCCCATGACGCTGAAGTCTGCAGAAATAAGCATGCTCTTCATGTAGGCACACATGATCGGGACTTTCAGCTGTTTTGAGGGCACCTCCTCTGCTCCACTTGGTGAGACGTATGGATCCATGGTGTTAAATAGACTTACAGATGCTATGTAGTGGGTTTCATTCTAAAATATGGAATTATACAGAATTAAAATACCCACAAGTTTGTTTTTTCAGACTTAATGCACTTAATTTTGGAGACAAAACACTGGCAAGCATAGTATAGCAAAAAACATGCAAGAGCACAGGAAATTATGGAAGTTTCCCAGATGCAGAGGAGAAAAACTTACGTGCACAAGTTTAGTGTCACACTCATCCCACGCCACAGTCAGCTCGACATGGGTGTCATTGCCACCATTGATGCCACAGCCCAACTTCCCCAAGTAAAGGGCACTCTCCTGGATCTTGGAACTCAGAAGAAAATTCTTAGTGATTGTCACAGTGATGGCAGCAACTCTGCAATGGACTGAGAAGTCTCCTAAAATAGAGTCGTTGGTGGTAGTAGTAATACTTAATGAGTTGGTTGTAGTTCTTGGGGCAGTAGTGGTGATTGCAGGGGTAGCTGTAGGGACAGTAGTGTTTGTTGGGGGTGCAGAAATGGTCATAGGGCCAGTAGCAGTAGTTGGGGTGGTAGAAACAGCTTTTGTGGTAGTAATGGTTGTGAGTGGAGCAGGAGTGGAGGTTACTGGGGTAGTGGTGGTAGTAGCTTGAGCAGTGGATGAGACTGTTGTGGAACTCGTTTGACCTTTTGATGTATTATCTGTTGTTATTTCTGGAGCAGCAGTTGCAGTGGTTACAGTTGGCTCAGTGGTTGAGGCTGTTATTCCTGTAGTCAGGGCTGGTGTCACTGTTTCAAAGGTAGCAACTGTTGCACAAGACAAAGCTCACTGGTTACAAAGACTTCTAGATTTGCATATAATTGGTGTAAATTAGTTTTCACACTGACCTTGACAGGCTCGTCCAGGTCTTTCTGGGTTGTTGTCAGTGAATCCAACCAGACAAACACATGTATAGGAGCCCCAAGTGTTATTACATGTAGCCCACTGAGAACAGTCATTTTCCCCTGAAGCGCATTCATTAATATCTACCACCCCAAACAAACAACAAACAAACAAGCAAACAGTAAGTCAGGTACAATGTTATTAGTTTTTGGTTGTTTACTCATTTAATTAATTTTGAATTAAAAAAAAAATTTAGCTGTGAGACACAAAAAAGTTTTCTATGTGGCACATAATGAAGGAAACCATTATTCAAGCAAAAAAAATTTTTTTTAAATGGGAGAGAAAGGATTGCTGGGAAAGAACATTTTTGCATCTACACACATTTTAATTTTTGTTTTCAGTTTAGTTTTTATTGTTTGAAAAGGTTTAGTTTTAGTTTAGTTTTTTAATTTTAGTGTATCAGCAGCATATTTACCTTTGACATGTGAAGATTAAGGAGAACCAGCAGCAGTATTGCAATGAAAACATAACACTTTTTGAAGGGAGTTGATTCAGTCCAGTAGGCATCCAAAGTCTCAGTAAACTAGTAAACTAAGGATATTTCTACTATATTTTTAAATTTAGTTTAGTTAGCTTTCCAGGTTTACAGAATAATTTTAGTTCTTTTTAATTTTTAGGAGCTAAAATGTTTTTTCATATTAGTTTTAGTTTTTAGTTTAGTTTTAGTTAACTCTAATGCAGCTGTTTTTTGCTCATTAATGGAGAATCAATAAAAGAATAAACTAAAAAGACTTTGTACTACCAAGCAAACTATTTCCTACAAACACTATCAATAATTACTGTTGGCTAATTGAGGCTCCATTGTTACTTCTCACTTTAGCTTACATTGTACAGATGAGAACAAAAGTATTAATCCCCCTATGAAATTTAGTTTAGAGTTAGAAGTTTTGCCAAAATTTTCCCCAGTGCTTTTTAACAGAGGAAGGGATTTTTAACATACATTCAACTAAGCATACTAGTTTTCTTTAGAAATCATACATTATTTTTATTTGCACACATTAACAAAATTATTTCAGAAAAAAACAAAATACCAGGGTCAATATTATTAGATGCCTGAAAAACTGACCTTTTTATTGAACCATAACACAAACCACTGCTGTGAAATGATGTGCCTTAACTGTGTAAGCATAAGGTGTACAACCCAAAGATCACTGTTCCTACAGTGAAACATGGTGGTGGGAGTATTATGCTGTGCAGATGCTTCAGTGCATCTTGAACTGGGAGTCTTGTCAATGTAGAAGGAATCATGACAAAAAAAGGATATTGTCACCCTCTTAAGATAATGGGCCAAGTAATTTTTTAAAGAAAATCTTTTTTTTTTTTTTTTTTGCACAAATCATCAAATTTTCAATATTTGGTTTTGTTTTTGTTTTTTGTTTTCCTTCGTGAATCACCATCTTATTGTGGTGGAGGAGTTTGTGTGTCCCAGTTATCCCAGGAGTGAGGGAAAATGTTTGCGCCCAGCCGGGCGGAGCCCGAAGAAGAGACACGGGCCCACCCTCCTGTAGGCCGACCACCCAAAGGACTGAACATCCAGAGGATGTTGTAGGGCTGTCTTGGTTTGCATGCCTCTGCAATGTCGTGTGGAGCGTTGAGGCAGTCCCACTGGATTCGCATCTTTAAAAAGGGAGACCGGAAGCTGTGCTCCAACTATCAGGGGCTCACACTCCTCAGCCTCCTCTGTAAGGTCTATGCCAGCGTGCTGGAAAGGAGGGTCCATCCGTTAGTCAAACCTCAGATCCAAGAGGAACAATGCAGTTTTTGTCCTAATCAAGGAATGCTGGACCAAGTCTTTATTTTTTCAAGAACATTTGAGTGTGCGTGGGAGTTTGAACATCCAGTCTACATGTGTTTTGTGGACTTGGAGAACGTATTTGGCAGCGCCCCTCGGGGTATCCTGTGGGGGACGCTGCAGGAGTATGGGGTGTCTGGCCCGTTATAAAGAGGGATTCAGTCCCTTTACAATTGCAGCAAGAGCTTGGTCCAAATTGCCGGCAATAAGTTAGACTGGTTCCCTGTGGGTGTTGGACTTTGCCAGGGCTGCCCTTTTTTACAGATTCTGTTCATAATTTTTATGGACAGAATTTCTAGGTGTAGCCAAGAAGCGGAAGGCTTCTGCCTTGGTGGCCTCAGAATCTCATCTCTGCTTTTTGCGGATGATGTGGTACTGTTAACTTCATTAGGTGGTGGTCTCCACCTCACAGTGAAACAGTTCACATCCGAGTGTGAAGGAGCTGGCACAAGAGTTAGCACCCCTAAGTCTGAGGCCATGGTCCTCAACCGGAAAAGAGTGGCTGAATTGCTGCCACAGCTGGAGGAATTTAAGTATCTCGGGGTCTTGTTCATGAGTGACGAGAAGAGTGGAGGGGGAGATTGACAGACAGATTGGGGCTGTGTTTGCAGTGATGTGGGTGCTGTATCGGTCTGTTATGGTGAAGAGGGAGCTGAGCGTAAAAGTGAAGCTGTCAATTTACTGGTCAAGCTCCGTCCATACCCTCACCTATGGTTATGAGCTTGGGTAGTGAACAAAAGAACGAGATCGCAGATACCGGCAGAAATGAGCTTCCTTCGAAGGGTGGCTGGCCTCTCCCTTAAAGAGAGGTGAGGACTGCAGCCATTCAGGAGTTGCTCAAAGTAGAGCCGCTGCTCCTCCATATCGAAAGGAGCCAGGTGAGGTGGTTCAGACATCTAACTAGGATGCCTCCTGGGCGCCTCTTGGGTGAGAGGTTCCAGCATGTCCTACCGGGAGGAGGCCCTGGGGCAGACCCAGGATACACTGGAGAGATTATATCTCTCGGCTAGCCTGGGAATGCCTCTGTGTCCCCCCATATGAGCTGGAGGAGGTGGCTGGGGATAAGGAGGTCTTGGCGTCTGTGCTTAGGCTGCTGCCCTCATGATCCAGCTTCAGATAAGCTGAAGAAGATGGATGGATGGATGGATGGATGGATGGATGGAAGGATGGATGGATGGATGGATAATTAAGTTTTTTGTGTTTTCTGAAACACACAAAAAAACATGTTTTTAGGAGAGTAATGATGTGAAGATTTTGAAAGGAAATCTCAAGCAGTCAGGAGCAAAACTGGTTCTGGGTTGTCTTTGTCTTCCAACATGACAACAACTTGTCATGGTCCTGGGTTGGTTACCCAGTATGTTCTGAGTTTGTACCTTTTTTCCATTTAACTATCTTTAATTGTGTTCTTAGTTTCTGGTTCTTGGTTTAGTTCCTCCCTTTGTGTTCCTACACGTGTGTTTGTCATCATACTGGGCCATCGGCCCAGTGCCCCTTGTGTTTCTTGGAGTTGTGTTGTTTAGTTTTGAATTAGGATTTTAGTTTGTCATTGTTTTCTGTTTAGTTATCTGTGTTAGTTCCTGTTTCTCTCATGTTGTCTTTCCTGTGGTCTGTGTTCAGGTGTTTGTGTTATCCCTCCGGTGTCAAGTGTGTGTTGTGTTTTGATTCCCGTGTCTACCTGGTTGGTTAGTATTCCTGTGTCTGTTTTGGTTTCTCATGACTTTGTCCCTTGTCTCATGTTTTGTTTCTCTTCCCAGTGTTTCCCTGAGAGTTGTATTTAGGTTTCTGTTTTGGTCGTGTTTAGGGTCCCTCCATGTGTCAAGTCTGCGTGTACCTTGTTTGGTTACTTCCTGTTTTATTTTGATAGTCCTTTGTCCTGTGTGCTTGTGTATAGTTTTGCTTCCCCTCATTTCGTCTGTGTAATTATGTTCAGCTGTGCCCCTCACCTGTTGCCTATTCCCTCATTATCACTTGTGTATTTATCGTCTGCATTTCCCCTTGGTCCTTGTCGTGTTGTTGTTTGTATCTCCTGCTCTGTGCCTGAGTGTTTAGTGTTTCGAGTTTAGGTTGAGCTGGCCCCCGTCCAGTGTTTTGTACCTCCTGAGTTTACATAATAAATCCTAAGTTCAATTTTAGTTGTGTCTTGTGAGTCCTGCTTTGAGGTCATCTGCCTTTCCTGCCACAACACCAAACCTGACAGTCTTGTTTTTTCATGTTTGTTCATTTGTGTATCTGCCTCCCAGTGTTGTCAAGTCTGTGTTCCTGTCTCCGTGTTCATTTGTTTCCTGTTTTACTTTGTCAGTCTTTGTCCTCATGTGCTGTGTTTAGTTTTACTTCCTTGTCTCGTTTCTGTGATTACGGTCAGCCGTGCTCCCCACCTGTTGCCTGTTCCTTCATTATCCCTCTGTGTATTTAATGTCTCAGTCTTCACATTGTCTCTTGTCAGATTCTCATTGTCATATGTGGCAGTGGTTGTTCCCATGTTTCCAGTGTTCCCATGTCTCCATATTTCCTAGGTAACATTTCCCAGTTCTGGTGTGCCTTCGTTGTCCTCGATTTTTTTCCTGACCTTGTGAGTTTTGTTATGTTAACAGCCACAATAAAGGCTCATTTTCTGTTTATCCCCATCTGCCTGTTTCTGAATCCTGCATTTGGGTCACACACCGCATGGTCTACTTTTATCAGCCGTGACAGACCCAAAACATATGTCGCTCCTGTTGAAGAATGACCTCCAGAAGAGCAAAGAGAACATTACTGACTGGCCTGTACGAACCCTGACTTAAATCCCATTAAAAAATCTGTGGGGTGAACTGAAGACCAAGGTCCATGCCAGAAGGCCGCCAAATCTGGAGAAACTTGACAGAAGTCTGGGATTGCTCAGGAGACATGTGTGAGACTCGTAAAAACTATAACAAACAACTGCAGTCGTTGCTGTTGTTTTCAAGCAAAAAGGATACACAATTGACTATTATTATCGAGGAGCATAATATTTTTGACCCTGGTAGTTTTTGGTTTTTGTGAAAAAATTTTGTTTCTGTGTTTAAAGTAAAATAATGTAAGCATCCTAAGGAAAATTAGGATGTTTGGAAAAGTTGTGTTAAAAACTGGGCACTTGGGAAATACTTAAAAATTTCATAAGGGGACTAAAAATTCTGTCCTCACATAAAGTCTGCAGCACAAACATTAACTGTTATGATTACTTCTCTTGTTGGTAAGCTGGATTCCTGATTCTTGGTAGTCAAATGAGCAAACACAATATAGTGATCTGATAAAGCTTCTGCAAAACAAAATACATGGCTCCCACGGGTTGTCGATTGTGGATTATTGATTATGGATTCAGCTGATTCCAGTACCTTCTTTCTTTTCTGTGTTGTAGTGATTTCAGTAAAACTTTTTGTTCAGTCAGAATGATGTGAAGTGCTTACTGACAGAAAAAGAGTCTATCTGAATTTTCTAAGTCAAAGTTTTAATTTGATGATAGTGTGATGATATTTGTTGCAAGTCCAGCATTGTTTTGTTCAAAATTTGAAGCCCCTCACATCAGCTGTTCCCTGCATGCCACGAGTAAGTAATCTAAACTAAAATATAAAAAAAAAGGTCAAACTTAGAATTTCCTGCATGATACTTTTAGTGTTTTTCTTGAAACACTTTCCCAGGAGCATACCACAATCAGCCCACCCCGTTAGAACAAAGAATATAAAGAGACATACCGTTTATGCTTGTGTTGTTTTTATCTACTGTGTATTTAACACTGTTCATCAGGGAGTGCAGAACTGCTGTGGACACATTACTTATGGATTGATTTTGACTTGGGATAAAAACTATGCTGAAGTCAACCACCACGCTCCCCGGGGAAAAGCTTCTGATCTCGATCTCCACCTGGCCTGAATCCACCATGGCTCTCATCTCTGGAGACAGAGACTGGTAGATCTGGTAGGTGACACAGAAAACAGGTCTATAGTCCAAAGGATGTGGATTTTTTTCTTTTTAAATATTTCGGTTCATATCTCTCATTCAGTCACAGCATACCTACCTCCTGTATAATACTCTCACTGAGGTTTTGGTAGGCCTGACTGCTGGTGTTCTGGAGGTCAGCAGTGAAGTTGATGTTAGTAAGCCGTGCTGTGGCCTGAAGAGTCTGAGCATCTGTAAAGAAAACCTTCATTATGCACAACAATGACATTTCCCACAAATAAATGTTGGCCATCTTATTGACCCCAGGTCTTTTGATTAAACAATCTTTTCATCATGCATTAGTGATTAAGAACAATTATACTGCTTTACTTATTACTCCCTGTGGGTAGTAACTGTGGCTGCAATTTTTCTTTTATTTTCAAAAATCTGGATCAGTCACTTTTGTCACTTGTGGCTCTGACAAAATATACTGCTAAAAAATATATTTTTTAATATTACTACTGTTGTTGTCCTCTAACTAAACCCAAACACAGTAGATCATGGACGTACTTCCAAATTGGAGAAATAAAGATTTTAGACTATAAGTCACCTTAATTTGTCATTTTCTGCTGTATATTTTCTTTGAAGGAATAGTAACAAATTTCTCAGCTTATTTTTTTTATATTAGCTATGCTGATGATCTAAAAATAATATGACCACATGACCAACCATTTTGAATGCAGGTAATAATTCACTGCAAGTCTGATCTCTCAACATAGATTGGTAGCTCCGTGATGTTGCCTTACCTGTAAAAAAAAATCTAAATATGAAAGCCAGTGTAAATAATCAGTACTTACCAGTTTTTACTGCTATATGAAGGGTGACTCCTTGGTTTCCGCAGGCACAAGGTGTAACAGCAACCTTGTAGAGTAGTCCAGGATTCAGTTCGCTCACCTCTATCATGGTATCACTGGTTTCTTGAATCTGAATGACCTCTGAACTCATGCTTAGAACAACTACATAAGTCTGGTTTATCTGAGACCAGCCGGACCAGCTGACAGAGAAGGAGGTTCCAGTGACGTTAGCAGACCATAAGCTGCTGATGCTGGGAGGAGCTAGAAGGTGTTGGTGGGTAGGAGGGGACAGACAGGAGAATTGTTGATTATTACTCCGACATTTATTGGGAAATGGACATTTTTATAGAACAGCTCAAAGCTTAGCTTTGCACCGTGACTGGAAACAGGGAGCCAGTTAGTCTAGGTCTGTCCAGAAGTAACAAAATGCAGACAAATACAAAATGCAGCTAAGCTTTAAAAGGCATTATTTTACTTTTTATATCCTGTCAGTTTAATCATAGACTGTTATTCACTGCTTGGGAGACAATCCCAAATCTCACAGTAAAACACACAGAAACAGCTGTGTGCTTCTTTATGGTGAAAGTGGTTAAGATGTACTGCCAAACCAGTTTTTCTTTTCACATTTAGGATGCTTCAGAGGCTTAAAGATCACCTTTGGCCTCTTTGTGGCCTCTTTGTGGCCTCTTTGTGGTTGTTTGGGGGGGGGGGGGGGGGGGGGGTACAGCCTCAGTTCTCACTTTAGCAGTGACTTTACTTTTCAGACCCGAGAGCTTCTTCTATCATTTACAGTCACTCTATGGGAACACCATGACTAATAAACACGAAAGTGAATTTTTTTCATTTACTAGGAACTTTTTCAAACTGTATTTTTCATTTTTACACAGGTAATAACCCTACACATGGGAAGTAACTAATTAAGTTTGTCCTTTCCACTCCACAGCCATTCTGAGACACCTCCAGGTGCTTATTTATACTTTCTTGAAGCATTTTCTAAAGCCAAATATCCCCTCTCTGTTTGGTTTGGATGCACCTTCCACTTTGGCCTGTAAATCATTAGATGTGGATTCTAAGTCTCCTCTAGATAAAAATAGAATATTTCTTACAGCATGTGGTCACTGGAAGAGGTGACTCCACAGTTGAGTTAACTTGGCCATAAGATGCAGAATTTGTCCACAGCGAAGCTGGTGATGAATTATAAGGGACAGAGGTTGTATTACTCGGAGCTGTAGTCATGCTGGTCTCGGAGGGATTGAAGAAGTCTGTTGTGTTGTTGCCATGAGGGCCGTGTGTGCTGTTGGAAGCAGGGGGATAGGCTGAGTTCGTCAGTGGAAGGTTGGGCAGCGTGGGCTCCATGGTGGTCGACACCCCAAAGTCAGCTGGGAGCAAAGGACAAGATGTGGATTGTTGTAATCAAAGTTTCTGGTCTAAATGTCACTGTGTCCTGAGACGTGCGTGTCCGGAGCAAGGAAAAGATTATGATTTGGGATAAAAACATACTATCTTGTAAGAACCATTCTCAATATTTCCTGGACAAAGACTCCCCCCAGCTCCACCCATAGTGAGGGCACAGTTTACATGTTCTTAGTCAGTTCTTAGTCAGTCAGTAGAGGTCGCTTAACTTTAGAAAGTCTGCATTTACAAAGTGATTGAACATTGTGGTTGATTTATGAGGAAGGACTGTCTTTGTAAAAAATGACAAATATGGAGTTTGTTGTGAAGCTAAGTCTTTAAAACTAACCACAATTTCCTTGTTCAAGCAGTTTCTCTGACTTGAGGAACCACTCAGACACGTATTATTGTGTGCTGCTTCATATTAAGGCAGTGGTTTGTTCCCCACAGCTTTGTTCCAAAACAACAAGTGAGTGTATTTATCAATACATAA
The DNA here is from genome assembly GCF_007364275.1 of Archocentrus centrarchus. Classification (NCBI taxonomy): domain Eukaryota; kingdom Metazoa; phylum Chordata; class Actinopteri; order Cichliformes; family Cichlidae; genus Archocentrus; species Archocentrus centrarchus. The sequence goes on along the minus strand of NC_044359.1, from coordinate 32,841,114 downwards.
GCAAAATATCTGGGAAACTGATAATTATTTGTGCATAAACTTTAACCCCCCACAAAAAAAAAGCTCTTTGATGAACCTTGACGTGCCTTCTAACTGTAACCTTTGTCAGTTAACTCTGGGACTTTCTGGCAGATGATGGGGAAATCCCTCCTGCCTCTTCCAAAGTGACTGAATCTAAACTACAAAGTTTACCTTAAAGTCTTTGTCAGTGGTGTTGTGCATACAGGTATAAAGGTATAAAGGTATAAATATAATGCCTCAAAAGGGGGTTTGAGGATAGAGTAACTGGAATCACTTGAGGTAAAAAATAAATTTATTAATAATAATAATTTCAAAAGAAGTTCAAATGTTATGTTTAGTGTTATCTGTGCATTTGCATTTACTTTTTTAGGGGTGAGGTAGTACAGTTTTATTTTAGTAATATTAGAAATAGATTGCAATGTTGATTTACTCTTTCTTTCTGAAATGTATTGATCTCTGCATAATGTATGCAGAGATCAATACATTTGGGCAATGATATATGGGGATTCATGTTACTTTGAACCTTTGACCTCTCCTTCAAGGTCAAATAAGGTCAAACTTTCATAAAATATCTTTTCTCTTTAAAACTCTGCTTAACATTCTTCCGTCTTTGTTTGCAACATTTAGGAAATGATACTGCAATGAATATATACAGAAAACAAAACTGTTCCCTTAAAGGGAAATGCTGCCCTCAGAGTGAGCTGCCGTGGTGAGGTTTGCGCTTTAGGGGTGTTTATTGCTTTTTACCGATGCTTTTCCATATTTTTAACAACTCGTTGAATTTTACCATTTAATATTTACAGAGAGGCCTGTACACTTCCATAAAAATGGATAATGCACTTGCAAAAAAAAAAAAAAAATTCCTCTTTTTTTTTTTTTTTTTTTTTTTTTTTTACAGTGCATGACATGACAAAATACTTTCAAAAATTTAATAAAAGCTGGTAGAAGGTGTTTTAATTAGGTCTTAGGCCACTATATGTATATGTATACGTATATGTATATGTATACAAACAAAAAATAGAGCAAAACTCAAGAAAAAGCACAAATGATATAAACAAAATATTTAATATGTGGGCCAATAAAATAAGTCAACAAAACATAATTACACTCAAAATAATTACAACTGAACAACTAACCAAACAAAGTGACCTGACACAATAACACCTGTGAGCATATACGCTCATGATGCCAAACCAAATAACAGACAAGCAACACATGAGATGGAGTCTGACAACAACTTAATAACAAGCCACACCCACTAACACAACACCATGCTCTCCACGCTCTCAGTATTACAGCATGTGGTTTAGGCCATATAAGTTTATAGATAGATGTTCCATCATATGAAAAGAGGCTGATCTCTTAGAACAGCTGCAGTGACTCTTCCACATCACTAAAATGCCTCGTGAGCATAACAGTGCAGAGGGAGGGTCAAAGATTTTCCCTTTAATTTGTTGCACATATGTTTATGTCTGTATTGCAAGCACGCACACGCACCTGAACAGTGGGCTCCAGGGTTGCTCGGGTCAACATCAACGTATCCTTGGCGGCAGGCACACTGATAAGACCCCACTGTGTTGTTACAGTCTGCCTGAAGTGAGCACTGATGAAGAGCAGAGTGCGCACACTCATCTACATCTGCAGATGAAAATGCACATATTTGGAGGAGTTAAATGGCAATCATAATTACATACACAGCTTTTTAATTAGAGTTGTGTTAGCATGAGCTGTAACAAAATAAATCATAAAACAAAGGCATCAGTTTACAGGGGAAGATGTTTAGATTGTGAAATTATGCACATAAAACCAATACATCTGTTCGGGATCCTGGTAAGATCACTGTTCCTTCAAACACACTGTGCAAGTCAGACTTGAGGAAGAACACTTGTCTTCCTCATATCTGTAATTTAAAGGCTTGGAAATTCAGTCTGTCTAAAAATAAGCACCTTATAACACTTGGATGAATTAATGCTTTCAGCAGAGAAAAAGGAAATAAATTATCTCAGGGAGAAGCTATCTGAAGCCAGCGTGATGTGTGTGCACGGTGGTGAGCCCGGTGCCATGTTTCGTGGTAATGTAACAAGCATGACTGATTTATGATAAATATCTGAGTGTGGGTGTGTGTTTTGTGCGTTTATGCACGTGCATGTGCGTGTGCGAACGCTCTGGTGTTATTTTCCGCTATTGCAGGAAACATCCCACAGATGACTGTCACTCAAACAGAAGTAGTGGGAGAAGGAAACTGTGGTGCGACTGAGTCATTTTTTCCTGAACGTTGTGTTCTTTGCCACATGAATCATTCTCAAAACTCTACAAGAATGTCATTTCTCAAAAGGAAAAAAAAAAAGAAAAAAAAGCCCCGAGTAGCTTCACAGAGAGGTCAAAGCTGCTGTACAGAACGGCAGCGCCTCCTCACCTTGCACCGTTATCGAGGACGCTTCCTCTATGCGTTTGAGAAGGAGATGCAGCTTTGATGTGACATTGAACAAAGAAAGAGTAAAGCTGCAGTCAATCAGCAGAGAGGTGGCAGTTCTGTAGGGACACACAGGCTGTGTGCTGAGATAATAGACGGAAACCTCAGACTGCAGGGCTCCGGTCACCTGATAATGACACAGAGAGAAAAATGAATCTGTGTGGAAATGAGCTTCACATATTTTAATAAAAAATTTATATCAAAGAAGGTGCTTAAATTAGATAGCTTGCTGCTGATCTTAGAAGTCTATTCTTAATACATAATGTGTGGACAAAGCTGTTTTATTACCATTGCTTGCAGCAACCGTGTATGATTCAAAAGCCCTTCATTCTTGGACATCATTTGCTGGTAGTCTATCTTCACTGTCACGGTTGCATTCAAACGGTTTCCTCCATTCTCAGAATAATTTGCTGAGGCTAAAAGTTACGACAAAAGGATGAGTCCACCCAGATTTGTCACTGGTAAGGAGAAGGATCTACAGGCTCAGTTTAGAAAAAAATCAGCAGAATCATTTCAGTCGACTTGGGGAAGGAAACAAAAGGAAAGAGAAATGTAACTGAATGGAAACAGGCTGAAGCTGTCTATATATAACCCAACAGCTTTTCCTTTCATATTTTCTTCAGCAGAAAAGAGATCCAATGAAAATGGTGCACACTGGGATCTGTGGATTAATCCAAGTAACTCGGACATGTTTTGAAAAAAGATTTTGGCGACACTGTAATTTTCCAAATATGAAACAACACATGTGAAAACCAGAAGCAAAAAAAAAAAAAAAAAAAAAAAAAACACGCTGTTGTCAAGACAACATAACAGGGTTTTTGTTTATTTTTTGCGGCACTCTTGTTGTACGGGTTTCATTTGTGCCAAAATTATGCACACTGTCTATGTTGACTGAAGAAGCAGCAAAACATTTATCCAGCCACTATTCTGCTGGAACAGATCTGTGAAAATGTTCAATTAATTACTTAATTTCATTTTGTTATTTTAAGAAATTCTAAGTATTTTCTCTTTCCAGTATTGATAATAACACAGAGACTGACACATCATGAAAACAGCACACAGGGCAGCGTACTACTATAGTTGTCACATCAGCAACAAGATGACAGAAGTAAAGCTGCATTAACAAAGACAAACGGTTTGTGAGGCGAGCAGTAAACAACATGCTGTAATAGGCTAAAAACGCTCTGTCACAGTTCAGAGATGACAAGACAGACACAAGTTCAGCTGGTACACAGCAGACGCTGAGCAGGTAAATATAATTTTGGCACAAATATATAGCATGGGCCAGGTATGAGCAGGAGCTTTGGCAAACTTTAGTTTCTTTTGGCTGAGTTAATGGCAGCACTGAGTTGAGTCACTCACTAAATTTTAGCATTATTCTAAAACTGCCATTTGTTTAAATAAAGTGCCGTAAGATGAACAGTGGACACTTTAAATGCAATGCTGTAAGAAAACAAACTCTGATGAGAGAACACGACTTTAAGCAACAAACCATACCAGTTGTATCGTTCACTAATAGTGAAATCAGATGTATACTAACTTGCAGGATCACTGCAGAAAGAGTGACCAGATCTCTGGCAGCATTTCTGCAAGCCTGGACAGTCTATATCCAACTCACAGTCCTCAGCACTGGGACGCAATCCATCTGCAGTTGGACAGGATCCTGGCTTGGAACTAAACTCACCACTCCTGTTTACAGCTTCATTCAAAGGAAATAACATGTTACAGGCCATATATTAGCAGTGAGATATTTGTAGCATTGCAGTTTCAGCGCTTCCATCTGGTGTCTTGCACACAGCACCACACACTGAAAGGTCACACTGACTGCCTGGCCAGAGACAGTGTGTGATGCTATATAATCAGATTTTACAGACAGAAAGAGTCTTCTCCGGTCTAAGAACAAACAGAACAATGTGTGCTTTTCTATAATCCTGATAAGTGCAGTATACTCACGCAGAGCACAGTAACGACCAACTTGCACATAGCCGTGGCAGCATCCGATCACCTGATCTGTCACTGTCTTGTACTTAGTTTGATGGATCATCCTGTAAATTGTGACGGCGCACATCTTCCAGAGGAGCCAACCACCACAAGGCTTTGACACTGAATAGGGAACCTCGTGCACCTCCAGGAAACTCACAGTCCTCGTTTCATTGTGAGTACATAGGTGGTAGCCAGATGGAGACAGGTTATTTTCTGAAATAAAGCATATCTTTCACTTATCAGGTGATTTCCTTGATAGCTCGTCCCTTGCTGCAAAACAACATCAGGTTTTATATTTTGAGTCAGTCACCAAAAATGCTCCTTTATTCTGATGTGCTCATAAAGTATTAAATAATCTGTGACATTAGAAATGTGAAGGTTTTTATCAAAATCAGTGTCATATTCTATTTTGTTTAAACATCTGTTTAGAGTCAACCTGCTGTCAGCACTGTGGCCTACCTTCATTCACAGTGTTTTGTCCTCCGCAGACAGCCAGCAGGGCCACAGCCACGCCAATAGAAAGCGTCCAACTCATTTTAACATCAGAATCAAACCCATATATTTAACCACCACATTGTACTTGCATATTTCACTTTGAAATGATACCAGCTCACTGTTCAGGGTGTAGTCACAGACCAAATCCTCTGTGGCTCTGTTGCTCTCCTCCCCTTATTGAGCCAACAGTACCTAATGCGCCACAAAATTGTGGCATCCAGCAGGTAAATATTACATGACTGTTGATATTTGCAGTTACCATTCATGAATTTACAAAAATATATAAATATTTTAAAGAAGATAAGATTATTTTACACAGCTTTAAAATAACCGACAGCAAAACAACCAAGATAATCAGTATTAATCCATCAGTATAAACATGACAAGCTTTTTATGAACCTCACAAAGGAAAAGCATGCTTTCATTTTTGTAAACTAAACATATTGTCATTTTACCCACTCTCTGGCAATGTCAGTGTAAGTAAACATGTTTATGAGGCCAAGGAGAGCTTTGGGCTGTGAGGAGTCAACGTCCCTAATGGCTTGGTTTCCACTCAGGTAACCATGGCAGTGCTCGCTATGATGTTGGCATTAACAACCAACCATCTTCGTCCTTAAAGTCAAGTAAGGAGGAGTGAGAACTTCCCTGCCATTTTCCCACATGTCTTCATTCTCCTAATATGAAAGAGCAGCAGGATGCTTTGGCTGTCAAAGATATATTCTAAAAAAAAAAAAAAAAGACTCGCATTGTGATCACATTGACATCTGGAATGTGAATTCCTGTTAGATGAAAGGAAACTGTACACGCCCTCTGCATGCCATGAAATCTTTTCTTGGCATGCCTTTATTTCTTAGTAAAAGTATCCATTCAAATAATGATGCTCCTTTAATACTAAATGAGGTGTGAAAATGAACCTGATTAAACTTAATTCAGTTATTAAGCAGTAATGAGTAGATTCATGTGAACATGCAGTGAAGGGTTTTAGGCTGGGTGTTCATTGGTTGAAAATAAAGGAAATCAGGAGTGGTGCAACCAGTCTTTTCACCATCAGTGCTGTACCCAATTAGGTGAGATGAGACTGTTGCCAGGTACAGTAGCTGATGGGTTTTCCAAGAAAAGGTCTTTTAGCAAAATAGGCATAGTGACAAGTCCCCACTGGATGCAAGTGATGACACAAATGTGCTGCTGAGCAGTAATGACTTTTTTATAGTCGTGGATGTAATTAGTTTCACTGGGGCTAGATGGGCATGAAACTAGTCTTCTGTTGTTGCTTAAATAACATTTAACTCCTGTGCATAGCATTTTCTTGACGATGATTAAAATGTAAAAAGTCAGCAAACTTAAAAAAAATAGTAATCAAAATATGTAATCACTTCCTACTTCACGTTTAAAGATGTTTTCAAGTTTATTCTAACACATGCGACATCCCACAAGCAGAACATAGCAGCAAACGTACTGCACCTAATTTAAACTATACACAACTTAGGCGTGCAGTTGATTACTATATGCAGTAAAATGCTAGTTAGCGCTATCAGTTGTCATAAAAATGGGGTTTAAAAAATTGAAACGAAAAATATGACATGTCCCTTTAAATTAGCTTCAGTGTCGAGTTCCGTTTGTCCCGCCTCCTGCTCCTCGACCAGCCTATCAGTGCACAGTGCACGTGACGAGCGTTCTTTGCGATGACCTCATCCCTGGTGTGGGATGACGTCAAATTCAAGATGGATGGAATCACGACCAGCGCGGAGAAATCTACACAACACTGAATAAAGTCCCGGCTACGTGGAGGAAAGACCGTATTCACGACGGGCAGGGTAAGTGCAGCCAAGACGGAGGAAGTTAGGGCTCAGTAGAATGAGCAGGGAGGCTTGGACACAGTTGGTGAGCGCTGTTAACCAGAGGCTTTCTCCTTTTCCTCCCTGACGTAACTCGAAAGCGGGATTGTGTCGCTGTAAAAACCTGACCAGCTACAACCTGTTTCGCAGCCAGCAGCAGCTCCCGTGTCAGGCCGGTGCCGAACCGTTTTTGAAAAGAACCAAGCGCATCAGAGAAAGGGTGACTTCCAGCGGGGATGACGGTTATAACTGACCCCTCACACACTCCAGCGGCGGCTATATCTCCGCACCGACTCTGTTTTCATTTCTGGATTAGCGCGGTGGGGTCCATTGAAACGCTCTCAACTTTTCAGAGCTGTTTAGAGACGAAGCGTTTACATCCTCGGTTTTATCTTTTGTTAATAAAAAGGAAATGTGTGAATGTGTTATAAAGTGAAGACGGAATTTCAGACAGACAAGTTCTTTTAGGAGAAATCGAGCCACGTCTCATGGATGAGCTAATGCCGAAAGCTTCACCCAGCTTCCTCTTAGAAAACCGAAACCGACCGAATATTTCCTCTTTTTTTCCTAACATGGAGTGTAAAATTTCATCAAAAGTCCACTTAGCAATGTTTAGTTTTTGATGAATGAATGAAGGTTCTGCCCATAAATATATTTAGCAAGTGTCAAAGTAGTCAGTGTGAGTAAGGTGCCTTCCGGTGACAATTTTCAAAATAAACACCACATCGTGCAAGGTGCATGGTTTCCGGGACAATGAAGATGGTGGAAAAGCACAAATAAGACAACTATTAGCAGCTGGTCTTCACATAAAGTTTTGTAATACCTGTTTCTGGCCAACTATCGCTATGTGACAGACAGGGTTCGCTCTTATAGAAATGCAAAGTGGTGTTCTGTAGTGATGTCTTTGTCTTACAAAGGACAAATGTAAGTGCAGTGAATTGCAAACGTTTATACAGTTTCTTACATGAGTTGTGCATTTCTCACAGACTTTAACAGCTTTGCTATCCACAAAATGAATTGGCTTTATAATAATAATCATAATAATTCCAACAGTGTCATTTAGCATCTTGGCAGCTTGGGAAAAAAAGGCAACTAGGCTTTTATTATTTATTTTGAAGACATTTCACCTCATATCCAAGAAGCTTCTTCAGTTCTAAAATCAAAACGTTGAGAGTCCCCCCCAATGACCACTTCCAAAGGAGGCAACCCCCCCGCTAGGGTTTAAATCCTGGGACTCTCCACCTTTTGGTTTTAGAACTAAAGAAGCCTCTTGGATAAGACGTGAAATGTCTCCAAAAAAACTAAAGAAGTCTAGTCACCTTTTTTTTTCTTTCAAGCTTTTCAGACAACCATGACCTGAATGGCTGAGAATCTACACAGAAAAATTTGTAAAGTGTTGATAAAGGTAAGCTTTATTTGCAAGATTACTATGTTAGAGTGAATCATATACAACTTAGTTTGCTTCTAAGCTGTTTTAGTTTAGATTACAACACCGGTATGTTTACTTTGCCATTATACAATGGGTGAAGTGTAATTAGTCAACACCGTAGGGCAGGGATCCTCAAATCCAGGCCTGCAGGTTTTAGTTGTGTCTCTGATCCAGCACACCTGAGTCAAATATAGAAGTCATTAGCAGGACTCTGGAGAACTTGACTGCATACTGAGGAGGTAATTCAGCCATTTGAATCAGGTGTGTTGGATCAGGGACACATCTAAAACCTGTAGGACACCGGACCTTGAGGCCTGGATTTGAGGATCCCTGCCGTAGGGTTTAAGGCTTTTTTTTGGCTGTAAACCAGACCGATCCTGATGGATATGGTCTCATGTTCATAACAGTAGGCCAAACTCATCAAATAAAATTGCCTCCTGAAATATTAAAGAGTGCTTTTCTTTGAGGAGAAACAAATTAATATATTTATTGGTTTAAGTGAAAGTGGCTCACGGCACACGTTGTATAGTGGAAGCCTTTGGTTGAAAGGGAAACATTTTAAGCTTCCTGCGGTGTCCTGTGTGACTGAGGGAAACTTGACAGAACTGCATTTTTCATGCCTTCAGACTAATATCATGATGTAATTCCCATAAAACCTGTGTACATGTCCTTTACCATTTGCATGCACCATTTTGTAAAAAAGGCTCAACTTTGACCTCTAGTGATCATAACAAACAACACACACGTAGTTGTGCTCTTTCATACTTAACACAAGCCCTGTTTAACCAGTTCATTGTTTACTTTTGCAGCAGACTGTAAGTCATGAACATTTATAATTCATAAACAAGTAGTCACAATAAAGTTAATTCAAAAGATGACTGCAAATAAAGATTGTTTCGATTATGAATAATCTACTGATTATTTCCTTGATAAATCATTTGGTAAATAAAATGGAAAAAATCTTGTTACTGTATTTTAGACAACAAAATCATGTTGGTGGTTTTATCAGCTCAGCAGCTGAAAAAAGGAGAGATTCTGTTTTCAGTCGTGCAGATTTATAGATGAGCATTAAATCATCACACATGATATGAAGGAGCTTCGTCATGTCGGGCATTTTTGCAGTTATCTGATTATCAAAATAGTTGCAGATCCTTTTCTCTCAGTTTCAGTTGCAGCTGTTGCTAGTTCACAGCAGTGATTGTATTGTATTACTGCTTCCTGTAAACAAGTATGGGTTGCCACATAGATTAAAAATGCTTCGGGAATACTGCAGTGTCTCAACAGAAGTTATCATAATAACTAAATCTCTTAAATATGAACTGAATTTCAAGGCTTTTAGTTTTCTCTGCTTACCATCGGTAGCAGCTAATGTCATTTGTAAAACTGACAAAACAAACACAATTATACATATAGTACATAATAGGTGATGCACAGTACCAGTCAAAAGTTTGTGCACACTATGTGCTTTGTGTCTGAGTTTCCATCAGCTTTTATTCAGAGGATTCTGACAAACCCAATGAATACACATTTAAGTAAAAAAAATTTTGTCTGCATTCCTGCAATAAAATATAACCTCTTTTTTTGTCTTTCAGTCATGGAGAGCCTAGTGCATTACAGTAACCCCTCCCATGCCCTGTCATTGCTGGGGGCTCTGAATGAGCAGCGGCTACGGGGACAAATGTGTGATGTGGTCCTGGTTGTGGCAGAGCAGAGGTACCAGGCTCATAAGAGTGTTCTGGCTGCCAGCAGTGAGTATTTCCAGTCCCTTTTCTCACGGATGGACGCAGACTCACTGGCAGTTGTAAACCTGGACTTCTGTGAGCCCGACGCCTTTGAGATCGTTTTGAATTACATTTACTCCTCCTCACTCTTTGTGGACAAAAGCAGCCTGGCGGCCATTCAAGAGCTGGGATATAGCCTTGGAATCCCTTTCCTCACCAACATTGTGTCAACAAGGCCACATGCATCCTACTGTGTGTCTAGAAAAAGGCTTTCGTTCTCAGAGGGGGATGAGAATGATATGCACACAAGGAGTGTCATTGTGTGTCGGGTCCGGAATGACACAGCCCATGCCTCTCGCTCACATTATCAGAGAAAAATATCTGAGAGATCAACATCTCCCCACTCTACTCGAGGGTCCATTCGGCCTCCACCAGAACACAATTCGTATGAATCGATCAGAAACTCTGAATCCTGCAGGAAATCCCCTGAACAGAGTGAACCTCTGGAGAGGAAGTATGCCTCCATTTTAAAAGGGAATTCATCACATCTTACATCAGTGAGGCCTCAGCTCACATCATCAGTATCTTTTAGTGATGCTGAAGTGCAGCACATCAGGCTGCAGTCTGGTCCTGACCAGGATGATAAAGAGGAGAATGAGGAGCGGGAGTCCCACTATAATACCAAAGTGCCCTTTCAGAGTCAGGCTAGTGAGCCAAGCCAGACCATTGACAGGAGTGGGCCACTGATAAAAAGCCTACTCAGGAGGTCATTATCCATGGATAGCCCCGTTCCAGTCTTCTCGCCCACACTGGAGCTCAAGGAGCTGCAGAATCGAGATCAGTCAGTTGTACAAATGGCATCAAAAACGTCTGTGCCAGAAACGTCCACCCACAACGGCAACTCAAAAAGAACATCTCCTCTGGTTCTCAGGTCAAAGTACACCGGCAGGTATGATGGAGAAACTCAGGTAGAAAGAGGGGTCAGTGTGAAAGCTGAGCCTAGCAGTCCACTTGCTGACCCCATGGACATTGTACGCATCACAGTTGGAGATTCTTTGCCAGTTAATCTTAAAGACTTTCAAACAAATTATGACCAGTGTTCCAGGGAAGACTTAAATCCTGTGGGGAAAAGAAAGGACAGGCCAGATAACAGACGATACCCATTAAAGAAGAGCAAATTATTTAAAGAACATGCCCTCTCAGTTGACATGACTATGTCAAAAACGGTACCTCAGCATGCCAGCAATGACCCTAATGAGGACAGTGGGGAGTCACCTCAGAACAAGATTTTCAAATGCTGGAATTGTTTAAAGGTTTTCCGGTCCGGTGCTGGACTTCATCGTCATGTGAATATGTATCACAACCCGGAAAAGCCGTATGCTTGTGACATCTGCCACAAGCGTTTTCATACCAACTTCAAAGTGTGGACGCACTGCCAAACTCAGCATGGTGTAGTACAAAACCCAGCATCATCCTCCAGCTCCTCCGTTTTGGATGAGAAATTTCAAAAGAAGTTAATAGATATTGTGAGAGAGAGAGAAATAAAGAAAGCGTTGCTTTGGAAGCTAAAGAGGAATAAGCAGGGTTTGCAGTCTCCTGCACTTGCAAAAAAAAGATCAAGGCCCAGCTCCATATGTCCATATTGTGGCAAGGTATTTGTGTTCCAGTCTCAGTACAGGCAGCATTTGAGGACACATCCTGCTGAAAAAGCTGACCAGGACACAGCGAGGGAGAGCATCCTCTACCAGGAACAGGATGAGATCATTCAACAGAAGAACCCTGACACGGGGGTTTACTCCTGTAGACTTTGTAATATGAAGCTGTCATCACTTTTGGAACAGGGTGACCACGAGCGAGGCTGTCGCCATGCAACCGTGTGCCCTTACTGTGGCCTCCGATTCTCAAGTCCAGTTGTCAAGAAGGACCACGAGGCACATTGCAAGTACAAGAAACTGACATGCCTGGAATGTATGCGCACCTTCAAATCCTCCTTCAGCATATGGCGCCATCAGGTGGAGGTTCACAACCACAATATGATGACTGTTAAAGACCAGATTCTCCTGAAGCAACAAGAGAACAACGAAGAGGCATCTGAAATGCTAAAGGAGGAACATTACAGTGATGAGCCTCTAACATGTGAGAGCACAAGAGAGAACATCAGTTATAGTGATTCCTCAGGTCCACCTATGTATGATTCTGAAGACTCCTCATCCTATGTGCCTGAAGACCTGAGCATGGGCCACCACGGCAAGCTGGTAGTGAAGGAAGAGCCATTAGAAGAGGCTGTGAGTGACAGGGACAACCCAGATGCTGCCAAAACCGGCCTGGAAGAACCCGGTGTGTGGCCATGCGAGAAATGCGGAAATCTTTTCAGCTCTCGCAAAGACCTGGAACGACACCAGGAGCTGCTATGCCACATCAAACCATTCATCTGTCACATCTGCAACAAAGCCTTCAGGACCAACTTCCGCCTTTGGAGCCACTTCCAGTCCCACATGTCGACTGCTAATGAACCCGGAGCCAAAGAGATCGACAGACACCCCTCACCTCTGACCCCTTCCCCTCCACTTACCCCTTCAGAACGTCCCTCCCCACAGGCATCTGTGCTCATATCTACTCAGGCGGCACCAGCCGCCGCTGCAGCAACGTTGACTGAGGAGTCCAGCAGCCCAGATCCCTGCAACTCATCGGTAAGCAAGACCAAGAGGCCTGAACTGGAACGGCAAACCAGCAGCCAAAGCCCTCTATCAAGGTCAAACAGCGTGGAGAATCCAGGTGGCCCTCAGGAATCAGACACACTCTTTTACCATGCACCGTCTCTCTCTGCCCTGACATTTAAGAGGCAGTACATGTGTAAACTCTGCCACAGGACCTTCAAGACGGCTTTCAGTCTGTGGAGCCATGAGCAGAGTCACAGCCACATATAAGCATCAGATGGCTGATAGCAGTGAGTTTCTCTTGGGAGACAATACTTAGTATTTGAATAAACACACCTCAGCCTACAAACAAAAGACTTTGAATGTATAGCTTATTCGCTTGCCTCCAATGTCATATATTAAAGTGGCCATGTTCATTTAGAGGTGTAAACGTGAATGTGCAATCAAGTGCTAGATTCCTCTGTGAGAAGAGATGACTATAAATGTTTTTTTTTCTTGCAAAATGATCTATATGAATTTATCTGTTTGAAACCTCTTTTTAGTTGTGTAGTTGTGTTGACCTATTTAGGTATCTTAAGAAAACAAGGTACAGAGTTGCACCCCTCAGTGCTTTTCGCTGTGCTACTTTTGACTTAAAGGTACAGCAGAAGACGGGACAACTATTTACTTTGTTCTCCCAGAGTGTGGAAAAGTGCTTTAAATCTTTTGGAGGCTGCGGTTCATTTAAAGATTAGAGCTTTTGCTTTTGTATAAACATGTGAGTGACATCCCTTAAGATATTATTGGTGGCCTCAATAATGTATTCAATATGCACTTTTTTGATTCTGGTAGGAAGATATAATCCTCAATGATAACTTGGATCAGTTTGTTTCCATAACTGAGAGTTTAGGCTGCAGGAGTAAAAGTGACAAAAAGTATCTGTATAATTTTTTTTTTTTTCATGCGTAGCATTCGTTTGTTCTTATATTTGAGTCTCATATTGCATTTGTGTCAACTGGTTTAATGGGATGCTTAGTATAAGAATTAAAGTTAAACCATGTACTGTACTTAGAGTCTTCATTCAGTACCCACAAAGTACAGTAGCTTCCTAATAATTAGCTTGCTGAAGCAGTTCCACTGTTACGCATTAATGAAACAATGCAATCAAGTAAAAAAATAAGTTTTGTTTTCTGAAGTTAAATGACTGTAAAGTCTCTAAATAAAAAGGTGCTCAGACCAATGCGCTAGTAGCCATGCAGCCAGTCACTGAAAATAATGGGCTGGATTGATTTCATAGCATCCTAAAAAGTAGATATCATTCCAGTATTCGGCTCATCACACTAGCTGCTCATAATCAATGTGAAATATTTTCGTTGAGCAAGCGTTCAGAAGATTTAAAAAAAATGCACTGCAGTATAGTAATGAATGACAAATTAAAAACCAAAAGTAGTTTGTTTATATGAAACATCACATCTGAATCATTCAAATCTGCCAGCTGAGTACAGCTTCAGTGTTATGTAAATACACTGATAGAAATTTCACAATTGAACACACTAGATAATTAAGTGAGCTTTTTCAGTGCTTTGATGGCCTTATGCAACTTTACAAAATATTTTGTCTATTATTTTACACAAAAGCACAACAGCTTCAGACGACTTACGACTCAGGCATTTCAAGGTGGCGGCATCAAGAGGAGGGAGGCACGAGGCGGCAAATCTTTTATTCTATGAATGGTCACAGAGTGTCCCTGCTTCCTAAAGATTTCTTAGAAAAATAAAGATTGTGTTTTGATTGTATTCCAGTTGTTTTACAAATGTATTCTTGTACAAGTATATACTTCTGCTTCGGCTTGATAGATTAGAAGTTTGTCATAAATTATTATTGCTGTTTGGGAGACTTCAGAACTCCACATGACTCTGTTTTTCACTAAATGAATAATGCAAGCTGCATTGTGATGTTAAATTCTTTGCGGAATTTCTGTATTGATAATAGTGCTCTTAATTTCTTGTGAGAAAGACTTTCTGAAAGTTTCACAGGAATGCTTATAGACTTGTGTACATGGAAGTGTTTGTATTCTTGATTTTGTACCAATTTTGTTAGTAAACAAGAGTTTGATCTTTTTAGTATTCCTGTGCTCTCACTGCAATAATGAATATTTGTATCAACATTGGTTGCATTACTGTTGCTTTTTGAGACTTGCAGCTGTTTTGTGTTTAGGTTTTTCTACAGTTTTTGTGCTTCACTTCTGTAATAAAGAGTAACAATGCAGTATATATATTATATACATATATAAACAATCATTTGTGTTATTGGAGTTATTTAGATTTGGGGGGGGGGGGGGGGGGGGGGACTATGCCTCTCAGCTCATTTAAATATTTCATCAACCATTTCTGCATTTAACAACTTTGAAGGTGTCACAGTGGACCAAAAGGGTTCAAGGTTCTGCATGTTCCTGATGTCAGGCTAATTGGTGATTCTAAATTTGCCATATATTGATGCTAGGTAGATTAAGCTTTTAATGCATTAAATAAAGTGCTGCAGGAATATGTGTAGAAAGGTGAATATATAATTAGGTACACAATTAATTGGACAATTTAACTTTTTTGTAATTTAACTTTATATACCATCTCAGTGGATATTAAATGAAATGTTCACAATATGACTAGTTCAGACTTCTGCTTAATTCAAGGGCTTTAACAAACGTATTGCATTAACTGTTTAGGAATTACAGCCATTTGTGAACAGTTCCCACTGATCATGATCTGAAGCAGACCACCTCATCTGTCAAACATGTGGATGTATGGCTGCAAGTAGAACCAGGTCATTAGTGTTTATTGATGATGTGATTGCTTAAGCCTGTCATGTCTGGCAGTTTTTGCAGTCAGAATCATGATCCGAATGCACTGTTGTGCCAAACATATTTGCTTTTACAAGAAGAGTTCTATAAATTCTCTATAGGCTATAATAATTGTCTTTAAAAAAATAATAAAAGTAGAGGGGACAAAACAAGAAGAGCACAGGTACACATACATACGTACATTCACATGTATGTATATATAAATATATACACACTCGTACACACATACATCACACATACATATAAAGTACCAGTTGAAAGTGAGTGTGTCCAAACCCTGTGCACACACACATTCCTGCTGTGTTATGTTGCAGTGTGTGTGTGTGTGTGTGCACGCACATGTCTGTGTCATGAAATGTACTCAGTAATGAGGGCACGAAGCTGCAACGCCTCCTGGTATCCAGAGGCAGGCAGGGAAAAACCCAGAGGACCCAGGCCATCCACAGCCCACCAGGAGCTCAGAAGACCTGAGGCCACACACAAGCACAGGGGGAACATGCAAACTCCACACAGAAAGGCCCCGGCAAAGGTGGACTCAAACCCAGGACCTTCATGCTGTGTGAGGGTAACCACCATGCTGCCCAATCTCAGCACAATGAAGTATAAATTTCAGTTCCAGATTGCCAATTCAGTGTCTTTATCCATAATAAAAGAGTTTTAGCAGTACTTTTTCTTAAACCTCTTGAACGAAGCTAAAGGTCTGCATAAGTTGCATTTTGATCATCTGATTTAAGGCTGGTGTTCATTGTCCAAATACTCTTGGTCCTAACTGCAGCCTGTGTAAAGCATCTTAAGTAGTCAACAAGACTAGAAATGTGTTACATAAAAGCCCATTTATGCCACTTCATATTTTAACCACATGTTGGCTTCTTGATATTTGTGGATTGTAAAATGTTGGAAAATAACCTGTTCCACAGAGACCTGTCAGAAGAAAGCCCCATTCTGTCCAGTCATGTTAGGGGGGCAATTATTCCCCAGGTCAGAGTATGAATTGAACCGATTTTACTAAACTCTTGACCTGTCATCTTGACTTCGGCTCCCACAACCTGTTGGTAAATGTATTTTGGTTTTTAAGAGGGGAAAAAAAGAAAGGGAAGTGCTGGGTTAATAACAAAAAGACAAAATGAGAGCGCCATTGCAAAAAGGAATGCTACACAATAAATGTTCTATCACGATTAGCTTGGTTTCATAATCGTTTGAAGTCTTAGTTGTAACTAAATTTAAATTTCAATGAATTACATATCTCTACAACTTTCTAAAAGCCAAAAGAAAAAAAGGACCAAATCTGGCCAGTGGACAAGCCAAGAGTGGAAATGCTTGGCATTATTATTGAAAATAATTATGAGATCTCTTAGGTATGCCAATTACTTATCTGCCAGCTGGCTAATTGGTTGATTCACTGATGATTCCAGTACTTTCAGTATTACAAATGCAGTAAAGTTGTGAATTTTGGTCTTTATATGCTGCACTTACACTCAAGTCTCAGCACTTCAAAGCAGCATGTACAGTGCTGTGAAAAAGTATTTGCCCCCTTCCTGATTTCTTCATTTTTTTTGCATATTTGTCACATACATATGTTTTAGATCAAAAAAAAAATTATATTAGACAATGATAACCTGTGTAAATACAAAATGCAGTTTTAGGTGATGATTTCATTTATTACAGGAAAAAAAGCTATCTAAACCCACCTTAAATCTATTGATAACTGGTTGTGCAACCCTTTGCAGAAGGAACTACAATTAAGCATTTGTGATAACTCCTACTGAGTCTTTCACATCACAGTGGAGGAATTTCTGCCCACTCTTCTTTGCAGAATTATTTTAATTCAGCCACATTGGAGGGTTTTGGAGCATGATCGGCCTGTTTAAGGTCATGCCAAAGCATCTCAATTGGCTTTAAGTCCGGACTTTGATTAGATCACTCCAAAAAAAAAAAAACATTCAGAGGCAGACTTGCTTTGGTTTGTTTTGGATCATTGTCGTGCTGCATAACCCAAATGAATTACTCAGGTTATACATGCTGAACTAAGGTATTCCTACACATCTTGTTTTCCTCTTGGCAAGCAGACTATCCTGAAAACAGGGGGATGTTTTTCAAACTGCAGGCCATGGTGGCAGTTTCTGGCTGGAAACAAGGGAGTGAACATCGGAAGTGTTTGCTTTAATTTGGAAAAGTGGCAAGCTGGAAATCCTGTCCTTCCCCATGTGTAAGGTCATACTCTCCATGAAACTGCATGCAGAGAGGAAGTTTTCACATAGATGAGGAAATCTGTTCCCAAACTCAGCCAAATCTTTTGCATTAAAAAAAAAAAAAAAAAAAAAACTTAGCTGATCCAGTGTAAGAATAGGCTTATGGAAGCGATGTTTTGGGTCAAGAACTATAGTTGTAATTAAAGTTCACATTTATTGGTATTCAAATTTTACAGTAATGTACTGATGACATTATCAAGAAGAGAACATTTTTAAGGAATTTAACTGATAGACACGGAAATTTGCTAGTGTATTTGAGAGAAAAAAGAAAGATTGCAAAAGCAAAATATTCTTCAAAATAAAGATCACATAATTAAGTATCTTAAGGTATGAATCATGCCATGACCACCACAAAGAGATCAGAACATTGTTATACTGACACTGCCTCATTGTTCCAGGTGTACAGCTGACAAAACATCAAACAAAAATAACAGGAGCACAGACATATGAAAAATCCATACATCAATATTTTCCCTCACAATGCTAGTGTATCCTTAATCAGCCTTCTCATAGTGGTGCTAACAGAAGTACCCAGTGAGTCAGTGATCTGGTATGTGATCTTGTAGAGGTATGGCTGGACATCTTTGAGACTGGTGTCAAACACATTGTCCACTTCTGACTGGGTGGGCATCTTTGGCAGATATTCATGGCGATTTATGACCTCAACGACATTGATCACCTTCTCACCCAGCTTCTCACCCACTTTCTCCCTGCATATCTGTCTCTCCTGCTCATTGGCCAGGTTGACCACATTCACCTTGATGCTCCACACTTCCCAAGGAATGCACTCGTCAGAAAAAGGCCAGCGTGACTTCTTTTTCTGGTAGAACTCCAGGGAGATCTGTCCCATCCCGTCGCTGCCCGAGTTGCTCAAGGCATCCTGTAACAAAAGAACAGTTAAAATTACAGGCTTCACAATACACGAGTCGACAATCACGTTAAAACCGATAATTACCTTGAACTCAGATACCGCTTTCCTTATCATCCTGTCCAGCTCCTCTGAGGACACCCTGACGAAGGTGAAATCTATGAAGTCGCAGTCGATATCTTGTGTGCCCACGGTGCCGATGGAATAGGTGCCCTCCTTTTTGTAGTGAAATTTCCCGGTGCTGCGATGCAGTAAAATTGTGTGCAGCAGAGCCAGCATAGCTTCTTCCACCTGCCTCGCCTCCACAGTTACCTCCAGAACTTCCGAGCGACAATTCATTGCGAATGCAATGTTATTTCTATTAACAAAGGGCAGGAGTCGAGTAGGGCGACAGTAGCTACTGTGCAGCAGCTAGACCACGGTAGATGACGAAGATGTACTGTTTACATCCACAAATGACCATAAAGTACTTAATCCAGTGTTTTATTGTATGTTAAAATACAAAACAGCGTTTTAATACAGAATACACTACCTCCGCAAAAACGTGCCGCTCACTAGGCGCTGAGACATCGTAGTAAAAGCTAGCCAGCTAATTGTTTACTAGTACAAACAGGACGAAAGCGAGAGAGGAAGTGATAGACTACTGGACGAGATACGGGAAGTCGCGTAGTTCAAAATACCAGCACGGATTTGTTTCCCCTTAATGTCGACTTAAAAATGAGACCAGACTAATCCTATATTATCTCATTACTAATTTAAAAAAATATATATAGATATATATTTTAAAAGCCCAGCTGCAGTTTCAGCCGGGAAGTAAACTCTAGTACCCTTGGGGTCTCTTCAACAACGTTAATGTCGCTGTGCATTCTGGGAGTTACAGTTTGTGCCACATATCCGTCTGTAAGCGACAACTTTGTACAGTCAGGCTGAAACTCGTCCGGCGGGTCGGGCTGCACTCTTCTCCTGCAAGGATGTTTTCCCGGGAATGCTACGCTTCATCTGGATATCGTCTGCTGGAGTAAAAGCACGGAGCTCGGACATGTAACTCCCTTCCGGGGAAACTTTTACGGCTCCGTAGCTAACGAAGAATAGCTAGTTAACGAACCGTGGCGAAAATTAGCTTACTAAGCTAATAGCCGGATTCAATGAGGGGAGGAGTGGGTTGTTGTGCAAATTTATTTTATTTTGATTTTAATTTTTTTTTTACAATGGTTTAGCTCTCTACAACCTGCTTGCGTACTTTGGGAGCTTCCCGATGGCACCGCTGAAGCATGGATAACGATAAGAAAATTTTGTACAGGGGTGCCATTTGTGCTGTTATCAGTTTTGGGTGATTTACTTCATTGATTTCCCTGATCCTTAACCAGATAACATGACGCTGTCAGGAAAAATCCCAGTGGAGCCGGTGTGTTAAGCTCAGATTACTGCTTTTATTCCCAAAGAATGTCCGACTTAGAAAGTTCCAGTTCATATTTTGGCTTGGAGGATCCGCGGTGGCTATGTATGGTCACATTGTTTATCGCTTCCCTGGTTACTCTTATACTGTATTTCATACAGTACTTCCAACATAAGATTGTAGGAAATAAGCAGGGAGCAGCAGAAGAGGACAATGCTGCGGCAGAAGAGGAGGAAGCCGCCGCTCTGCTGGGATGGGCGCTGTCACTGAAAAGCTGGAAGAGTCAGTGGAGAAGAGCTTGGTGCAGGGCTTTGAATGACGAGACAAGGAAGCGAGAGGTGAGTCTCATGACCACCAAATAGTTGCTCTGCTGTGTGGCAGGTGACTTCAATAAAAGTGCATCCTGCCATATAATGTTACAGGGCTACAAAATCATGTATGCTACAAAGAAAGATCCCCCAACCTTCACTTTCACATTAGAGACATGTTTGCAGGGTGAAATCTCTACCTTCTTGCACCGCCTCTGAACCATCCTTCTTGGAGTTTTCAAAGCCAGAGCATATGTACCTACACTGCCAATGCCATAATTTTGATTCCTTAGCAACCTCTTTCCGGGTCTGCGAGTTGCGCAGTAGGTGTTTCTTGTTTTAAAGCTTCTGCCTTCTTCCTCATCAGGGTGCCTTTCTGTTGACATTTGAAGAGGACGGCCTTGAGGCGTCGGACCTCAGGGTTAGCAAAGTGTCCAGCTTTCAGAAGTCTGCCAGCAACAAGGTACTCAGTTACATTTTCTTTTTATGGTAGACAAGTACTGATGCATCGACTTGCCAACTTTACTAGAGGCTTTTCTCAATTAAATTTGGAAAACTAATCCACTTAGCATTTTATCAGGGGTAAATATGCTTATTAATTAAAAGGTACTTAAAATGCCATAATGCACTTATTGGTCATACAGATTGTTTGCCAACTTGTAATAGAAACTGTAATTAGAAATGGTAATGGTGCTTTTTGGCCTAGTTAGGCCCGAGCCAACCGAAGGGTCGGCGAGGAGCCTATTGTAATTGGCTTTGCAGTGGTACCAATGCAAACTCGGCCCTGTCTTTGTGATCACAATATAGACCAAAATACCAGGTACTCTCTTGAGTGCAGGGAGTTTAATGAACAGAGGTTTATTTTTACCACATGCTGTGTGTGTGTGTGTGTGTGTGTGTGTGTGTGTGTGTGTGTGTGTGTGTGTGTGTGTGTGTGTGCGTGCGTGCGTGCGTGCGTGCGTGCGTGCGTGCGTGTGTGCGTGCGTGTGAGTGTGTAAGAAGCTTATAAAGCTGTCAAGCTCAGCACTAAGGAGGAGCAGGCAGCCAGGAATTCACCAGCACCTATGTTTAGCTTTCCCCTTGTAGTGATCTAATACTATACTGATCTCAAAGAAATTCACTCGTCACTGAAATCAGAGTTAATTTGCTGAGTAAAGTATGTTTCTAAAACATATATTACCACTTGTATTGAGTTAAAGTTGCATTTCCTTGCAGTAAAGATGACTTATTGAGCTCTCAGATAATTATACTTAATAACAATAATAATGCCTTTGGCATCTAGTGTAGTTGTTCTTCCTTTTTCAGAGTTAAGTGTGAAGTTGTTGTGAGCCAAATGTGTCACTTGTGGGTCAGTTTTATGTAAAGTCATTGTGTAAGCACATTGCTCTGGTTTTATTGTCCTCCCACCCATCAATGGCAGTACCTGCTGGCTTTATAATTTTAGTTATCCCATTCTTGACTTAAGGATTAACTGGTTTGATTTTGATAGTCAAAGGTCAAGGTAACTGTCACCTTACAAAACATAACTAAAGAATCCACATGCTGTTTGTTACAGCATTTCAGACAAATATAAAAAGGATAATATATAGAAATTATAACAAATTTTAATTTAAAAGTAGAGATTAAGAAAAGTCAAAGGGCAGACAGCACAGTGGTGCCATGCTCAGCGCTGTTGACTCACAGCAAAACAAAAATGTTTCTGGTTCTAACCTCCTGGTGAGCTGAAACTTTTCAGTGCAGAGTTTGCCTGTACTTGCTTGGAGTCTGGCCAGGTGTTCCCGTTTCCTCCCACAGTCGAAGAGGTGCTTATTAGATAAACCAGTGATTCTAAATTGGCCATATGTGAGAGTGAACAACCTGCCCTGTTGTGGACTGGTGGCTGGTCCAGGGGGTACACTGCCTCACATCCAAAGTCAGCTGGGATAGTCTTCAGGCCCACCTCTACCCGGAATTAGATGAGCTCTTAAAAGATCGATGGATGGATGTCAGAAGGTATTTTCACTGTGATCCATGATGCTTTGCAAAACCACTTTTCTGGTCATATTTAAACATTATAGCTCAGGAATGGGAGGGGAAATGGTGTTGGTCACAGTTGGTCAGATGCTGAGTTTGGACAGACATCTAAACATGTAAACATATAACCACAAGGTAATGCTAGTTTACATGAAACCACACACACACAGTAATATGAATGTATTGTCAATGACATTTACACATGGATTCACATGTAGCACCTTTTACTTTAGTTCAAATTCTGGGCTTCTTTCTATTTGAATTGCATTCAAATGATATGGTGTAACCGCATGAGTAGCGATGCAAATGTTGTCACTGCCTTTGCTCCAGCGTTCTCCGGAGGTTACATTAAACTAATGCCTCACTTTGTCCTCCCAACAGGCCGCTTACTGCAGTGTGGTTGGGGAGAAGCTTCAGTTCTGTCTGAGTGCAGCACCGACAGCCATGGCTACAGCAGATCCTTGGAAATATACTGTCTGTATAGCTCCATTGGAGCTGCAGGTAAATGCTCTAAATTTGTAAAGTCTTGGACTACAAAGAAACATACATTGTTCAGAATAATTGTGGGGTCTTTAATTACAATATAACGTGCCTTGTTGTGATTTGGCGCTATATAAACAAAGTTGAATTTAATTGAATTTATTTTGTGAAATATCCCTTTAACATTGAGACCTCAGAACACAGAAAGTCGTAGTGATTTAGTTTAATGGAAGTTTTTATTGAACATGATGCTCTGCCCAGCGTTGGCTCTCTGTGGGCAGCAGCATTAGATTAAATGGTTGGGGTATCTTTTCTTGTGTGCCAAACATTTCATTAACATCCCTGTCAGACCTGTTTCCATATAGAGCTGTCAAGGGTCCAGCTGATACATTTAGGATCCAAATGACCACCGACTCCTTGTTTGTACCTGCAAATGACAGTGATTGCTTGTTTTGTCATGATCAAAAGTGGCTTACCTTCAGTCTTTCCTAACACTCCTCTTCTCTTATCAGTACTTGGGCATAGTGTTGGAGCCAGTGGTGATGTGTTGGGATGTAGAACAGAAAGCTTTTATTGTCATCAAACACAGAGTATGATGAAAATGTAGATGTGATGTGTAATGGGTAGGGTGGGGAGCCTTTCTCCTGTTTATATTTACATGTTCTCAAATGCCCATGTAAGCTAACCCAACTGCATTAAGGCTATTTTTAAACTAATTATCGTGTTTTCCCTCTGAGGTCATTGTGCCATAAATACAACCTGGGTGAGAGGCTTGGAAGCTAAAGTCAGGATTAGTGTTGAGGAGTTTTTGTTTTGGTTGTGGATTTGTTGTTGTTTCAGGGACATAAAGGAAGCCTTTTGTCTGTCTTTTCACTCCCACTGTTTCAGCTTGGTCTGGAAAAGTCAGAGAGCTCTTTCAAATGTTTCCATCCATCCGCTGGAACATTTGTTGGCTTTTGACTGAGATCCAAGCTAGAATACTCCTGGCTCATCATACGAGTGCACGGGTATGTGGAACGGAAGCATTTAGGATAAATGGACACGGTAACACGGCCAGTACGTTAAGGTGTGCTGCTGAGTGTACTTTGTCTTTTAACGCGCTGCTGTACCACATGACCTGTTGCATGTGATGAGACAGAACAGGTGACACACTTTATCCTCATCAAATATTAATCTGTGAATATTTCATTAGAGGCACGTTTCTCTTCATTTAAATCATATATTCAATAAAGAAACAAACCTTATTATTCTTTATCAATAGAGTGAAATTATGTTGCAGTCCAGTGTGACAGTCCAGTTGTTTAAGTCATTTCTAATAACAGTTCTAGGCCTTACCGATGTAGGCTGCGATGTTCTTCCGGATCTGTCTGAGCATTCCCATTTTCTGTTCCTTCATTGCATCACAATCTTACACTGGAATCCAGGCATGTTAGTGCAGGATGGCCCAGTCTATTTTTCTGTCACTGTCTTCAGTCTCTAACTGTTATTGTCGTGTGGTCTAAGTGTTGTACACCTTGCTGATGTTCTTTGAGGAACCCTTTTCCTAGGAGTCAGGCTGACTAAAGAGGAATCCCAGACATTTATTTGTATATATGTATTTTTATTTGTATGGGGCTACAGTGGCATAATTTCAGAGAATGAAAACAGAGATTATTCATTATCAAGAAAGCATATACTGTGATACTTTAGACTTGCATTTGTAATGTTAATGTTATTCAGCCAGCAAAGAACATCAAATTATTATTGCAACGTACCCTCTAAAATCATTCCTTACTCCTGATTTCACATCAGACTGGCCGTATGAATCCCATTACAAACTGGAATCACATCCAAATATTTCAGTCTGGAAAAGGTTAACAGAGTAATATATTCAAGATGTGAGAGAGTGTTCCCAGTTTTCTTAAGCAAGCAGCATTTCTCACTTGTTAGTCAATAAATAAACAAGAACTAGTGTGATGTTGTGATATGTGCTGTGGTGTCACGTGTAACACACCGATCGTATGTTATTTTTACATTCAGGTGCAAAAATCCTACAATATCTTTTGCAGTGTTCTCCATTAATTATCTCTAGACTCTAGGCTGTGCCTGCTACAGTCTCATAGTAAACCAAAAAATATTTTTATGGTTCACGGTAATCTCTAACATCACCATAAAGTCTGCCAGTCATGAGGTAGCCAGCTGACAGTGGAGCTGGATTTTGTGGAACAGAAGACTCAGTGAAGAGGCAGCAAAATACATTTTTCAGTTATTAAATGGTAAATGGACTAGCTCTTATATAGCGCTTTTCTACTCAGTATGAGCACTCAAAGCGCTATTACAACATGTTTACATTCACCCATGCACTCCCATTCATACAAGCACTTCCATATTTACTAAGCTAAGTGCTTTTTTTTAATTAACTATCATTCACACACATTCATACTCCGACGGGACGGTCGGAGAGCAACTTGGGGTTAAGTATCTTGCCCAAGGATACATTGGCATGTAGCCTGGAGTAGCCAGGAATCGAACCGCTGACCTTCTGATCAGTAGGTGACCTGCTCTACCTACTGAGCTACAGCCACCCCTATTAATTATTAATTATTAATTTGTCACAGTGTGCTTAACAATTGAGGTATTTGTAATGTAGCATATTGGTATGAGTTAACAGGTTGTTTCAGTGCTTGATGCTATATATCCAAAAGTACTTTCTGCAGCCCACACCCCTTTCCAGATGAGGTGTATGAGTGATGGAGAGGAGCCGCCAGTAGGAACAGCACATTCAGTTGCTGGCAGGGCAGATAACAGACGCGGTTTAAAAAAATGACCTTAGGTGTTGTTTCCTAAAAACCTTTTTTTGGAACGCGTTAAGATGTCAAGGAAAAATATATATAGGAGGATTCTGCCGCAGTGTTCAGAGAATGTGACTACATTTACAAAAAGCTACTTAACTATGTTTTATGTGGGCTGTATGAATGTGGACAAATGGGTGAAAAAAAACTGATTTCAGTCCAAGGTTGGAATTTAAATAAAGAAATATAGATTAGCAGACACAACGATGAATGAGTCATTTGCATTTAACACATTGAAAGTTCAAAAGATTTCAGTATATTATTAATAAAGGCAATAAGATGTGATCCTTGTAGGTCATGTTGTTTATGTGAATGGACGGATGCTGCTTTGGATTAGGGAACATTTGATTGTCTCTTATAATGGATGCCCCTTACATAGTTTGGGTCATTTTGCTAAGTATGTATGTACAGTATGTACAGTCGACCTTGAAATAGCATAGAAGTGACACTTTGGTCTTAATGGGGCACGTTTGCATCACAGCTTCATAGTTGTTCCAGTCGTCGTTATTCCGATACGAGAAGCAGAAAACTATGTATGTAAGAACAGCTTTATTGGGATTTGTCTGTATTCAGATACAGTGTATGTGAGCACAAAGGGTTGGAGAGAAACAGACAGCTTATTACAACCTGCTGCAAACCTGATGAGCTCATTCAGGGACTAAAATTTAAGGGGAAAGGAAAAACAGCAACCAGGGCATTTTTTCCATACTTTATGCCTCCTTTAGTCATACTGGAGAACCACTAATTATGTTTAAAAAATGTAATGTGGATTTTGTGTAATATGACCCATTTCACAAAGCGTGGTTATACACACCACCCACCCCCAGCTACAACACAAATAGAACTGGATTCTGTGGGAAACACTGCATTGATTTTGTTCCTCCACACCCACCTCACACACTGAGCTGCTCCATGTTTGGTATATTGCTTCATCTCCAGAGAATCATCTTTCTGTGAATTTGATAAGTGCTGTATGACTCATAGGCAGCTTTTTATTTTTCTCTTCCCCAGCTTCATCTACGCATGCAAGAAGCTAAAGATGAGGTCAAGGTAAGCTGGGAAGTGTCCCACCTGGAGATGGAGGAGCTGCAGGTGAAGCCCACTTTCACACAGGTAATTTTAAAGCAGTCGAATCACAGATGACCTCTCAAGTGTGTAAAACTAGCCAAAGGATGCACCACACGCTAACTTGGGAAGAAATGTTCTTCTGTACCAAAACAAATAAACTCATCTTGTGTTATAGGACACTGAATGCAGATGTGTGATCATCGGCCTTCATAGAAATCCCTTTCTTTTCATCTCTTTTGTTACATCAGTGTATTAAGCAACACAAATGAAGATATGGGGAGACGATTCATTAGTTTCATTATCAAACAGTAGTCACTGTGTGTCAAAAACTTTGAAACACTTATTTATCCTCCAGCCTGATATAAAGCAGGAGGGTGTTGTTGGCATGCTGTTCGTCTGTCCGTGAGGTTTTATTTGTCCAGTTTACAGACTCCAAAACCACAAGGAGCCATGAAATTTGTGTTCTTTATTCTTCAAAGATATGCAACACATTATTAATATTCCTGGATATTTAGTACCCTTTGTACACTTTGGCTGTATTTATTCGAAGTCGAGCGTAAACAACATGGAGGATTTCAGGCCTCTAGATTAGGGCAAAAATAGTTTTGCAGAAGGTAATAAGAGTTTTCTGTTATTAAATGGGGCTGTAATGTTATCTTGATTTCAAAATGTATTTTATATTTTCATTCATTGTTGGAGGATAACCCCATCGTGACCGGTCTTGTTTAAGGTGATTTATGAAACATTTCTTTAGCTCAAACCAGTTAAAAAAAATAAAATAGGTGTAAAAATAGCATTAAAACAATTAAGCGAGGTAGATATTTGTTTTACCTCTAGATTTTATGTTTCTTGTTTGACATAATTAATATTTAATATGTGAGTGATTTGACATGATCTCTTTCTGACAGGACAATGCCAACAGTTGCAGTGTAGCAGCTATAAAGGAGCAGCTGAGGCAGCTTTTGTGTGTGACGCATCCCTCTGTGTTGCTGAGCTGCAGGCCTGCTCAGGCCTCAGAGGTCAAGGTGAGCAACGAGTCAGGTCTGATGTAAGATTGCCATTTATGGTTATTACTCGCAGTGTGACTGCAGTCAGACTCTAATACATTCCTTATTATCCAAGCAGTTAGGCAAGGCAACAAAGTAGAGATTCATAAGTGCAGTATGAAATAATGCTCATCTAAAGCATGAGTAGATTCACTAAATGTTATTATGGTCACACGCATTACAGAAAAGGTTATTATTCATGGGCTCTTTGGCTCAGCTTCACATGATGTTTTGCAACCTGTTTCTGATTAGATCATAGACGATTTATGTTAAATTGTAGGTGGATGTAACATGACGAGGTTCCTTTTTCAGCTTGAATATACTCTAGTAGTTTCTCTGCTTCTTATGTAACTTTTAAGGTTTTTAAGTTAGGAATTTGCTT
The DNA here is from genome assembly GCF_007364275.1 of Archocentrus centrarchus. Taxonomy (NCBI): domain Eukaryota; kingdom Metazoa; phylum Chordata; class Actinopteri; order Cichliformes; family Cichlidae; genus Archocentrus; species Archocentrus centrarchus. Next base: position 32,813,023 of record NC_044359.1, on the reverse strand, counting down.
GCCTGTTTGAAACCCAAAAATACTGACATTTGTATTGGTGGTCAACAGGCTCAAAGATCCTGTTTTTACATCTAATTTCCAAATTAGATCCAAATTTGAATTTTTTCTCTTATGAAATGAAATGAACCCATGGTTCAAACATTTAAAATGATTAAGCATGGATTAGAATTGCAGATAATCTCAATTAGCCAGCAGTTTTAACAAAAAGCCAACATATTGATCAGCATACCTGGTTAAAATAAGCCTATAATGCTTCCAAGTTATTTAGACTTTAAGCTAATTGGATGCACTTATATGTAAAAAAAAAAAAAAAATCTTTTTGTCTGTTGATGTTGCCTATTTCAAATTCAAATTTTCCATTAATTGTACTTGAAATGCAAATGCATCAGAGGTGCTTGTGATGCAAATTCTCCATGCTCATAAAAAGGCCACTGCAGATTATGAACATGAGAAAGTGGAAACTGGGCTGTATTGCAGAGTCCTTCAGTCTTGTTCAAACATGAAGACCCTTCACATTAAGAGCGTACTTAGACCTTTGTTTCTAAATGACAAATGTGGGTACAGATCTCCTGGCTTACATTATTGCTCCTAATACTACAATCAGTAAACCTGTGTTGTAGATTCATTTACTGTGTTTACTTACTTACTGCCTGGTTTCTCCAATAGGAACCCCACAATAAAGTGGCATCACCCCCAAAGCCCCCACGCGCCCATGACTGGAAGCTGCTGGTGAAAAATATCCGCGTCACACTCGACCAGGAGGAAGATGCTGCAGGTTGGTTGAAAATCTGTTTATTTACTGAAATGAATAAATCATTATAAATGAGCCTTTGTTTTGTCTTCACAAACCAGGCCCATAAAACAAGAGCAGCTTATTCTGTAGATGACTGACAAAAACTTTGCAGCTTGCTCGTTAAATAATAATGGGACGATGTTTCCTAAACTTGCTGCTTAGGTCAAAGTACAATGTTCGACTAACGCCCAGTCTGAAGCTGTTAGGGTGAAAATGTTTGCGTTAACAGCAGGAGTGTCAGTAAAGTTGTTGTAATAAGAAAAATAATCAACTGTGTTGGTTATCTGTGAACCAGCTATATAAACTCATCCATAAGTGTCCTCTTAACAAATAATATTTCACTTAGGTCCCGCACACTAACCCGAGGAGAAACATGAGCTTCAGTATAGATTACAAACAAAGAAACCCACACCACACATATTTATGTTTGTGTTTTTATTGAAGGGCTTATTTACCTGCATCCATTCCAAATTTGAAATGTTCTCAGCATATGTATTAACTCTCTCCAGAAGACTACATGCACTGTTTGCAATGTTTAACCACCCGCCCTTTATTTGCATTAGCATTTGATAATGTAATGAAAAGCTTATTCAGTGAGTAGCAAAATGACTTTGGTAAGTGAGCTCAGTAGCAGGGGGACTGTGCTTTCAGCATGGCTGTTAATTACACTGCGTGTCCCCCCCCCAAACCCCCAATTTTAGGCAATCTACTGGTCAAAGCTAAACAATGATGTAATGATGGTAGTATATTAATAATACACCAACAACAGTAAGGCAACACCCAGTGTGGTGGTACAGACCTGCACCTAAGTAAACAAAGCAAACAAAGTACCAGGGTGTGGTCAGCTATGAAACCAGAGGGTATTTGATAGTTTGAGCTGATGATGGGCTGTTAACACGATTGTCCGGTGATGAAGTCTTAGGCTTTATCATTGCCTGCAACAACTTTGTTTGGGTAGTTCCTCTGATGAGTCACTCTAAATGTGAGTCAGCAGTTGTCAAGACTGCAGACATCCCCTAACTCTTAATATTGTACAGCAGAGGCATGACACAGCGTTTGATACTTCCCTATATATATCTTTATTCCTTTTATTGAAGAGCAGTTACTGTCAGCTGAGTTTACTTGCTGTGCAGGCACGCTTTTATTTAGTTTTATTCATTCATACCATTTTAATTGTATGTTAATTTTATATTAAAAGCACATTGTGATTTTTGTTCTTGAAAAATGCTGTAGTAATAAGCTTCACTCACTCACACGTGCAGCTTTTTGTAGATGCAGAGCTGCTGCAGTGAATGTCCTGTCTGTGAGGCTTCTGCGGGCTTGTGGCTACTAAAATTCAGTTTAAGTGCTAAAGAGAATGTGTACTGGGAAAGACCTCACAGCCAGTCCTTATTCAATCTCCTCTAACCTTTGCATAATTTATCATATGCACATTATAAGATGATCTCCTTTTTTATCGATTAGAGTGAGGCAGTGGAAGTGGCTGAGCAAAAAAATGTTATCTTGCAGCAGCACATTTTAAAGATTTTGGTGTCAGCTCTTGGATCACACTTTGTGTTTGCAGGCAGTGTGAATCCTCTGTGTGTGCTGCAGTTAGATGATCCGCCACAGAGGTTTAACACTTCTGTTTTGAAGAAAACAACCAGTCCTGCCTGGGACCAGCCGTTTATTTTGTAAGTTTGATCGCTGACTCCGTCACTGTCCTTTCACAGATGGTTTGTTTTGTGATGAACAATACTGTGCACACATGTTTTGAATATTCCTTTGTATTCCATTTCACCAGTGAATTGAATGGACGATCAAAGGAGCTCAGTATTCAGTTGATGAATAATGAACAACCTCCAGAGGGTAAGGAAAGCTCTGTCGTCACCAGTTACATGTTGATGTTTGTGTTGCATTTACTATAATGAAGCGTTACTAGTTCATGAGCTGTGCCTGTTTCTGTAGTAGCAGACTCAATCAGGTGTTTTCTTTGGCTTTCTCAGATTCCTTACTTGGTCAGGTGTTGGTGCCTGTTGATCTTGTGAAGAAGCACCCGAAAGGACAGCAAACATTTGCACTCAAGACCAAAGATGTAGTGACTGGATCACTGACTACTGACGTAAGACCTTTATCCGAGTTAAAACTGGATTCTTACCACATGTTTGCCTTTAATATCAGCAGATTTAGATGAATTCTTTCCATGTGTCTCTTGTTTTCATTGACACATAGAGTAATAACTTGAATTGTATGTTTCAGTTTACTTACTTGGAGCCCAGTGAGGTGAGGTCTTGGCAGCCTCCTACCCCAGCCTCCAATAAGAGGGTGGAGATGGACCGCACAGTCATGCCCTGTGGCACAGTCGTTACCACCATCACAGCGGTGAAGAGCAAGCCGGGTCGACCACTCCCACTCAATATAGGTACAGCACTGAAAAGTGAGACTTAACAGGAGGGCATGATATTGATTGCGTCCATAACATGTCACCACAGATGCCTTACACAGCTGTATTCTGTAATATATGCTACAAGTCTGCAGCAACTTCACAGAAAACACTACAAGAGCCTGTTAGAGTTGCTTCAGAAGAGCTGTTACTGTTACTAATGCAGGAGAAGAACAACAGGTTATGAATTTAGTAGTTTCTGGATGTAACTTTGAATCTATGAGTAAGTTTTGTTGATATTAATTGAAGTTTTAATGTGTTTTGTCAACCTCTCATTTAAAAGAGACCTCTCTATGAAAAGACTGGCAGAAATAGACAGGATAGATTTTCTACAACCTGAAAACAGAGCAGGATGAAGTGCAGAAGCCTACCCCAGATTTCACTGTAGACGTTTTAGATGCTCCTTAGTTGACGCAACTGAACTCATCCATTTTCCTAATTTCACACAAATAAAAAGAATTTCTGAAATTCCTCTACATGCATGAATATGTACAGTGTGACATTTTCTTGCTCCCCCAGATTCTGCCCAGAAGGCCGTCGTCAACAAGTCCAAGCTGGTGGAGCGTCGCGTTTCAGAGCAGGTGTCTATGCTAGGGGGCACCGTCAGTAAGGCCCTGTCCTCCTCTGACACCGAGCTGTTGATGCTCAACGGAGCAGATCCCGTGGCTGAAGCCGCCATTAGACAACTCCACCAGTCTGCCAAGCAGAAGCTGAAGTCCCCAGTGAAGAAGAGTACCATCATCATCTCGGGCATCGCCAAAGTAATTCAGAGCTTTAACAGGGGAACTCTTCTCTGAGGCATTGTACTGTTTTTCACTTGTTTTGTTTCACTGCCATTTTACTTAATGTAAATCAGCTTAAACAAGGTGCAAGTAAGTTTCCTCCAGCACTTTTTAAGCTAATCTGTTCCTGTGGTTTATCACGACAGAGGAAAGAAGTAGATCTTAAATGGAAACACATGCCTTGTCTGGAGCAACAGGGGCCTTCATATTTTGTTCGTGACCTTCATGTGCCTGTGACAAAACCTGAGCCTTCTAGTGGAGGAACACCAGTTTCCAAACTAGCACTGCAAGAAATATGACTTTAATGGGAATGTGATTTATTTCCCAGACGCCCTTGTCTCAGGATGACGAGTTGGCTCTGATGGCTGGTTATGCTGCAGCGATGGATGCATCAATGTCAGAGAGCAGTTCTACTCAGGATGTGACCACAGCGATCGCATCAGGGACCAGTAGCCCTCCAGATACGTCAGAGCTCCAGGAAGCCCCCAGAGGGGAAGGCCGGCCTCCGGAGGACTGGGAGAGCCAAACTGGCGAGGAACAAGACAACACTTCTCTGTCCATGTGTGTGTCTGAGGCGAGCTGCAAGAAGAGCAGAGGTGAGACCTATGGATGCACCGCTAATCTTGACAGGAATATTATTAAATCTTCAAATCCTAAAAAAGAAAAGAGGAAAAAAATGTCTTTACAGGCTGAACTGTTTTTTTGTTTGTGTTTTTAAGCCATCTGTTACTCCTTAGTTATGCAGTCTGTTTTCTGTTCTTCTTTCTGCTTCCCTCCTACTGTTTGAACCTTTCCTTTTTGAACTGTCATCACTGCCATCTTAGAGGAAAGCAGTGCTAAGCACGCATTATGTCGTGATGAGTAAGTTACTTCATGAGTTACTTGTAGTATCCTTGGTATTGTAATCTATGTAGTTTCTGCTAGCAGTAGTTTAGATAGCAGTCTTTCTCCTGCAAGGTGACATTAATTTTGTAGTTCCTCTAAAATTTTTTATATATTTATTAGGGCTGGGACTTTAACGCATTAATTTCGATTAATTAATTACGCGGAAATTAACGCGTTAAAAATTTTAACGCATTTTAATCGCACTTTGCACCGTGGTGTTACACCATATTCTGCGACCCATCATATTCTGCGACCACAGGGGGCGATAGCGTACATCCCTCTGCATGTACGTGCTGAATACCAGCGAGAAGGAGACTATTTACGTAAACTGCGTAAGCACCAAAACAGGAGATTGTAAACCTTACGGAATATTATTTCTGTCGCATTGACGAAGGAAATGCGTTTTTTTTATTTGACATTGAACACAGCTGGACGGACCGTTGCATTGAATGCTTTTATTCTATCGTTTGAAATACATAAACCCACTACTACCCATCCTTCAATAAATTGGTAAACGATAAATAAATGTTGCAGTTTACGTAAATAGTCTCCTTCTCGCTGGTATTCAGCACGTACATGCAGAGGGATGTACGCTATCACCCCCTGTGGTCGCAGAATATGATGGGTCGCAGAATTTGGTGTAACACCGGCATACAGATTAGATCGACGCACAATGTCCAAATTAGGGGCCGCATCCTGCGAAGGACCCGGCCCACGTCTTTCGCAGCCCACAAAGGCCGGAAGTGAGCGGCTAGCCTTCATATCAGCTGCCGTCACCTCTGCGTAGCTCATGTCGCCTAGCAACCGTGAGTGCGAAGCACAGCTGTGTAAAAGCAGCTGTTAAACGGAGAACCAACTTTTTCTCCTTTTTGTGGTTTAATTTTAAGTCTTTAATTCAAAATAAGCTGTTAAAACAAGCATAACACATTTCAACATCAAGGAATACAGCTGAGCTAATGATTAATTTCCAACTATAACAAGTGAGACATTAATGTTGAATAAAACTATCCAGTTATGATGCTTAACTTTAATTTCAGGAGTTTGCTTATCACAGGAGCACTTCCACCCTTCGTTGGTCTGTGTAGTAGACTGGTGGGAAAATAAACAAAATTTTTAAGTTTAAGCTTATGTATATTGATTCATTCATCAACTAAACTTAAATTAATATTTATCATGTCAAATATTGAAATGTGATTAAAATGTGATTAATTTCAATTAATTAATTACAAAGTTTGTAATTAATTCGATTTAAAAAATTAATCGAGTCCCACCCCTAATATATATATAAAAAAATCACACACACACACCTCAAAAAAAATAAAGGGAACACTCAAATAACACATCCTAGATCTGAATGAATGAAATATTCTCATTGAATACTTTGTTCTGTACAAAGTTGAATGTGCTGACAACAAAATCACACAAAAATTAAAGTGGAAAAACACACTACAGGCTGATCCAACTTTGATGTAATGTCCTTAAAACAAGTAAAAATGAGGCTCAGTATTGTGTGTGGTGTCCATGTGCTTGTGTGACCTCCCTACAATGCCTGGGCATGCTCCAGATGAGGTGGCGGATAGTCTCCTGAGGGATCTCCTCCCAGACCTGGGCTAAAGTATCCACCAACTCCTTGACAGTCTGTGGTGCAACGTGACGTTGGTGGATGGAGTGAGACATGATGTCCCAGATGTGCTCAATCGGATTCAGGTCTGGGGAACAGGCGGGCCAGTCTGTAGCTTCAATGCCTTCATCTTGCAGGAACTGCTGACACACTCACAGCCACATGAGGTCTAGCATTGTCCTGCATTAGGAGGAACCCAGGGGCAACCGCACCAGCATATGGTCTCACAAGGGTCTGAGGATCTCATCTCGGTATCTAATGGCAGTCAGGGTACCTCTGGCGAGCACATGGAGGGCTGTGCGGCCCTCCAAAGAAATGCCACCCCACACCATTACTGACCCACTGCCAAACCGGTCATGTTGAAGGATGTTGCAGGCAGCAGATTGCTCTCCACAGCGTCTCCAGACTCTGTCACGTCTGTCACATGTGCTCAGTGTGAAGAGCACAGGGTGCCAGTGGCGAATTTTCCAATTCTGGTGTTCTCTGGCAACTGCCAAGCGTCCTGCACGGTGTTGGGCTGTGAGCACAACCCCCATCTGTGGACGTCGGGCCCTCATACCATCCTCATGGAGTCGGTTTCTAACCGTTTGTGCAGACACATGCACATTTGTGGCCTGCTGGAGTTCATTTTGCAGGGCTCTGGCAGTGCTCCTCCTGTTCCTCCTTGCACAAAGGCAGAGGTAGCGGTCCTGCTGCTGGGTTCTTGCCCTCCTACAGCCTCCTCCACGTCTCCTGGTGTACTGGCCTGTCTCCTGGTAGCGCCTCCAGCCTCTGGACACTACGCTGACAGACACAGCAAACCTTCTTGCCACAGCTCGCAATGATGTGCCATCCTGGATGAGCTGCACTGCTTGAGCCACTTGTGTTGGTTGTGGAGTCCGTCTCATGCTACCACGAGTGTGAAAGCACCACCAACATTCAAAAGTGACCAAAACATCAGCCAGAAAGCATAGGTACTGAGAAGAACCACTCCTTTATTGAGTGTGTCTTGCTAATTGCCAATAATTTCCACCTGTTGTCTATTCCATTTGCACAACAGCATGTGAAATTGCTTGTCAATCAGTGTTGCTTCCTAAGTGGACAGTTTGATTTCACAGAAGTTTGATTTACTTGGAGTTATATTGTGTTGTTTAAGTGTTCCCTTTATTTTTTTGAGCAGTCTGTATATATATATATATATATATATATATATATATATATATATATATATATATAATATAATATGTGTGTGTGTGTGAGTTTTTTTTTTTTTTTTTTAACCTTTTAATTGAGACTGTTCAATATATACATGGTGCGTTTACTTGCAATATGACATGCTGCATTAGGCACTTTGTAGGTGCTTTTGAACCACAAGAATTTTTTCATACTCTTGTAGCTCATGTAAGAGGTCTCCAGTCTTTTGGGTCGTCACACTGCAGGAACGTGGAGCCATCAAAGCTCTTAGAAGCCTTTTTTCTGAGGTCTTTTTTAGCTCCTACTTCAGGGTAGGCACTCTCCATCACAAGAGGAACCTGTGAGTTAAAAAAACATCAGCTGTGTAAGCAGCAGTGACCCGTAAAATGGAACAAATCACAGAGAAATGGACAAACTGTGAAGTTTAGGTCTCTATGCAACAGAGGAAATATAAAAAGATGTTTATGCATCCACACACGGTGATGCAATAAGAGGAAATGTAGAAGCTGAAACAGGAAAATAAAAGACCACACAGACTGTGTGTGAGGAGCTGCACAGACACAGCATCACTGTTTTGCCGGTGCTATACTGTAGAATCATAGCATCATGGCAGGTGAAAAGCACCACTCATTCCACTGTAAGCCACCCACTCCTCCTCAGGCTGGTTGTAGCTGTTGAGCTTATCAGTTGTGTGGCTGATACTCTACCCTTCTTAGTCAGTTTTCGGCATGAAACTCATGAAACACAGCAAGCACACATCTCTGATTACAACACCCTCGTTCTTGTTGTAGTTTTTGCTATATGACCATGCCATGTCACATATTGTGTTATGTTAGAGTTCCTTTTGGAATGCACACAGAACAAAGCCCATGAAAGTGTGTAGCTCCTTCCTGTGGGCAGTACCCTCAGGACGTTCCCAGAACTGTTTGGTCTGAAAGCAGCTAGTGAAGATCTGCCATCTGCACTAAGGTATTGCAGTACCAATGAAAGCTATCTGCTGCACAGTATATTGTTCAGCCTTTTTCTTTAGGAATGTGCTAAAAATTGAGGGCAAGATTATCTCCTCCTTTCTTTGTCGTTCATTTGTTTTCATAGTGTTTTTTTAGAGTAGAGTTTATATTATTTTATACCGACTAAACTAATCCACCAATAATGAGGATAACCCAGGAACTTCTTATGTGTTGAGCAGAGGAATGGCGCTTGCAGCCAGGTTGGACTTTGAAGCTGCTCTCTGTTGGTACAGTTCAGTGTGTGTTAGCTGGTGATTAAAGACAATCATACAACTTTAGAATAGGAATAATGCTAACCTTTTCACCCAATCACAGCAGATTTCACTAGTAACAGTTTCCAGCTAACACAAATTCTATACCACTGCTGCTTTAGCTTTCAATTCTTTAGTTTTCAAATGACCGCTCAAAGGAGTACTATACATGCCTGTTTTTTTTTTTTAATTATTACTTTTCCTCGTGTGCTGTCACCTTGACATTATCCATGTCTCAGACTGCTTCCTCTCCGCTTCTTTGCTACAGGCAGCTTCCTGCAGAAGAGTGCCAAGCTCTTCTTCCGACGGCGTCACCAGCGCAAAGACCCGGGAATGAGCCAGTCACATAATGACCTGGTTTATCTGGAGTCTCCGGCCGCAGTGGAGCGTGCCAGCCGAACAGCCACGCTTAGCCGCATGCTCAACCGCAAGAGTAAGAGTAAAGCCAACGGCTCTACCTCTGTGGGGGAGCCACATGCGTGACCCCCTCACTCAACCTTAACCTCAGTCCCTCCCACAACAACTACCATCATCACCTCCACCTCAAATTGCACTGGCAAACATCTTGGCTAACCTACTCCCCCTAATGCCTGACTTGCATACTGGAGCTGCTGCATTGTGGATGGGAAGGCAGAGCTGATACAAAAATATCATAATTTATGGCCTGCTTAAGTGCTTCAGATAGGAAGCAGACATCACCAACAGCAAGTGTGTGCATGTGTGGATGATCCTGTCCTGGATTGATTTCAGAGATTACTCTGCATGTTTCCTTTATTTGATTTTATGCAACATTTTGAAATCTTTAAGTGCTTTTATGGCTGCGTTGTGGACAGAAGGGACTGCTGTGGGCCATCACTCTTTACCTCACTGAACGCTGAGGGTGAACGGGAAAACTCTCCCTGCTGTGAGCCGTAAGTTGCCTACGGTGACTCAACAGGACCAAAGATGAAGAGCAGAGTGGTGCTTGTATGATTTGCACAGTTTTAGTACCTTTTTAATTTAAAGTGCATTGACAGGAGCTACTCTTGTGCAAGAGACTGTAGTTCATTTACAAAGGGAGATGATCTTTTCACTGCAAGACTGGTGCGAGTGGGAGAGCGATATGACTACGTGTTGACACTAATATTAAACGATTTGTTTATTACCCTAAATGTATCCCAAATAAAGCTAAATGAAGTATGTAATATGTACATGAAATCTGTAAGACTAAAAATTTCTGCCTTATGTCTATCAAACATTTCAAAAAGCGTCATTTGGTTGTCAGTTTAAATAAGTTAATGTGATCTTAAAAGAAAGAAGCGGTCTGTTAAATGCTTTTTGTGGCGTTTTCAAATTATATGCAACTTTCTTCTTTGTTTCCCTCGAGGGTTCCTCTTGTACACTACTGTTCTCAGCAGGGTCATTATGTGTGTCTGAAGGGAACTGAACCTTTATCCAGGGACTGCGATGTTACACACGGCCATACTTGTCGCATTAATGAAACTCATCGATCCTTCATTACATTTGAACAGCACGAACTGCTTTGTTGTTTTATTCTGTTTAAAGATGTGCACCTGAACAAAAGAAAAGTGTGAACACCTATGAGAGCAACCAAATTGCGTGGCTGCTTAGTTTTTATGTTTTAAATCCAGCTAATGATTGTAGTTTTTGTTTTTCTGTGAGCAGCTTGTTTGTCTACATCATGTTAACTACTGTTTGTTAATTCCGCTCAGAGAGCTGAATGATTGCCTTACAGTTGTTCTGTGAATGATGTCCCAGCTGCTCGAGTCTTGTTCCTCAACTTGACATGACTTTGGGTCCTGAGGCTGCGTCTGCTATCAAACAGAGACTGTGGTGACCTGTTGGAAGGGCTCTGAGAGGCAAGCATACCACTGTGTTCCTGCATCATCAGCAGTTTCTATAATCAATAAGCCTATGCACTTAACATATTTGTTAACTGGGTGTTTACAATATTAGACTACCTGAGAATTTAAAACACTCCCTCGTTCTTCATGATAGTACTCCTCTGCAGATACAGCGTGGATGTCTTTGTATTCATATTTACATGATCTGCTCTAATCCACTGTCATTGAGTGTAGTCAACAACAACAAAAGAAGCCCAGATTCAGGCCAAAGAAAATAATCACTCAGACAGAAGCACCTTCAAACTCTGAGGAGAGGAATGGAGGGAAGACAGGTTGTTTTAAATCAAGCTCAGCTTCTTACAGCCTGCAAAGCATTAACTGCTGTTGTGCGTTCAGTAAGCGGTAGGGCTGTATGTGATTAATGAATTGCTTCCTGATGTTTTTCTTTTTTGATGGCATCTGCTCTGTGTGCAGAAAGTGGCTGACTGCACTGTTGCTGCAGAGCGTCAGTCACTTCCCTGCAGGGACTGTAACTACTATACATATTGGGTTCAGCAATAAATATTGATTGAATAACTGAGACTGTGGTGACATAAATGTTCTGGCTATCACATGACCTTTAAATCTGAACATGTTGATTTGCTGTTTAGCTTTCTTTCACTTTTACAGAGGATTTTATACATGAGTTGTCTTCAGTGTGGAAACCTATATTTGCATGTTTACAGTTTATGCTACTTTAGAGCACTGCATCAACAGAGAAATACACTCACTGGACTCTGTTAGGTACACCTTCCCAGTACCGGGCTGGACCCACTATTCTGACATAATTCTCTGTGCTGGAAACTTTCCTCAGATTTCAGTCCATATTGACACGAGAGCGTCGCACTGCTGCTGCAGATTTGTCGGCTGAACATCCGTTACGTGAATCTCCTGTTTCGCCGCATTGTCTTGATGCTCTATTGGATTGACTGTTGAGGCTATTTGAGTGCAGTGAACTCATGTTCAAGAAACCAGTTTGAGATGATTTGAGCTCAGTGAGATAGTGTGTTATCCTGCTGAAAGCAGCCATCAGGAAACAGTACACTGTGGTCACAAAGGGATGGACATGGTCAGCAACAAGGCTCAGATGGGCTGTGGTGTTTAAATGATGCTCAGATGGTACTAAGAGGCCCAAAAGTGTGACATGAAAATATCCCCCACACATTACACCAGCAGCTGCCTAAACTATTGGTAGAAGGGAGAATGGATCCATGTTTAAACTAAATTCTGATCCTGCCATTCAAATGTGGCAGCAGAAATCGAGACTCATCAGACCAGGCGGTGTTTTTCCATTTTTCTGTTGTCCAGTTTTGGTGGACTTATGTGAACTGCAGCCTCAGTTTCCTGTTCTTCGCTGACACGAGCGGCACTCGGTGTGGTTTTCTGCTGCAGCCGGCCATCTTGGCCATGTCTACATGCCTAAATGCACTGAGGTGCTGCCGTGTGATAGGCTGAGATTTTTATTGAGTGGTTGAACAGGTGGACCTAACAAAGTGGCTGGTGAGTGTATTGTGCTTTTTTATGCCTGAACTTTTCTTGACCCCTAGAACAACTAGTAAATCTCCTTCAGTACTGTAACCCCCACCCTCAAAAGTTGTCGGCACACAAAAAATTAAGGCAAATGACTGCCTTAATTTTAAGTAGATGAACATGGAATTCAGGTTTTTCTTTAAGAATTTAAATGGTTCAATTACATGCTCTGAGTGCTGTTTCGTTACAGTTTAAGTCCTTAAAATGCCAACTTAAATATTTTCAGTTAAAATAACTGGTTTCAAGGTCTCTTGTTTATCCTTTTTAGTTAATCAAAAGCCGTGTATCCACTGCAGGCATGTGTAATTAACTATTATTACTTCTTTTGCCTGCTCCCTTTAGGAGGTCACCACAGCACATCCATTCATCTGACCCTACCCATAATATCCCCCTCTGTCACACTGACCCTCTGCATGTCCTCCTGCACTACATACATCAATCTTTTCAGAGGTTTTCCTCTTTTCCTCCAACAGGCAGCTCCATCTTCAACATCCTTTCTCCAGTATATTCACTGTTCTTCCTCTGCACATGTCCACACCATCTCAGCATCATGCAGCAACTTAGTATGATAGACCATGCAGAATATTTTAGCTTACCTCCATCATTTGTTAGTACAATCCCAGAATTTTCCAAACTTACTGACTCTGAATGCTAAAATATAAATGAACTTTACATTTTTATCAAATATATATATATATATATATATATATATATATATATATATATATATATATATATATATATATATATATATATATATATATATATAATAATAATTTTTTTAATCATTTTACAGTAAATAATTTTAAAATGATACTTTGAAGTTGGACTTACTTCATTTGCAAAATAGTTCATATTTATCAAAAATAGTATTCAAACAAGAGAAAATGTCAAAGACACTCAAAACATTTGAGTAGAATTTTTACACTGCCAGGAATAATTCCACGTTTTCTTTAAATTCAGTTTAAAAAAATGCTCATTAGAATATTTTCCAAAAGCTTATTTACATTGAAATATGATTTGGATTAAAAATGCGTTTTTAGGACTGAAATAGAAAGTGAAACTTTGTAAGAACAAATGTTGTACAGCGTTTGCTAAAGTATAACCAGTAGTACACACCAATAGTGATGATAGCAGCACAGAAAAGGGGCCATTTGACATAATGAGCGTTTTTACTTTTGGTATTTTGTGTACATCTTGATAACTTCTGTACTTTCAATAAGAAACTGCTGAATGAAGGAGTTTTAATTGTAGCATTTTAAAATACAAACTATTCAGAGCTGCATATTGGCAGCGCAAATAAAATAAGAGTAAATAAAGAAATAAGGTGTCTGATAAATACTTGATTAGTCTAGGTCAGGTCCATCAAGTCATGCCTACATTTCCCATAATGCAGTTGGCGCGGCTCGTTTCCGGTCCTGCGCCGTTTCTGGAGCGGATTGGAACCCGGAGTCAGGATTTGGTAAATGAAGGGGTTTTGCAGAAAAGGTAACGTGTTTCCCAGCTAATGTACGCTGTATGTCTACAAAACCGAGACGCAGTTTTGTAGTGAAGGTGCAGCTGATCCGTCCGGTTCGCTCCAAGCTTACCCGAAACGCCTCCGCTGCTCACTACCGGCCGTTGAATAGCATTGACTCCGGTCTGGGGGTTTGCGTCTCCGGTCCATCCGCCATGCCGACTGTTCTTTGTTACATTTTAGCAAAGAGGAGCCGCTCAGATCGGAGTTAAAACCCGGCTAGAGTTTGGGAACGACTCAAATCCTGGATCCCGTCTCTTCCCCGGGCTTCATATGTTAATATGCACGCGTCAACTGTTTCGCGTATACCAAAAACCAGTTAATGTTTTCATAATGCACTGGTGTATAGCCGGCAGGGCTGATGCATTCAGGTACCCTTCAACAGTCTCACATTAAATGAATGTGCAGGGTCAGAACTTCAGTTACATCCTGAAACACTCCTTAAAGTAGTTCCTTTGTGTAAATGTACAGTGAAACTCAGTGTGAGCTGGCTGCTGCTCAGCTCTGTGCTTGTGCTCTGTTAAATCCCTGACAGAAACTTTCCCTCTGTTGTAGGCTGGCATAATGGCTGAAAACACACCAGATGAGTTCATCTGTGAGTATGATTCCAGCCCTTACTGTCGCTCGCGCGTGTGTGTTTGTGTATATCTGTGTGAGAGACCAGACTGAAGACACGTGTGTATGTATGACAGGGTGCGAGGACTGTGGCCAGTACCATGACTCTGAGTGTCCTGAACTTGGGCCGGTGGTGACCGTCCGGGACTCCTTCGTTCTCAGCCGAGCTCGGTGAGTGACGGCTGAAGTGTCAGCTGGGGATTTGGGCCGTCCTTTAAACTGATGCTTTATTTTATTTTCATTAAAAAAAAAAAAAAAGATTAAATTGGAACAAAACCAAAGGAGTAGTAAGATCAGTCCTTGCTAGTGCTGTCTGACCTCTGAAATCCCATTCATGCCTCACCTCACTAATGTTCTCGACCTTGCAAAGAGATTGTGTAAGTAACCCACCGTGTACGGCTGAGTTTTTGCCACTTTAAGCTTCATTCCACATGTGCTAAATTTCTAACTTTAGGAAAATCCCCCAATTTTTTAATGGCCCTGATAATAGACATCTCTCACCCACATATTGGATCATCGGGGCCTCTATCTATACTGCAGGGTGTCAAAAATTGCTTAAAAGGGGAGGACACACCATTTTTCAGCAGTTTAACAAAGAAATAAGCAAACGGAATCAAGTGAAATACATCATAAAAGTACAGCTCTAAAGGGCACATGTGTATGACATGACACAAAGGGATCATAACAAGGCAGCCAGACAGGAGAGCAAAAGGGCAAGTGAAATATCAGTGACAGACTTTTAAGTCTGGGAACATTAGGCTCCTGGTTTTTTTATCACCAGTTCATAAGAACATTTTTCATAAGGGCTTTATATTATAAAGGCCCTACAATGATCAGATGATCCCTATGAGTGGTAGGAAGAACTCCCTTTTAACAGGAAGAAACCTCTGACAGTCTGCCCCACCCACCAGCTGCCTGAATCGCAAGCAGAAGAGAGGAGAGGAAAGAGCAGGGGTCATCACATATCAGGTCTTTACCTTAAAGTGCTGAATAGACAGTAATCATGAGTTTAGGGGGAAAAAAAGCAGGAATTATTGTGAAGATGACACAAAAGATTGTGTTATTGTGGTTTCATATTTTGTTTACTATGTTGCTCTTGCCTTGGATCAGGTCGTCTCTTCCGGACAGTCTGGAGATCAGAGAGGTGGGAAATGGCAAGGAGGGGGTGTTTGTCCTGCACCGGCTGGTCAAGAGGACCCGGTTTGGGCCCTTTGAAGCAAAGAGGGTCTCCCACCTGGAGAAGGAAGGAGTGTTCCCTTTGAAGGTGCACTTGACGCTCTGCTCTAAATTGTATGAGTGAATGTGGCTTTTTACTTGAACTTCCCTCCTTTTAATCTTTGGTCTGCTAACGGGCAGATCTTCAAGAAGGACGGCGTGGTGGTGTGTTTTGACTCCAGCAGTGAGGAGGACTGCAACTGGATGATGCTGGTCCGACCTGCCGCTGACCACAAACACCAAAATCTGACGGCTTACCAGCAGGATGATGACGTCTACTTCAACACCTCCCAGGTATCTTCCTCCACCTGAATCCTGCATTGCCATGTAGCTCATTCACCTCTGTAAGGAGACTGGTTCATTAATCCTTGAGTATTTTCCACTGCCGTGCGTTTCCCAGGATGTGCTGCCAGGAACAGAGCTGAGAGTCTGGTACGGAGCGTTCTATGCCAAGAAGATGGAGAAACCCATGCTGAAGCCTCCTCTTCAGCCACCACTGCCTCCACCAGGTAGATTTATTTACAGCACAGATGCTGTGTTGGGGTACCATGGAAACAGTGTGAGTTATAGCTTCTAGTTTTTCTCTGTTTTAATCAGATGCGACAGCTCCATCTGCTAAATCTGAGGTCTCAGAGAAAAGTGGAGTCCACATGCCTCCAGTGGCTGAAGACAACAGCACAGGTAGGATGACTAAAAACATCCACCACCTCTATTTTGCATGTGTTTGAATGTTTTTCTTGTATTTTAGCTAATTTTCTGATTATAATCCTTTTCTCAGGTCTTTTTACTGCATCAGTTTTCAGCAGCTTTTTGTTTTGGGAGTGAGTCCAGCAGGAGTGGAACCCTGGTCTTGCTCCCATTCAAAAGGTGCTGCGTCATGATTGCACACACTGACTCATCTACCTCTTTTCTGTGGATCACAGGCAACATGCTGAGCCACCTCAATGAGGTAAAGACGGTAACGGTGCTTCCCGTAGAGCCACTCCTGCCTCAGGGGGAAAGCCTGGTTGGTCCTGATGAGGAGGAAGGCAGCTCCCCTGCAGCTCAGCCCAGCCCCAAGAGGGGGCCGAGCCGAGGGAGGAGAGCTAAGGGACGCAGGCCGAGTGCTACAGCTGCAGCAAGCAAAAACAGAGGTGAGAAGAGTCAGGCTTGAGCAGGAAAGAACTTGGAAAAACTTGTAACATAGTAGAGATTAGCGCTGCACAATTCATTGAATTTTAATCTCACTCACAATTTTGGCTTCCAATATTTAATAGAGCATAATCGCATGATATTTAAAATGCATACTTCACCAATTAAAACATAAAGCATAAGTAAACGAATCGCTCCCTGACTGCATACCTGCATGTGCCAGTCGCAGCTGTTCCCTGCACCACGCAGCTCGAAGTTTTCTGGATGAGGATGGTTGTTAAAAAACAGACAAAATTGAAATGTCTAGCAGAAGGTGAAGAGCTGGTTCCTCAAAGCAGATCATCATCTGTGGTTTGTAAATACTTCAGATTTAGCACAAGTAATGTCAACACACTAAACTCAGTCGTGTTCTATTTGGTCACAGATGTGTGTCCACTAAACACAGTGAGTCAGGAATGTCTCATTCTCACGTGTACCTGCGTCAGGTAATGCTTAGGAAAGTTCAGGGTTGCAGGGCATGAAGGACAACAGCTATAGAGCACCTTGTTAGTCTTTGATGACCATGACAAGTGTGCTTTTTTAAAAATAAATAAAAATGAGATTGTTCTTGTCCACATGAGCTCATCTACAGTGGTTACATCAACTACTGATTTCCTCTTTGACACTGGGTTCCTGATGTGTGCAGATGTGAAGCCCCCACTGGTGAGCTCAGAGCCTGTAGCTACAGAGGCAGCAGCAGAGAACAGCAGCCCACTCATCACTCCACCAGACAGCGGGGCTGTCCTGAAGAGGCATCGAGCAAGAGAGCACAAGAGGGTTTACTGCTGCTCTCTCTGCAACAAGGTCTTCCAGAACAGCAGCAACCTCAACAGACACATCCGATCTCATGGTATAGTTTTGGCTGTGATGGAGTCATCTCCAGATAGAGTTCAATTCAGAATGGGTGGATGTATTTATTAAAGAATCCCTTCATGTATGGCCCCAGGTGATAAGCTGTTCAAGTGCGACGAATGTGACAAGTTGTTCAGCCGTAAGGAGAGCCTGAAGCAGCACATCTCATACAAGCACAGCAAGAACGTGGTAAGTGACATTTCAAATGGTTGCCTCAAGGGTTTCAGCCGCTCTGGTGGTTAATGTCATCATGTTTTTATGCCCCTGACAGCCTGACCAAGAGTACAAATATAAATGCAACACATGTGAGAAGTCTTTTCGCCTAGAAAATGCCTTAAAGTTCCACAACTGCCGTACAGGTGAGTTTGTTTCTTCATTTTTTTTTTTGTCTCAGTTTTGCAATTGTTTCTGATCACACTTTTGCCGATCCTGTTTGATTTTCGTTCCTTCCATCCAGACGACAAGACGTTCCAGTGTGATATCTGCTCGCGATTCTTCTCCACCAACAGCAACCTCTCCAAGCACAAGAAGAAGCACGGCGAGAAGCTCTATTCCTGTGAAATCTGCAACAAGATGTTCTACCGCAAAGACGTGATGCAGGAACACCATAGGAGGCATGGTTTGGGTGAGTCCCATGAGAGCACAGAGAAAAGTTTGATTATGAATGATGTTTTAAGTATCTTTCATTTTTAAAGTACCAGGCAGTCACTGGTCTTATCACTCAGTGATTATGCGGGACAGAAAAAGCTCAACAAATACAGCACCAGTCAAAAGTTTAGACACACCTTCTAATTTGGTGGGTTTTTTATTATTTGTAAATTGTCTGTATTGTACATTAATACTAAAGTCATCCAAAGTATGAAGAAATGCATATGGAATTATTTAGTAAACAAAAAGTGTTAATCAAACCAGAATATGTTTTAGATTTTAGATTCTTCAGAGTAGGCACCTTTTGCTTAGATGACACATTTTCTCAGTCAGCTTTATGAGGCAGTCACCTGGAATGGCTTTCAGTTAACAGCTGTGCCTCATCAAGAGTTAATTTTTTGAATTTCTTGACCTCTTAATGTGTTTGGGACCATCAGCTGTGAACGAGGTAGAGCTGATATACAGTGAATAGCACTAGTAATATTCTAATCCATATCATGGCAAGATCTACTCAACTAAGTAAAGAAAAACTACAGTCCACCATTACTTTAAGAAATGAAGGTCAGTCAATCTGAAAAATTTCAAGAACTTTGAAAGTATCCTCAAGTGCAGTCACAAAGACCGTCAAGCGTTATGATGAAACTGGCTCTCATCAAGACCACCCCAGGAAAGGAAGACCATAAGTTACCTCTGCTGCACAGGATAAGTTCATCAGAGTTACCAGCCTCAGAAACCACAAGTTAACAGCACCCTAAATAAGAGCCCACCTAAATGCTTCACAGGGTTCAAGTAGCACACACATCTCACCATCAACTGTTCAGAGAAGACTGCGTGAATCTGGACTTTATTGCTGCAAAGAAGCCACTTCTAAGAACGAACGAGAGGAAGAGAATGGCTTGGGCCAAAGAACACAAGGAATGGACCGTAGACCAGTGGAAATCTGTCCTTTGGTCTGATGAGTCCAAACTTGAGATTTTTGGTTCCAAACACCGTGTCTTTGTAAGATGCAGAAAAGGTGAGCAGATGGTTCCTACATGTGTAGTTCCCACCGTAAAGTATGGAGGAGGAAGTGTGATGGTATGGGAGTGCTTTGCTGGTGACACCGTTGGTGATTTATTCAAAATCCAAGGCACACTTAACCACAGCAACGTGCCATCCCATCTGGTTTGTGCTTAGTGGGACCATCATTTGTTTTTCAACAGGACAATGAGCCCAAACACACCTCCAGGCTCTGTAAGGGCTATTTGACCAAGAAAGAGGGTGATGGAGTGTTGTGTCAGATGACCTGGCCTCCACAATCACCTGATCTAAACCCAGCTGAGATGGTTTGGGATGAGTTGGACTTTCAGAGTGAAGGCAAAGCAGCCCAACAAGTGCTCAGCACCTCTGGGAACCTCATGAAGCTGACTGAGAGAATGCCGAGTGTGCAAAGCTGTGATCCAAGCAAAAGGAGCCTACTTGGAAGAATCTAAAACATATTTTGGTTTGTTTAACACTTTTAAGTTTACTACATGATTTCTTATGAGTTCCTTCATAATCTGGATGACTTCAGTGTTAATTTACAATGTAGGAAAATAAAATAAAAACATTGAATGGGAAGGTGTGTCCAAACTGTATATAGAGGAGTTTCCAGGAAATAGCACTCTAGCAGACATGTTTGCAGCTAAAGACTCTATTTGACTCCACTCATTCCATGTTTTGGTCAGTGTCCCTGTTGCTGAGAAGCACCCAAATAGCTTGATGCAGCCACCACTATGCTTTTCTGTAGGGATCAGCCAGGTGGTCAGCAGTGCCTGGTACTCCACAAATGTTTGGATTTTTGACCACTTGGTTTGGTTTTTGGTCTCAGACCAGAGAATACTGTAAAGAGCTCTAAGGGCACAGTTAAAACAATCTTTAGCAAAAATCAAGTGAGTTGTTATTATGTATTTTTATTCAGATTGGCTTAAATGAAGTGAAGTGGGTGCTGGTTTGTGGAAACTGCCATGTCTCCCCCACCATATTTGAATACAGTGGACAGGAAGGGCATCTCACTTCTGACTAATCGTGTTTAATAAAGATTGTAGCACCCCAAAAAACAGAAGTCGTAGGTGATCACGTACCATGGAGGGACATTTTAATTTGTACCTGTACCTTCTCAAAGATCAAAGGAAAGAGACAACGCCAACGTATCTTTGTAAAATGTCATCCTCTTCCTCCTCACCTCAGGCCTCATCACCTGACCTGAACTTATTAGTTCCTGATATTATCACAATTACTGTCAGCGGATTAGACATCGCCAGACAGCTGACAAGAGCCGGCTGAACAACATCAGCTGGTTACAAACTAACATTATGCCAGCTGACGTCAGGCGCAAGTGTCCTAAAAATCACACTTTTCCTCTGATAAAGAGTTTAATTACATTCTCACATCGTATGAGAGTTTATTCACTAAGTGTCTGATTGCAACAATGTTAGATCCACTTCAAAGTAAGTTTCACTAATGCCGGCTAACAGCAGCAAAAACAGCAGCTCTTACCAGCAGAAAGGTTCAGGATATCCTCAACATCTCCCCACATCATTGCTGTCATTGGTCAGAAGTGAGCTTCACTGCCTGATCGACTGGTATTGTAATCATTTCACAAAGTTTTACAGCCTCTCACCCAGCATTGATAGCTGAAGCAAACAGTGGACTGACAGCCTACTCAGAAAAACTCTGGGGCAGATCTGGTCTGGAGTCACTTTGCTATCTAAGTACACTCACTACAGAAGAACAGCAGCCAGAGTTTTTGAGGTGACTCGGGTAAAAATGTAAAATACCACAAAGTATTTAATTGACAAAGATCTGTTTTTTTTCCCTATCAAATGTTTATTTTTCAAATTTGCTAAAATACAGTGTGCACAAAGATTTAAAAAAAAAAAAACCACACCAGCTGGCCCCAGCTGTTGTAGCGTACACTCTAAATTTAATGTTTTGATCTAGCTTTGTCCTTTATCAGCCAGGGTAGCTAGGATTATGCACTTGAATTGGGAGGGTATAAAAACAGAACTCAGTTGACTGCAATCTCCTGACATCTAGTGGTGATAAGATTGCACACTGTAACTTTAACACAAACACACAGAAGACAAAGTTGGAACTGCCCGGTCTGGTGTGCCGTCATTTTGTACCAGCTTGGTGCACCTTTTAGGCATATAGCACCATATTTCTTCTGCTGGCTTTGAAGCTCTTTAACTAAACCTAAAATACATATGGACAGGACCAAAGCACATGAAGAGAGAGGAGCTGGAGGCCAATGGAGAGGAAGGGACCAAGTACAGGAAGGAGCCATCACCCTGTCCTATTTGCGGCAAGGTAAGCCCTCCGCACAGTAGTTAAGACTCAGGTCACTTATGGCACAAAGTGCAGGAAGGAAAAACTGTAGCGTGACTGCCAGCAAGCCCTTCATCAATCACCTGCTTACTGTGTGGTGTGTGTTTGTGTGTGCACAGGTGTTCTCCTGCAGGAGTAATATGAACAAGCATCTGCTGACTCACGGTGACAAGAAGTACACTTGTGAGATCTGCGGCCGCAGGTTCTTCCGTGTAGATGTCCTCCGAGATCACATTCACGTGCACTTCAAGGTGAAACCTGCGACACTATCAGCTTTGGAAAGGTTCATCTAGGGAGAAGCTGCTATTTCATCACAAGATCACTGAGTTTCTGTTCCAGTCAAACAATGCAGGATTTATAGGATGAAAGCTGCAGCGTACAGACTGCTGTAATATTGTGGACAGATCACAGACATGGAGTCTTTTACTTTTTTTTTTTTGTTTGTTTGTTTTTTCATTACAGCTCCACTGCTCATTTAGCTGAGCAAATAATGTTGTTGAGGCAGAATAATAAGGGAGACCTGCTAGCAGAAAAGCCTTTGGGCGTTGAGTATTTGCTTTCCACTTTACTCAAACACTGGATTCACATGAATTAAAATGATGGCAGTTTGACTCAGATCAGGTATTAAAAATGTGGAAAAAAGTAGATTGTGAGCAAATATTACCAACATCTAACAGAGTATTCTGCACTCTTACAGTCCTCAGTTGTCCTCGCCTGTGTTTGTTTCTCTAAATTATAGGTTATAATTAGAATCCAACAGAGACCTCTAACTCAAGACATCTGTTTTATTGTCTGTGCCATCTTAGGCAAAGATTAAAACTCAGGAGCGCTGTTACTCAGGCAAGAAGATATAACTGAAATGCTCAGATGTAAAATGTCAGTCTAGTTATCAAATAGCATTAGCCACCCCAGCACATGCACAGTTAAAATGGATTTTGATGCTCTCCAGACACTTAGCATCCATCAGTTTTAATAACATCAAAGAGTTTGTTTTGTTCCAGGACATAGCCTTAATGGATGAGCAGGAGAGGGAAGACTTCATCAAGAAGATCGGCATCTCAGCAGGCGACAGTGACGAAACGGACGAGGACGATGAGGAAGATGACCCTGAGCACCACAGATACAACTGCAAGAAATGCCAAGTACGCTTCCTGCTGAAGACTATGGCAGACATTCTGACTTAGTAAAATGGAGAGAGGGCAACCTGCATCAAGGAGCATCACATCCTGGTTTTCCACTGACTGTCCCACATAAATGACACAAGTTTCCTGCTTCTGTCTCTCTAGCTGTCATTTGCAAAAGGAAAAGAGTACCTGAAGCACATCATGGAGCAGCACAAGGAGAGAGGCTACGGCTGCGGGATCTGTAACCGGCGCTTTGCACTCAAAGCCACCTACAACGCTCACCTGGTCATCCACAGAGAGCAGCTGCCTGACCCTGCAGTGCAGAAGTAAGACTGTAGGAAGGAAGCAGATATGCTGTTCACCTTTTTGTTTGCATATTTAAGGCTGGGACACTGCATACACAGTAGATGAAGATAAATTAATGAGAACAGTTGTTTAAAGATGCTACCTTAAAATATGGTAAGGAGAAGAAGCCATCAGATTCCTTTAAATATGTTCATGCTGGAGAAGAGTAGTTGCATGTAATGACTACAGAGGTTTAAGGTCAGAAATTATGAGAGCTATTTGAACATTGTAGCTAAAAGGAAATGGTCTAATTTTAAGTACAAACTATGTACCTTTCAAAATAAAAGTATTGAATAATTAACAAGTCACTGAAAGCATTTAATCTGACACTTCTCTCTCATCAAGGTACATCCATCCATGTGAGATTTGTGGCCGAATCTTCAATAGTATCGGTAATCTGGAAAGGCACAAGATCATCCACACTGGTGAGCAACAGCCTGAGATAGAAAATGTTTATTCTGTGCTTAACAAATTTATCAGACCACCCCCCCATGTAAGATGCACTAAATTAACAATATTGGTAATGACCAAAATCATTTTTAATATTTCTGTAATGGTTAATCCACTAGTATGTGCAAGCTCTTTACTCAAATTGATATTTTTTATGCTAAAATATTATTATTGTTGTTATCCATGAAATTACAATTTTGCTGTTTAACAAAAAAATCTGAAAAAATGGTAAACCAGATCATATGTGTGGATGGATTTATTCAAAAATAATCATGCAGAACTCCTCTAGTAGAGCCCAAGAATAAAAATGTGGAGTTAGAAGTCAGCAGAATTGGTCACCTTTAACCAAATGTTCCTGTACAACAATTTAAGTAATATTTCTGCATCATAAACTATAGAAAATATAGAACTTTAATGCACTTAAAAAAATAAAAGTGGCTGTTCCTGCTGATATTATTATTATTATTATTATTATTATTATTATTAAATTATTAGTTTGTGATAATGGTGACTAATTTATGAACTGCTAGCAGTTACTGTTGAATCAGGTCAAGGTGGAACTACGTGTAACTGCTATATATTCTCGTAGATTGTGTAACCCAGTAGTTCCCAATCCAGCCCCCATATAAATCTACAATGTCATAACAGTAATAATGAGAAGAAACTATGAGAAATATGTGTTTTATTATCCAAAGCAACAGACGGTGCATGAGAGGTGAAGAAGAGAGTGCAGGCAGGGTGGAGCGAGTGGAGACGAGTGTCAGGAGTGATTTGTGACAGAAGGAGAGCAGCAAGAGTGAAAGGGAAGTTTTATAAGACTGTAGTGAGAGCTGCTATGATAGATGGTTTGGAGACGGTGGCACTGACAAAAAGACAGGAGGCTGAGGTAGAGGTGGAGGTGCCAGAGTTAAAGATGCTCAGATTTTCAGTGGGAGTGACCAGAAGGGACAGGATCAGACATGAATACATCAGAGGGACAGCTCAGGTCAGGCGGTTTGGAGACAAAATTGGAGAGATGAGAGGGATAGTGGATATTCTGGATCAAGGATGCTGGATATGGTGCTGCCAGACAGGAGGAAAAAAGGAAGACCTCAGAGGAGGTTCATGGATGTAGTGAAGGAGGACCTGTAGAAGGTTGGTGTGACAGAAGCTGGGGGCACCCCTAAAGGGAGCAGCTGAAGTAAGAAGTAGTTTATTTTACTAGCCTGTCATGCTTGATAATGTCAGACCATAATCTGTAAATCAGTTAAAAAGCAAATATATTGGCTAAATTGTGGTGGTAATAAAAGTAAAGTAGCTCAAAGGTGTGTTTAAGCACAGTTCCTCAGTAAATGTGCTTTCTACCCTGGCTCATGTTTGCAATCTTAGAGCCACATGCTACAGTGTAAAGTTTGTGAAAAGGAAAAGATGTTTGTGTACTCATCCAGGGGTGAAGAGCCACGGCTGCGATAAGTGCGGCAAATCATTTGCAAGGAAGGACATGCTGAAGGAGCACCTCAGGGTGCACGACGACAACCGAGACTACCTGTGTGCAGAGTGCGGGAAAGGTCATTGCTCATTACTCTCATCTCACTGTGTAAACTACACAAACAGTGTCAAATTGGTGGTGTTTAAATTATTCTGAGATCGTGTCAACGTTTTACCACGCAGGCATGAAGACCAAACATGCTCTGAGGCACCACATGAAGCTCCACAAGGGCATCAAAGAGTACGAGTGTAAGGAGTGCAACCGCAAGTTCGCCCAAAAGGTCAACATGCTGAAACACTACAAGAGACACACAGGTAAATGAGTGTGTGTGTGTGTGTGTGTGTCACAGACATGAAGGATGAAAAAGCACAAGAATATTGATTTGCTTACGGACATTTTCACACCAAGCACGACTGACAGGGAGTCGTGTCACCATGTTTCTCTCTGTGTCACTGTGCCTGCAGGTATAAAGGACTTCATGTGCGAGTTGTGTGGAAAGACTTTCAGTGAGAGGACCACATTAGAGACTCACAAGCTCATCCACACAGGCAAGTATTTCATGTCACTGTGCCATCATAAAATCAGGCCGGTGTACACTACTCACTAATAAACACTGACTATTGCAAAGCTGTTACAAGCTGAACATGAAACTCATTTGAATGCATTTTCCTGGTACATGTAGAACACTGTAAAGAGGAGCAGACCAACATTCCTTCACAATGATGTGAGACACTGACATCATCTTTTAGTCATAATTTAAAAACAGGATTTTCACACCAAGCCTCTACCCTGCTATAATATATTGATGCATTTATAGCCTTCTTTTTGGAGGCTTCATACTAGCCGGTATTGGTGACCTGTTTTCCTTCTTTCTTGCTGCAGTGGGTA
Source organism: Archocentrus centrarchus (assembly GCF_007364275.1). Classification (NCBI taxonomy): domain Eukaryota; kingdom Metazoa; phylum Chordata; class Actinopteri; order Cichliformes; family Cichlidae; genus Archocentrus; species Archocentrus centrarchus. The sequence goes on along the minus strand of NC_044359.1, from coordinate 32,787,034 downwards.
AGACATGGACATGTGCAACATGTGATAAGAAATATCTGACAGAGTATATGCTGCAGAAGCACGTCCACCTGACCCACGAAAAGGTCGAGGCCCAGTCGTGTCACCTCTGTGGGACCAAGGTGTCCACCCGCGCTTCTATGAACCGGCACTTGAGACGCAAACATCCTGAAGTGAGTCGGGACAGACCGGAAACAAGCCACACGACACCACCCATGCCTTTAGCTCTCAGAGAAACCTAAAGGCAGACTTTTACTGAGCCGCTGTCCTTCTCCTTTATGACTACAGGTGGTGTCTGTGAGAATTGATGAGTTTGATGATCTTCAGGAAAATCTATCAATGAATGATTCTTCTATCAGCATTGTGCAGGTTAGAATAATACACACGATGCACAACAATCAGACAAGGTGTTTGGAGGAGCTCAGGGAGGTCGGCTGTGTGGAAACACTGATAAAACCATATCTTTGAGGGGGCAGCTACCTTAACGTCTTCTGGTACTCACTGCATTTGACTGCACACTTAAACTTCTAGAACTCAAAAATACATAGTGCACACACACACACATATATATATATATATATATATATATAAATATAAAATTTTTTTTGTATGAACTATGAATTATCATGATCTTACCACAAATACTTGCTTTTTACCTGGTATCACAAGACCCCCTTGTGACTAAATTAATAAGCCACATATTTGAAGTTGACCCTGTCCCTATGTATGTCGCTTCCTTCATCAGCCCTCTCTGACCATGGAAAAAGACGGTATGTCTCAGGAGCGGCCCAGCCGACCTTCCCGGCACCCCAAGAAGAAGCAGAGAAGCTCGGCTGAGCCGGAGCTCTCAGAGTCCGACGAATATGTCGATTTCACTGAGCCGAGGCACGAAGCCATGTCAGAATTCAACGCCGTCATTGTCGGTGATGAGACTGAGACGAGCTCTGCTGTACAGAGCATCCAGCAGGTACACGTGCAGATTTCCCTCCAAAGATACTGCTTTATTGCTACAATAACACGTCCAATTTCTTTTTCCCCAGAGACCACAATAGGTGGATAAGAGCAGGTGGCCTGGTTAAAAAGAGCCACTGGCCTTACATCAGCCACAGTGGCTGACTTCACATTGCTGATGAAATAAATAAATACACATTAGAATAAACACATTAGATCCTTTAAAATTATTACAAATTTATTTTTCAGCTGTACTTATTTTATTTCTGTCAGCACCACTTGAGTGAAAACAAACTATTATTCCAGCTGCAGTCATTTATGTTTGGCGTCTGGGCTCTGCTCTGGCACTTCCCCATCCTTCCATGCACACTACAGAAAGAGTCAGGGAGGGCAGCAGCATCAGTAACCATGGACATGAGGCAGTTAAGTCAGAAATAACATGAAATGGAAGAACTGGGGGGAAAGTGTGTTGCAAAGTGGTTTGCAGTAGCACCAACTGTAGTTTGCATGTATTGCGCACCCTAAATTTGGCATTAGGATGCACAGAATTGTATCAGGTGTGCCTTCAGCAGATGGTCTGCCAGGACTCCTGTGTTTTCTTACACACCAAAGTCATTAGGTTACACCAACAGTATTAAATTAATTATTGCAACTCAACAATAAAAAAATTTAATTGCTGCTGTTTCAGGTGGTGGTTCTGACTGACCCCAGTGCTCCATCAGCCTCTTCCCCCAATAGCTCAGTGGGACTGACTAACATCACTGTCACACCCATCACCAGCCACGCCCCCGCCCAGTTCACCAGCCTGCAGCCTGTCGCTGTGGGTCACCTGACAGCCAGCGACCGGCCACTCACATTGGACAACTCCATCCTCACGGTCACCTTTGATACGGTCAGTGGCTCTGCCATGCTCCACAACCGCCCTGCAGAACTCATTCCAGAGACTGTAGGTCCTGCTGGAAGTGGGGCCCCCCAGTCTGTCGCCCACTTCATCAACCTTGCCACTCTGGTCAACCCCATGGGCCACCAGCTGGAGGCCCCGACTCTGGCGTGGAGGCCTGTACCTGCAGCTGAGGGCAGCCAGGTCACTCCAGTAGTGGAGGGTGCTCAGGGAGAGAGTCAGGAGGCCCAGAGCCAGGGACCAGATCCAGGCCGGCCCAACCAGAGCCAGCCGCCCCCCCCTCAGCAGCAAAGCAGCTCCACTCAACAGATGTTCAGCTACTGAGCAGACACTAGGGGTGCGGGTCGCCTCACACAGATACTGTTACATAGTAGAGTAGATTTTTAACAAACTGTACAAAGTTTTGAGCACTGTCACCCAGATGCCTCTCCAGCCCCATGGAAGCAAATGGTATTGTAATATTTCTTTTCTTTTTTATATTGACAAAACAAATTGACAGTTTATGAATCTGCTTTTGTGCCACAATCACAGATATTTGAAACCAAAGCAACTGTTGAATATTCAAATGCCTTACCAGCCTTGTTGGGGGGGAAATGCATGTTTTCAACATAAATCTGCTGCTTGGACAGTGAGATACGAAAATGTACCAACCTGAAAAGCAGATGAACTTTATTACAAATAAAGTGAAAATACTTTCACCAGATTATATAATACATGGCATTTGGTATATTCCCAAAAACAGCTGACTGCTGACATGGATTTCTGAATGCTGTAACCTGTAATTATTGTCTGAAATAAATATTGGCAGCCATTTTTAAATGATCCTTTTAAAGAAAATTCACCAGGTTGGCTTTCTTTTTATATGTGGTCAGCAGTGACGGGTGCCTGCGGTGGGGTGGAGTTAGCCTGGAACTCACCATCTATGGAAGCGATTCACTCTTCACGCATCACTTTGAAACTGAGTCGGTCACTATCACATTCCAGGTTCTGGTTGCCTAAGTAACCCGCTAACATAACAGGTTCAAATCTATCATCTTGTTGGAGCTTTTCTGAGTTTGCATGTTCTCCCCATGTCTGTGTGGGTTTCCTCCCACAGTCCAAAGACACGCAGTTACTGTGGTTAGGTTAACTGGTGATTCTAAATTGCCCATAGGTGTGAATGTGAGTGTGAATGGTTGCCTGTCTGTCAGCCCTGCAACAAGCTGGCGACCTGTCCAGGGTGCACCCTGCCTCTGGCCCCTATGGCTGCTGGGATAGGCTCCAGCCTCCCTCACGACCCTGAAAAGGATAAGTGGAAGAAAATGGATGGATGGATGATTTTGTTTCTTTATTGATTGTGAGATATATCTAGATATGTCCTTTTGATAGTTACAGTACTGTGCAAAAGTCTTGAGCCACCACTCATTTCTTTACATTTTGTGTTCTAGGATCCAGCCTTTTTATGTAATAGTTTAAAGTTCTCCCGGCTTTCTTTGGACATTGGCTGCTCTTTCACTCATTTTCAGTCCAGTCCTTGTACCTGACCATTTTCAGAGGAATTTTTCTTGTTTGTTTGTTTTCTTTGTTTCAACAGTTTGAAAGGCATAAAATTATATTTTTGCACCATCAAGGTGATTCACAGAGAGCTATTAGCTGAAAATTTGGCATATAGCAGCATGGTGGCTGTCATGATGCAATTTTTAAAGAAGGAAAACATGGAGAAAGGGCTGAGATATCTCACATTACACAAGAACTGGTCTGAATATATATATGGAATGATGAATCCAAATTTGGAAAAAAATTTTTTAAAACCAACATGTATGGAGGAGGTAAAGAAAGAGGTGCAACAGTCAAGTCAAGTCAAGTCAAGTTTATTTATAAAGCACATTTAAAACAACGACGTTGACCAAAGTGCTGTACAAGATCTGTAACCCCAAGGACTATACTAAATAAAAAAAAAAAAATTAAAAAAAAAATATATAAATAAATAAATAAAATAATAAAATTAAAATAAATAAATAAAAACATTAAGAACAATAAATAACATAAGAAAATTAAAAATTAAAACTTTTAAAACAAGTACCATAAAATACCATAAAACAATCATCTAAAAGGAGGTAGCACTGCAGCCAAATGCCAAGGAAAAGAAATGTGTTTTTAATAGAGATTTAAATGTGTGTATCGTCTGAGCTGTGCGGATATGGAGAGGTAGATCGTTCCATAGCTTTGGTGCTGCTGCTGCAAAAGCTCGATCACCTCTCTGTTTTAGTCTAGTTTTAGGCCTCTGTAAGAGCAGCTGGTTCGATGACCTCAGAGCTCTTACAGGGGTGTGACAGTGAAGCAGCTCAGACAGATACAAAGGTGCCAGTCCGTTTAAGGCTTTAAAAGTAAACAATAAAATCTTAAAATCGATTCTAAAACGGACAGGGAGCCAGTGAAGGGATGACAGGACTGGGGTAATGTGTTCATGCTTTTTTAAACCGGTTAAAAGACGAGCTGCCGCATTCTGGACTACCTGCAGGCGGCGCACAGATGATTGATCTATGCCAAAGTACAGAGAATTACAGTAGTCCAGGCGGGAAGTAATAAAAGCATGAATAACTTTTTCCAGGTCCTGCTGTGGGAGATAAGGTTTTACCTTGGCAATAACTCTGAGTTGGTAAAAACTGATTTTGGTAACAGCACTTACTTGCTTCTCCATTTTAAAACTACTATCTAAAATGACACCCAGATTTTTCACAGCATCACGACAGTGAGGAGCCAAATGACTCGGAGTGCCAGAGGAGTAGCTTGAGGGGTCAAATTTACCAAAGCATATGACCTCGGTTTTGCTTTCATTAAGATTTAGGAAATTGTTTCTCATCCAGGACTTAATGTCACTTAGACAGTTCAGCAGGGGTTCCCATGGATCTCTGCTGTTCAGTTTGATGGGCATATACACCTGGATGTCGTCAGCAAAACAGTGGAAACAAATATTATGTTTCCTAAAAATCGACCCTAGAGGCAAAATATACAATGAGAAAAGAATTGGGCCCAGAATGGACCCCTGAGGCACTCCACAAGAAAGCTTTGCTGTGGTAGAAAAACAGTTTCCTAGATGGACAGAGAAACTTCTATCAGTAAGATAAGATCTGAACCAAGTCAGAACCGTGCCTTTAATGCCAATTTCATGTTCTAGGCGGGATAGAAGGATCTCGTGGTCCACAGTGTCAAAGGCAGCTGACAGATCTAGAAGTACTAAAACTGCAGGACTACCAGAGTCCACAGTTAAAAGCAGATCGTTAAAAACTCTTAAAAGAGCCGTCTCTGTGCTGTGACGCATTCTAAAACCTGACTGAAACTTTTCCCACATTCCATGTTCACTTAAAAATGCTTGAAGTTGCTTAAAAACAACTTTTTCAAGAACCTTGGATAAAAATGGTAATTTAGAAATTGGTCTGTAATTTGAAAGAACATCAGGGTCAAGGTTCTTCTTCTTGATTAGAGGCTGTACAACTGCATGTTTAAAGGCAGCTGGAACACAACCAGATGCAAGCGCACTGTTAATCAGAGCGAGGATAGTTGGTCCCACTGAATCAAAAGCCTCTTTAAAAAGGCGAGACGGAACACAGTCTGTGGGAGAGTTTACAGGTCTCATATTTTGAATCACCTCCTTTAGTGTGGAGAGTGTGACAGGCTCAAACTGCTCAAAGACAGCTCTGCTGGGAGGAGGTGCAGATGAGTCTGTTTCAGCCTGAGGTGATGAAGGCCTGAGGGCAGAAATTTTTTCCACAAAAAATTTCTTAAAGTTTTCGCACAGTGCAGGACAGACCTTGGCTTGGTTCACATTACAGCGAGGATCAGCGAGTGAATTAAAAACACTAAAAAGAAAATGAGGCCTGTGACTGTTACTTGAAACAATGTTAGAGAAATAAGCAGACTTTGCATATTTTACTGCTTTCTGGTATTTCAATAAACAGTTACGCAGGATCTCTAAGGAGACATGGAGCTTATCCTTTTTCCACCTTCTCTCAGCGCGTCTGCACTCACGTCTGAGAGCGCGGGTTGTCTCATCCAGCCAGGGCTGGGAGGAAGGTTTGGTGCGTTTGGTTGTAAAAGGGGCAATACAGTCCAGTACAGCAGTGCAAGCAGATATAAAAGAGTTAGTGAAGTCCTCGGTATTCAGGCTCAAGCAAAAATCCAAATTGCTTAAGTCAGAGTTTTAAAAGCAGATGAATATTTATGTGTCCATAGCCATCCGTAAAACATGGTGGAGGCGCTGTGACAGTTCAGGGCTGATTCATTCGGTGTTGGAGAGCTTGTCAAAATTGATGGAATTATGAATATTTATGTGTTTTTCTATTCAGGTATGCTTTTACTGCACTGGCAGTGTGTTTGAAATCATTGTTGCGTTGGAAAATTAAGCTGTTGCCAATCAGATGCTTTCCAGATGGTATTATGTGGTGGATCAGTGGAACACTATCAGTCATGGATTAGCCTCCCCAGAGTCCGAACCGCAGCATCATTGAAGCAGTGCAGGATCATCTCGACAGAGAACGGAACAGAAGTCAGCCGAAATCCAAAGAAGACCTTTGAATGTCCATCAAGAAGCCTGAAGAACTATTCCTGAAGACTACTTAAAGAAAACTCATCTAACAGAGTTCAGCCTGTGATGAAGAATAAAGGTTATTCCACTGTGCTTTACAGTGAATATGAGACATTTGTGGTGATATGCTGTTTGCTTTTTCCCAAATGTGGCGCTGTGCATTAAAGCCAAACCGCTCCAGCTTGGTCTCATTCCTCCAAAGGACATTGTTCCAGAAATCTTGGTGTTTGTTCAAATGCAATGTTGTGATTTTTTGCATTTTCTCTGAGCATTGCACGGTCTGGCCTTGAGGTGAATTTGCTGGGATGTCCACTACTGGGAAGATTGTTGCATTGTGTTAACACACACCTGAATGCACCAGACCAGCAAACTGCCAAAACTTCTGCTTTTATAGAACTGCTCACAGTTGCTGATGTTTAGTTAATCAAGTGCATTTGATGAGCAACACTTGGCTGCTACTTACTCTCTTAATTCCCATGGAAGCAGTACGGGTGTAGTTAGTTTTTTACAGGCATAGAGTCCTGTTAAAAATATATTTTTCACACGATATAAGGTAAACCCTCATTCTGTGACAACACAATGAGGGCAATAAAGGTCCTTACACTGTCCCGCTGTCATTACGTAAAGGATGTTCGGCTGCAGTACATCTTCAACTTGAGGTGGAGGCCTCACTTTAGAGTAGCTCTTTAGTTTCCCTGGACATACAAATCCTGTGCAGACTTTCAGAAAGGAGAGTACACTGGTACAGCAGAGTTTTCTTCCCTCCTCTGTCTCTCTGCAGGGCCATGGATCATATTTTAAACCATACTGTTTATACTGGGCTGACGATGGCTCATCATTTATTTACCATGATCATCCTCAGCAGAGGATTGTTATTTGCAACACAGAGACCATAAAGTGAGAAACTAACAGTTTAACATGTCAGCTTCAACATTTCTTTGAAGGTATCATTTATTTTTCTTTAAATTGCATTCAGGCAAAGACACTAAAAGTCTGTTTTACACCTTTGTAGTTCACGAATCCGTTTCAGTGAATGTGTGCAAAGTTTTTTTGTTACTTCGGAAAATCTGAGCTCACTGCATCTCACGCGCTATTTAAAAAAGTGTAGTGAAATTATGTATGCATGACTGACAAGAGGCAGCCGCCCATCCCTCAGCAGCAAAGCAGCTCCACTCAACAGATGCTCAGCTACTGAGCCGCCACTAGGGGTGGGGGCACCTCACACAAAGACTGTTACATACTGTAGTAGAGTAGATTTTTAACAGACTGTACAAAGCTTTTATCACTGTCACCCAGATGCTTCTCCAACCCCATGGAAGCAAATGGTATTGTAATATTATATTCATAATATAAAGCCTACAAAATCAGGAATCTGCTGGTTTGCATGAACAGAGGGTCCCAGGATGATGTCCTGGCCTGAATTATTGTCTCCGAACATCCCTGAGTGTGATTGCTGGTATCTGCTTAACAACTAACAACATAACAATTTAGAATTTAAAAATAATTTAGAATAACCTTGTTGGTCTGTTTGCTCTAACCACAAGCGTAAGGGCCAATGAACATGGAGAGGTGTCAGATGTTGTTCCTGTAGTTCCTTGTGTAAACAGCAGGTGGGGCTGCTGTCTAAAACACTGACCTCAGACAAAATACTACAACACAAGAATCATCAGCCTGCTGAACTGACAAGAGACCACTACAAACCAACACACTGAATGTGGGAAGTAGAAACACAGCATGGTAGGTTAATTGATGTTAAATTGGCTTTGGACTTGAGGTACAGTAGTAAAAGTGCTTAAAGTGTATGGAAGCACTGTATCAATGTGCGCTGTAGTGTAGAGTGCTTTGAGTGGTCATAAGACTAGAAAAACACTATAAATACAAGTCTCTGTGGCTCTGCTCTGGACAGACAGCTAAGACAAACAGGCTACCTGCAAACATAAGCTAACAAACAGCAGTCCTTCAGGGAGTGTTCTGGTAACCAAACACAAAAAGGTCTGCTTATTTAAACAAAGCAGCATTTCTGCAGCACTCTTCATTTACTGTGAAAATCCCAGCGGCTGCTTCCGCTCTCTGCTCCAGGTTACCAATATTTAGTAGTATTTAGTGTGCACAGATAAAACTGTAATAAATGTACTTTGAATATAGATTGTATGAATATGAAGTAATTAGAAAGCTTCACTGATGTAACCTAAATATTCAGTCTCCATTAAAAGGGTCTTGGTCTCTGTTGCTATAGTAACAATGGTGAAGTTGTCAGATGGGAAGTGAAACTGCTGGATATACCATAAAGCTGCAGTACAGCTGAAATATGAAAGAGCACCTTTATTTTTTATCTTGAGTTGTGTTGGAGCTCTCATTCAGTCAAACCTGATGTCTGCTACCCTTGATGTATATCCTAACATTGACCCTGAACCCCACAGCCACTCTGCACCAGTCCAGATGAAAGCTGCATCCTACGGACGTACTGGAATGCATCATCAATGATGTTTCCTAGGTTCATTGGGCATCTCACAACATCATACACTCTCACATAGCATTAAGTCATGGGTCACCCCTCTTAATCCACACCACCTGGAAGCTCTTTCTGCTATTTCTGTTGTGGTGCAGTAAACCTCATCAGGATGACAATGTGCTCTCCAAACCTGTTTGGTCCTCCTGAAGCCCCTGGGGCTTCTCCAGCTTACTTTTAAAAGCCACCTCTATATTATCTTCCCAGGGCAGAGACAATTCAATCAGAGAAAGTTATTTTGAGACAATATCTGTTCACAATATGGTGTAACCGCAATTTGTGCTGGAAACTTGAATTGCTTGCTCAGATCGACCATCAGCTGCCAGTTGAAAAGCAAAGAACAGGCCTGCAGGTAGTGAATGCAATCTGCTTCCTGGGAGGGCAGCGACACCTGCTTGTTTTTATTAATGAGGGGATGCTCTCAGCACCTGGTCATGGCACCAGTGGTAGCAACTATTCCCTAAGACCCTCAGGCAGCTGCTCAGGATGTTCTCGAGTATGACCCTCCCAAAGCAAAGAGGGCAGGAAGATGTCTCACTCTTCCCCTGCAGTTGGAGGTTTAATGGGCTGGGTAAGATGTCATACAGAGCTTGGATGAGGAATTTAATCCATTCTGCTCACCAGATGTCAATCCATGTGAGCCTCAGTGGCAACCTCCCACCTAATCCAAGCCCCCTGCTGCCTCACGCCTGCCATCCTGCTTGCTCTTGTTTCACCCACTATTTTCACTTCTTCTTGGACAAGTAGCTGCCTTTACTTGCCCTAAACTTTGCTGTAGTGCGGCACCAAAAAGCTGCCCAAGCCTCATCTTCTCCCACCACGCCTTGTGCCTCAGCCTCTCTCTTGCCAGCTCCAGCTCCCTTACAGCACTCCATTTCCTCCCAGTTCAGATTTCAATGCCTGCTGCAGACACTTTTGGGGCATTCGACTCTGTACTGCAGTACAGGCAACCATGACCTTTTCCATAACTCTTCCAAACTGGTTTGTCACAAAATGTCTGTTAGCTAAATGCACAAATTTCACATATTTGTTCAGCTGTTGCGTTGCGTTTGAAATTATGTACCTCTTAAAAGTTTTACACTGTTTACCACTCTGTGTCATATTTGAGCATAAACTGGAACCAGTGAGCAGACTCAGACTACCAACGAGAGTTTTAAAAGGTTTGTTGATCAGAAAGTTAGTGACTTGGGAGAGTGAGTTCACTGTGGGAGCGTCTGTCAGAGAGGAGAGGAGAGGTAGAGTTAATAGTGACCAAGGCGTAACTGAAAATAATCCAAAGAGTGTAGAACAGAGAAACAGTGGCTTACTTGATGTTTCTTTGAATTACTGGTTCAGAGGGGCTGTTGACAGGCAGGCGGGATTCCAGAGGCAGTGTGGATGATTCGGTGGGCAAGCAGGTAAGCAACAGGTAAGCTTCTGTTTTTGCAGGTTTCTTGACTCAGGACAACCAACTTGGCTGAGCTCAGGAGACTTCACAAGGAGTCAAAGTACAGGTGGATCTTACATGGATCCAAAAACAGTTCAATAAAAATAGTTAGACAAGAACACCCAATTTAACTCACATTCATTCATCTTTATTTGTAAATAGAACATCATATCACGATATTCAGTTATAATGTGTGCACCTCCAAGAATGAAAAGATGCTTCAGAACAAAAGGTATTTTCTGCAAAAATAAGGTAAATCATTGAGGTGTGTGTGTGTGTGCACGTGTGTGTAATTAAAAGCCTTGCACTTCTCCAGGTTAGCGTGCTGTAACTGAAGTTTTGAGTAATGAAGGCAGCAACTCTGCAACTCTGGAGCCTACAAAGGAGCACCAGTGACATGGTGAGAGAAAGGGGGGGGGACCAAACCCACACCTGCCCGGAACTGCAGTGCGAGCTAGATGCTGAAGTATCATGACCAAAACTTTATTTACATCTGCACTATGACCACATCAAAGGCATCAGAAAAAGCTATTATACCACATGAAAAAAACTACAAGAAAATACAAGAACTACTACTAAGAACAGAGCTTTAATTTAATCAAATCCTGCTAAACGTATCAGTCCTCACAGCTGAATGTTTTTCTAAATATAAAACATGAAAAGAGACCCAAATTAGAAGAAAGTGACAGAAAAAGCATTTCACTTAATACACTGTTCAAAAAGAAAATTAAAGGAACACTTTGAAAACACAGCAGATCTCAATGGGAAAAAGCTGCAGCAGAACAGAAACATGAAACTGAAGCTTTGTTTTTATCCTGAGCTGAGTCGGAGTTCTCATTCAGTCAAACCTGAATCACAACATCCAAAATAGTGAGGTGAAGTGAAAACAAGAGGAAAGTGGCCAGTAAAGTATTATGTAGCATCTCTGGGTATTCTCTGCTTGCTAGATAAAGACATTTATTTTGCAGACCTGGTAGAAGATACTCTCTGCTTGGGAGAAGCTCATAGAAACAGGCCTGTACTCAGCTAATGAATACACAGGATTTTACCACCTTGAGAGACTTCACACATAGTCTCTCTGTAGTATTCCTTATCACAACCCATATGCAAAACACAACTCACTCCAACACACTCCTTGACTGCACACCTCCCTCCCTTTGATCTTCAGGGTGGAGAGGCCCTGGCTGTTATGGTGTAAATGCCGTGAAACTTGATTGTGTGGACAGGTCAGAACTGCTCAACTGACCTTTAAGGGTTAAGATGATGATCTTTGCTTGTACCTTGAAGGCTGCAGGGACTCTGCACTGGGGTATGTTTCATCACTGGGATTAACATAAATATTAAATACAATATCCTTTTTTTCTATTAAATAACCTAAAAAAAATGACTGACTGTACCTTAATTAGGCAGCTTACTGAAGGCTGATGGCAGTCATCTCGCTTTCTGTCACAGTGATACCTGCACCAAGCAGGGGTGAGTCTACAGGACAACTCCCACGTTTTAATGAGGAATTACAACATTCATCTCCGGTCCCCATTTTTGCTTGATGTCCAGACTATTGTCTATTAGTTCTTCTTGTAGTACCTTATACACTGTAAATGTGATCTGATCTTTTTATAGCTCCTTTAATCGGTAACATAAAGAATCATTCTGTACTTCATGATGGTTCACGTAGCTTGTCCCATTCTTTGTTTCCATACATAGTGTTTCAGCTATAAGTACTTAAAAAAAAATCATGTGCTGGGAGCCCATAATTGTGCTGAAGTTGCTAAAAAGATCTTCTGCTTCAAATAGCTGACCCAATGTTATTAAGCCTTTTTTTTCTCCATCTCTGTTGTGTTTATAATTTTATTCAGTTTGTGTGAACCCATTAACAGTGACATAAGATTGTTCTGGTTCTTTTTTGGACTTCCAAGCTGTGTTTTATAGATGTGTTGATTCTTGGTTTGCTTGGTGTTTATATGATGTCTTGTATTTTTTTCTTAAGTTTATTTAATCTCGTTATCAGTTTCCTCCCTCCTGTGGTGTGTATTCATGTATCGGTGCCTTCCCCATTTAGTTGTGTCAAGTTTGTCTTTCCATTCAGTTATGCCTCTCTTTGTTTAGTTGATAGGTTAATTCCCTTTTTATTATTTCCATTTGGTCTTAGGCTTGTCTCTGTGTCTCCTGTGTTAAGTCTGTCCTTTCTCCTTATTGTTAATCTTCTGTCTTGGTCTAGGAGTTGGTTATAGTTCCTGACTTATTTTGACAGTCTCTGGTCTTGTGTGGTTTGTATTTAGTTTTACTTCTCTTGTCTCGTCTTCTGTGTTTGGTTTCAGCTTGCGTTCCCTCCCGTTTCCCGTCCCTCGTCACCTTGTGTATTAGTCTCAGTCTTCCTTTTGTCCTACTGTATGTCAGAGTCTGTTTACATCTAGTCTACGTTCCTGTTTTGTGTTCCTAGCTCCTGTGTTTCTTCGCCCTAGTGTATTCCCAGTTTAGGTTTTCAGTTTTAATCCCTGTCCTTGTACCCTTTGTTCCTGTTTTTGTATCAGCTACAATAACGGCCCACTTCATTTACCCCTGTCTGCCTGCTTTGTGTCCTGCATTTGGGTCTTCACTCCTCCCACACTCCACACAGTCAGTCTCCACAGCCCATGTTAAAGATCAAATAAAGCTGGCTTAGAGGGTAAGGTTATGCAAACTGCATAATTGTGGCGGGACAAGATTTCATGTCATTATTAGGCTTTAGATACATTTTCAAATAGAACACCATCCACAGCAGTATGATGGAAAAGCTGGATATTTCACTCCAGATCCTTAATAAACCTGGAGGTTCGGATCTATTGTTTAATGTTGTTCAAACATAGCTGACCTGGAGATACACACAAAAATACTGACCTAGAGAAAATTACAGGTAACATATTGAACGTCCCACATTCTCTAATATTAAGAAAATCATCCATCCACCCACTTCCACTTATCCTGTTCAGGGTCGTGGGGGGGCTGGACCCTATCCCAGCTGACATAGGGGCCAGAGGCAGGGTACATCCTGTACTGGTCTCTAGCCTGTCGCAGGGCCAACACAGAGAGAGAGAGAGAGAGAGACAGCATCCACACTCTCAGTCACACCTATGGGCAATTTAGAGTAGCCAATTAACCTAACCCCAGTAAGTGTATGTCTTTGGACTGTGGGAGGAAACCCACGCAGACATGGGGAGAACATGCAAACTCCACACAGAGAGAGAGGGAGAGGCCCGGGCGAAGGTGGAATCAAACCCAGGCCTTCCAGATGGTATTCTGTAACCACCGTGCTGCCTAAGAAAATCATAGAAAGTCAAAATTAGCTTGGCTTTGTATTATTTTCTTCTATTTGCATGGGCCCTCACAGCTCATCCCAGAGCTTAATGGGGTAATGTGAAACTGCTCCCAGTAGATGGCGATAAAGTTACACTAATTATTACTTATTTATTTCCTACTGAAGACTTTGAATTCCTTGCACCCACTGCAGTTCATTCATTTAAACATTCAGAAACAGGCCACCACCTTCTGCATTTACAGTAATCTGTGTGCCCACGCACATGCCTCAAAGAATTGCCCAAGGGAACAAAGTGCATGATGGGTAGAAGCATGCTGGAAAATGTCAGAATATCATGCCAACACATACACAGGCTGCACTGTAGCAGGCTGAGATTTCCTCTATGACACTCACACTGTAAGACTGCAGTCATTAATGTGTTTTTAACATACTGTGTACTGTTAGATAATTATTTTTTATTAGGCATTTAAACTGTTGGAGCTACCTCGTGCTCCGTGTTGCATACAAAAGTATTTCAGATCAGCCGGGCCAATTTAAAATTGTAATCAAAGAAACTTTTTCATCTCTTCATTGAAAAAAAGTGGACGTTCCTGATTTCCTTTCTTGTTTTTAATCAGATACGTAAAAGCAGATAAAAATGCGCATTCAATTACCGTTTCAATAAAAGCTCCTCTTCCCTTCTAATGATCAAGAATGCCAAGAGGCATCACACCTCTAATGGCCCTACAGCCTTCACCTTCCAACTGCTGCACCTGTGTTTCTACAGAGCTGTAGCCTCAGGAAACTGAACACTGATAACTGCTGCAGTGATGAGAGCCAGCAGGCTGCCTGGTTCCTCGCATACCAGTAAGATCTGCTTATTGTCATAACAGCCTCTCAGATGACATATTTATACCTCATACCCGGCCATTCCAGTTTTCTCATTAATTCTGATGCACAGGGAGGAGTAAGGTGATATCATGTCTTAAGCTGAGGTAAAGAGAGCAACACAGAACAAATGTATTGCTTTATGGAGACAGTGCATTTTTCCTTCACATGCACCACTGTTCACACGCGTGAAAAAAAGGAAGCCTCCAGAAAAACAAATCGCTCCTTTCATGGACATTTTACATAGTCTGGTGTAAAAACAAGCTCTCTGAGGTCTTCAATTCACTCGTATCATTTAACACAGAATACAGTTTTATGGAAATTGTATTGGGTAATATTTAATAATAATAATAATAATACCTTTAATTTATAACGCACTTTACAAAAAACCTCAAAGTGCTACAAAACAAAAAACATTATAACAAACAGTAAAAATATAAAACACACTAAATAACAGACCATGGTGTAAATTAAAATACACCAGGGTGTAGATAAAATAGCTAAAAATTATGCACAAAGATTAAAAGCTCTTATAAAAAGAAAAGTCTTTAAGCCCTTTCTAAAACTGTCCAAAGTTTGAGGCGCTCTCAGTTCAGATGGAAGCGAGTTCCATAGACGAGGGGCAGCCACACAGAAAGCCCGGTCACCCATAGTCCGTAAATTTGTCCTTGGTACGACGAGAGAGTTTGTGTGAGCCAATCTGGAGGAGCGTGCTGTACATTTTAAAGAAAGAAGTTCTTTAAGATAGGAAGGGGCATTGCCATAAACACATTGATAAGTAAGAAGAGCAACCTTATAGTCAATCCTGTAAGAAACAGGAAGCCAGTGGAGGGACTGAAGAGTTGGTGTAATATGATCATATTTGCGAACTCCCTTCAGTATCCGGGCCGCAGTGTTTTGAATGTACTGGAGTTTCTGAAGACTCTTGTTGGGGATACCGACAAAGAGTGCATTAATTCAATTCAATTCAATTTTATTTATATAGCGCCAAATCACAACAAACAGTCACCTCAAGGCGCTTTGTATTGTGGGTAAAGACCCTACAATAATACAGAGAAAACCCAACAGTCAAAACGACCCCCTATGAGCAAGCACTTGGCGACAGTGGAAAGGAAAAACTCCCTTTTAACAGGAAGAAACCTCCAGCAGAACCAGGCTCAGGGAGGGGCAGTCATCTGCCGCGACCGGTTGGGCTGAGGGGAGAGAAAGACATGCTGTGGAAGAGAGCCAGAGATTAATATCAATTAATGATTAAATGCAGAGTGGAGTATAAACAAAGTAAATAAGGTGAATGAGAAACAGTGCATTATGTGAACCCCCCAGCAGACTAGGCCTATAGCAGCATAACTAAGGGATGGTTCAGGGTCACCTGATCCAGCCCTAACTATAAGCTTCATCATAAAGGAAAGTTTTAAGCCTAATCTTAAAAATAGAGAGGGTGTCTGTCTCCCGAATCCAAGCTGGAAGCTGGTTCCACAGAAGAGGCGCCTGAAAGCTGAAGGCTCTGCCTCCCATTCTACTCTTAAGTATCCTAGGAACCACAAGTAAGCCAGCAGTCTGAGAGCGAAGTGCTCTATTGGGGTGATATGGTACTATGAGGTCTTTGAGATAAGATGGTGCCTGATTATTCAAGACCTTGTATGTGAGGAGAAGAATTTTAAATTCTATTCTAGATTTAACAGGGAGCCAATGAAGAGAAGCCAATATGGGAGAAATCTGCTCTCTCTTTCTAGTCCCTGTTAGTACTCTAGCTGCAGCATTTTGGATCAGCTGAAGGCTTTTCAGGGAGCTTTTAGGACAGCCTGATAATAATGAATTACAATAATCCAGCCTAGAAGTAATAAATGCATGAATTAGCTTTTCAGCATCACTCTGAGAAAGGATGTTTCTAATTTTAGAAATATTGCGCAAATGCAAAAAAGCGGTCCTACATATTTGTTTAATATGTGCATTGAAGGACATATCCTGGTCAAAAATGACTCCAAGATTTCTTACAGTGTTACTGGAGGCCAAAGTAATGCCATCCAGAGTAAGTATCTGGTTAGACACCATGTTTCTAAGATTTGTGGGGCCGAGAACAAGAATTTCAGTTTTATCTGAATTTAGAAGCAGGAAATTAGAGGTCATCCAGGCCTTAATGTCTTTAAGACATTCCTGCAGTTTAACTAATTGATGTGTGTCATCTGGCTTCATTGATAGGTAAAGCTGAGTATCATCTGCATAACAATGAAAATTGATGCAGTGCTTTCTAATAATACTGCCTAAGGGAAGCATGTATAATGTAAATAAAATTGGTCCTAGCACAGAACCCTGTGGAACTCCATAATTAACCTTAGTGTGTGAAGAAGACTCCCCATTTACATGAACAAATTGGAGTCTATGAGATAAATATGATTCAAACCACTGCAGTGCAGTACCTTTAATACCTATAGCAAGCTCTAATCTCTGTAATAAAATGTTATGGTCAACAGTATCAAAAGCTGCACTGAGGTCCAACAGGACAAGAACAGAGATGAGTCCACTGTCAGAGGCTGTAAGAAGATCATTTGTAACCTTCACTAATGCTGTTTCTGTACTGTGATGAATTCTGAAACCTGACTGAAACTCTTCAAATAAACCGTTCCTCTGCAGATGATCAGTTAGCTGTTTTACAACTACTCTTTCAAGAATCTTTGAGAGAAAAGGAAGGTTGGAGATTGGCCTATAATTAGCTAAGACAGCTGGGTCAAGTGATGGCTTTTTAAGTAGAGGTTTAATTACAGCCACCTTGAAGGTCTGTGGTACATAGCCAACCAATAAAGACTGATTGATCATTTTTAAGATTGAAGCATTACAGTAATCCAGTCTGGATGAGACAAATTCATGGACCAGTTCCTCTGCATCTTGAAGAGTTAAGGCAGGGCGGAGTTTTGCAATATTGCGAAGGTGGTAGAATGAGATTTTACTAAGGTGGTTTATATGGAGTTCCAAGTTGAGTTGGGGATCCATCCTAACACCAAGATTGGTAACTGACGAGGAGAGAGGAATACTGTGTCCAAGAAAAGATATACTAACGATGGGTGATGATTTGATCTGGTGGGGAGTACCAATCATAATTGCTTCTGTTTTAGAGCTGTTAAGCTGGAGAAAATTATCTTCCATCCATCCCTTGATCTCCTCCAGACATTTGGCAAGCCTTGGCAATGATGGAGACGGAGATGACAAAGGTGCAGGTGGAAGAGGCTCATCAGCAGTGGCTTTAACATATAACTGCGTGTCGTCAGCATAGCAGTGAAACGAAACACCATGTTTGTTTATAATCTGACCCAGAGGAAGCAGATAAAGATTAAACAAAACTGGTCCAAGCACAGATCCCTGGGGCACCCCACAGGTGACAATGTGGGGTTCCGATGTGGCATCGCCCAATGCAACACATTCAGATCGATTTGTAAGGTAAGAACTGAACCAGCCAAGGGCTGGGCCGGAAAACCCAGCGGTGTATTGAAGCCTGTGTAATAGGATGTCATGATCAACCATGTCGAATGCCGCAGATAGGTCCAGGAGGATGAGAACGGAGGGGAAACCATTATCAGCTGCCATCAACAGGTCATTCTTGATTCTCACGAGTGCTGTTTCTGTGCTGTGGGCAGTGCGAAATCCAGATTGAAATTTTTCATAGAGATTATTGCAACTAAGATGATTTTGGAGATGCATTGCAACAACCTTTTCCAGAACTTTGGAGATAAATGAGAGGTTTGAGATTGGCCTGTAGTTTACTAGGTTATCCGGATCAAGAGTAGGTTTTTTTAGTATGGGTCTGATGATGGCTTTTTTCAAAGAAGAGGGAACATGGCCACTTCGCATGGAAAGGTTGACAATAGAACAGATAATGGGGGTAAGAAGAGGTAGATGTGTTTTCACCAAGGTGGTAGGAAGAGGATCTAGGGGACATGTAGTGGTCCTCATCTTCCTGATGATGTCCTGGATCTCTTCTGATGTAACAATTGGGAAGCAGGCGAAGGAGTGAGAAGTAGCACTCAGGCTATAATCTGAAATGACAGTTTTTGAACCTGATAGAGCTGTACGTATTGAGGAGATCTTGGATGTAAAGAAGGCCATAAACCTGTTGCATTGCTCCACTGCGGCATCAGAGGTAATGGTAGAAGGAGATTTCATAGTAAGAAGACAGTTTACTGTTTTGAAGAGCTGTTTGGAACAACCAGGGTTTCTACCAGTGATGTCAGAGAAGAACTGCGAACGGGCCAATTTCAAAGAATGAGCATAGGCCCTTTGATGTGCTCTGTACATTTGTTTATGCACAGTGAGCCCCGTAGATATATATCGGCGTTCCAGGACCCGTCCTGCAGTCTTCATTTTCCGAAGTTCATTTGAATACCAATATTTGTATTTGTTATACTCAGCCCTCCTCCCCACTCTTGCACACTGCCTAAGGCTACCAGAGTTTCTGTCTTAACAATCATGTTTATTGATCTACCAGTTAATAATTTAAGAAAGGGGCTCAATATGTTTACACATATTCAGTTCATTTTTTGACAACAACAGTTGCCTCAAGGTGCTTTTATTGTAGTATAAAGACCCTACAATATCAGATAGGAAACCCCAACAATCAGATGTCCCCTATGAGCAAGCGCATGGCGACCATGGGAAGGAAGAAATCCCTTTAACAGGAAGAAACCTCCAGCAGAGTGAGGCTAGGGGAGGGGCACCCATCTGCTGTGACCAGTTGGTGGGAAAGAGAACAGAAAAAAAAAGGCGAGCAGAGGAAGACAAGCACAAAAAGTGACATTTTAATCCAGTTTAGTTTTATGAAATAATGCAGATATTTTCTATGAGGTTGCTACAGGGACACAATTTGCTGTGAGCCTCAAATCCCAAAGTCAGTCTAATGTATAGTACATAAGAAAAATTCTGTTACATATACATTAGTCTTTAAAAGAAAGCAGCCTGATGTAACATAGGTTTTAATCTCCACTACTCTGTTGTTTTACGATAAGAGAAAAATGAATCATTTACCCAGCAGGTTAAAGACATCCTGTGTGCAGGCGGTGTCCTTGAAAAAATGCTGAAGTACTATCAGCTCCAAAGCTGATATTTTATTTCTGGCCTTGACCTTAAAAGGTATAAACTCTACTACACACCTACAGGACAGAAGCAAATGAGAAAGGTTTCACTTTAAGAACGCACCTAAACTACCAAAATCTCTTTTATGAATAATCCAAAATGTCCTTGGATCAGTGCAGTGCAGAAGGCATTCATTTAAATGCATATATAAATTATTAACAATATACATAAATTATGAAGTAACCGAAAATGTAGAAAAGTTAAGTAACTCTGAGCTTTGTCACTGGTAGTGTCGAACCTCAGCTGTAACAGAGCATAATGTTCCCTCAGCTGGACAGATTTGTGCTGAGAAGATGAGTCCACACATTCTACAACCACCAAGTCAATATCACATAACCCGCCTATTGTTGAAATAAATTCCCCTTTTACCTCAGGCGGCTTTAGTTGTAAAATGGGCTCCAGGGGGACAAAGGTGTGTTTATGAAGTGGCACATTCCTTGGTTCATGAATTTGGACTTGTTATAGAAACTCTTCTCTTGTATTCTGGGCTGATATATGAAACAGCGTGGGACTTTGGGACACAGTTGTATAGAGGCTTTCAGTGGCAGTGTGGTGCAGTACGGCCTGTCAAGTTCCTCCAGTGAACCTTTTCATCTCCACTGTGTTTCAAAACCAGGCAGTAAGCCCAGCCCCTCTTTTCACCTGAAGAGAGGGAGGAGCTGCAGTGAGCTAGACAGGAGGAAAAACAAGGAAGAGCTCACAAGTGGGTAGGTCGTGTGTGTGCGTACTTCTCAAGATTTGCGGTTGGAGACGAAGAAGAAAAGGAGTTTACCTTGCTTGTGGGTTTCTCAACATGGATATGGATGTCCCAGATTCTCCACTTGGGAATATGGGGCTGTTAAGGACCTTTGATTCCTCTGAATTTGGAAGCTGGGAGAAAATAGGCTCAGGGGGATTTGGACAAGTATACAAAGTCCGGCATGTACAGTGGAAAACATGGCTGGCTATCAAGTGCCCTCCCTGCCTTCATATGGATGATAAGTAAGTCACAGTTCAGCCACAAGTCTTAATGTTTTCCTGGTGTTGATGTAAAAGAATATAGTTTGATATTCTCCTCTGGCATAGTTCAGATGTGTTTTAATGTATTTTGGTCCTTCTAAGTCCTAACCAGGTCCTTGTATCTCAGCTTTATCATTTGATAAGCAGTTTATGGGCAAAATGGTAGACAGGCACAGCCGGAGCTCATGAGAAAGTGAATACCAGATAATGTGTGACTCACTTTCTGCCTGTCTGTGGGGGCTGTAAAGGTGTCTCAGCAGCAAGCAAAAGGGCACGTTTAGATATTTCAACACTTTTCAGTTGTGTTGCCGGGACCACTGACATACAGAGTCACCTCTGGGGCAAGTCCACAGTGCTCAGAGCTGTTTGCCAGTAATGAAAGGGTCACTGCTCATTTCCTTCATAAACAATGCTGTTGTTATGTTCATTTCAGTAAGGGTAGCAGTGCAGACACTTCATCTAGGAAACGCCACAGATTATATCAACGTCTAGAATTCTCTTTCATGTTTCAGACTTGCTCTGCATGGATCTCACAGAGGGAACAATTAGTGTATTATATATATTTTTAAAAGCATGTTTGCGTCTGACCAGTTGTGAAGCTGTTTAAAAGAATGGAAATTCTTTTAAACTCTGTGTACGCACACTGACTTCATCAACCACATCTTATAAATATTAACTGAGAGGATCCATCCAACCATTTTCCTCCCCTCATCCAATTGAGGGTCACAGGGTGGGGGGTTGGAGCCTATCCCTGCTGTCACAGGACGAGAACTGCTAAAATCTTTTCATTCAAAAAATGTGGGTAATTATATCATTTGTCATCATTTATATTACCCCCCAGGAATATCAGTGCAGTAAAGGCTGTCAGGTTTTCTTATCTAGTCACTGACCAAAACAGGAACTTTGAGGACATGACAGCTTCCCCCAAACTTGTGGTGCAACTTAAAGCATCCGCTGAGGCTGAACCAAAGATATTATCAGCTCCAAATATCTGCAAAGTGCATAAACAGTCATTTGACTGCAGCCGTCATTGAGCCGTATATGACATCCAGCAGCTGGGACTCAAAGCCACCTTTGTCTGTCTGTGTCGCAGGCTGCCACTGTGTGGCACAGACAATATCAGAGGCTGTAGAACCGGTATTACCGGGCCTATCTGTTAAAACAGGGACATTGTTTGGTTCAGCAGAGCTGCTGAGGAGCACTTTGGATTAGATGAAGGATTTAGCAAACAAGTGCTTGCCCATTCTTCCATGGCATGTTTGATTATTCCTACCTGGCAGATTTGGGGGCTTTGTACCTCCTCCGCTTGTGTTCACCATAAAGAACACTTATAACCAGGCGTGCTCTTTACATAATCAGATACACTGTGCCCAGGAGTTTCTTATGTCCTTCTAATTTAATTTCAGTGATGATAGAAAAACAGAACTCCCACTCTAGCTCGTCTAATTCTGCCTTTGGAGCACATTCCTACGAATAAACTCACGAGCAGTGATTTATCTTACTCTCATCTGTCCTCATTAAGAGGCTTCATTTTGAAAGCAACCTTTGCTTGAGGCATGCACTGAGGTCATGAATGACCCACACAGTTATGTTTGAGGTATGTCAACAGGGCCGGCAGACTGATAAAGGGCACTGTGCAAAGGTTGAGCAACAGAGAACAAGAGCTGGGTTTGAGCCCCATGTGCTCTCCAGTGTGGAATGTCTTGAGCAGAACCACCAGAGCAGTTAAGACTCTGATTATAGTTTATGTTTGTATACAGAGGTCACACCGCTACACCCTCCAAGGTTAATGTTCAAAAATATTTGGCATAGCTAAGGGCTCAGTAAGGATGATGTGCAATGTGGAAGAATTTTGGTTAGGACAAAAGTTATGCCAACAATTGCAAAGTATGACATCACTACATTGTTAATGTTTTATGAGAGGACAGGTTTGATAAATAACCACAAGCCAAAAAATGTGTAAGGGTTGTTTTGAAAACAAGATGACCCAAATACCTTCAAAACAAATTTCAGCTTTGGTTTTTTTGCACTGTTAAAAAACAGTTGGTCAGCAGCCGGGCCTGGCTCAAGAAGTGCAATAAAATGCACTGATTTGTTGTTCTTTAATATATATATATTTTTTTCTTTTAACACAGGGACCGTTCTGAGCTGCTCGAGGAAGCTAAAAAGATGGAGGCAGCCAAGTTCCGATACATCCTGCCTGTGTACGGGATCTGTGAGGACCCCCAGGGCCTCGTCATGGAGTACATGGAGACTGGCTCACTGGAAACCCTACTGGCCAATGAGCCGCTGCCCTGGGAGCTCCGCTTTCGCATTATCCATGAGACTGCCGTGGGAATGAACTTCCTGCACTGCATGAACCCACCGCTGCTCCATCTGGACCTGAAGCCGGCCAACATCTTGCTGGATGCTCACTATCATGTCAAGGTAGAGAGCTTACCGTGAAGTTGCAGCCTTGTGGTCTCACACTGGCATTTGTGGTGGTGAAACCGAGCTGGGAGGAAGCACACAAAGTTTGCTATAGCATTTAGTTTTGACTCAGATGTGTGCATATTGTTTGCATCATTCTTTTCCATTCTATGACTTGTAATGGTGATTATGAACATCTATGGTATATGTATAGAAATGTGATGATTTCATGTTTTCTTTGCTGGAAGAAAGATCTAACATGAAGCCAAACTGCAGCCATCTTTATTCTAAAGCTTTTGTTTGGGGCTTTCAGGAGGAATCCCAGCAATGAGGAGCTTTTCTGTTCCCCTTTATTATTCTTAAATTAGTCCTCCACATGTTTTTGTCAGACAGGTGTCTCTTAGCCTCTTTCCAACCCTAAACAAGCCCGGGATGATGGTTCCCACCCATTTCTGAGAGTAATGGGTGGGAACCATCATTTTTAGAGTTTAATACCTGGATGTAAACACCTCACCCGGGCTTGTCCCAACAGGATTAATTTAGCTCCTATTAAATCTCCTGTGTGTGTGCGTGCATGTGTTTGTGTGGGTGTGCACTCCTTGACACAAATGTGAAGGGCCTCTCCTCTCCAACAGGCTGGGACATGGCTGGGTTGCCCTCATCATACCGCTGAGTGCACATAATAAGAGCTTAGCAGCCTGTCATAGTCAGCGGGCAAAGTTAGTCATCACTGCCATGGCGCTTCACGAGAAAGGCAGAGGGGTTGCACTGTTTGAGGGTCTTATCTGATCTCTTTCTGTCTCAGATATCTGATTTTGGCCTGGCCCGATGGAACGGCCTGTCACGGGCTGATGACATCAGTAGAGATGGCTTCTGTGGCACTATTGCCTACCTTCCACCTGAGAGCATCATCGAGAAGGACAGAGTGTCAGACACCAAGCACGATGTATACAGGTTGGGGTTTTTTTGGAACTTTACAGGCAAACTTTAGTTGTGAGTGTGAGGTTCTTTTTCTTTTTCTTTTTTTTTTTTGTTTGGGACTTTTGGCGTGTTCAGTTAAGCTCTGACTCATACTGTGATTAGTCAGATGGATTTGATATGATATATTGTGTATTAAAAGCAACAAATGACTTACTGCATGTCTACACTGGAAATGTAACCAAATTTCATTCCCTAAAGTAGAATCTGTAGAGAGTAATTTGACAAGGGGGTAAATGTACTCTATTCACGCACTCCTACTGACTGCATGAAAGATTTATTTATATATATTTGCCTCTTTCCAGTTTCTCTATCGTCATCTGGGGGATTCTCACACAGAAGAAACCTTATCAAGGTAAGCCTTGTAGTTCAGTTTAAACAGGATGTTCATTTTATGAAGGGAAAAAATGGCAAAGTGAGAAAAGCTAAGGATAAAAATACCAATGTTAGTCATAATAATTTTAGGTCTAGGCTAGTAAGTAAACATCTTTTTTATCAATTACATCCTGGTTTACAAAATATAGTTTTCCATATTCATTTCAGTCAGGGCTGCTCTCCACTAAATGTCCCAGCGTGCAGGTGTAAATTCTTCCACTTTCAGTTTGTTAGTTGTTCAGGTATTTGGTTGAAATCTCTGTACAAAAGTGTCTTTTATGATCACAAATATCAACCTGATGGGGTGTCAAGGGCAGTGGTTCTAATAGTTTTTGTGGCATGCCCTCCTTGAATGGCAAAAAAGCGTCCCCTCTACCACTCCAAACTTTGTATCAGTCACTAACAAAGATCCATGATGGGTTTTAGTAAAAAAGGTCAGTATGATCAAAGGAAAAAAAACTCTCATTTCTTTATTTTCCCATCAATTTAATTTAGTGTCTCCTCATTCTGTGGCCACTGGTATTCCATGTTCCCCAGTAGTGGAAATAAATTCTCATAACTTCTAATTAATAAATGAACTTTTAATTTGTAACATTTTTACTAGCAGGAATTGGCTCTCAAAATTTCCAGTAAACAAAGTAAAAAATAGTTACACCTTTCAAAGTGTGTGTGTGTGTGTGGGGGCGGGGGGGGGGGGGGGGGGCTGCACAGAGGAGCTGTAGTGTGTGTGTTTACTCTATAAATTCCAGAGCACGCAGGTGGACAGGGCCAGACTGGCAAGCAGGATGTTTTTTTCCCAGGCGTATCAGGTAACAGTTCACTTTCTGAAGACCAGTGCCTAGCTGAGGTAGCTGGGTTGGCACTGGCACCGCCTATGTTGATCCAGACATAATTAAAAAGTGATAAGTGGCCTGGTTACCATCCCTTCCCGATTTCCTCCTCCGCCTGCAAAGGGTATTACGGTTACAATGGTAGGTGAAGTAGCTGTAAAGTCTCCACCTGTTTGTTCTGAATCATTGACTTGGCTGATCCCACATTCAGATAGAATGGAGCTCTGAGTTCTTTGCTTTTCTTTCTTCCATGGGAAACAACAGCACAAACAATCCCCTATCTGAGCATACAGGAAGATAATGATAAACAAGTGCATAACTACAGACTGCTTACCAGAAAAGGTATCAGAGCAGACCCATGAGCCCCACAAGTGTGAAGGAATACTTCTGACCATGTGCTTTTTTTGAATGAAGCAAAGGTGATTTGTTAGATTAGAAACTGAAGTACTCCATGGTTCTAACCCTCAGGAGAGAACAATATCCTGCAGATCATGGTGAAGGTGGTGAAAGGGGTACGTCCAGACCTGGGAGCAGTGCCACGCTGTCGACCGTCAGCCTGTGCAGGTTTCCTGAGCCTCATGCAGCGATGCTGGGCCACAAAGCCTGAAGCCAGACCCAGCTTCCAGGGTACGTTGTGCCTTTTACCTGTTAGCAAACAGCTGTCAACCCTCTTTCCTGATAACATGAAGAAAAGCTCTACAGAAGTGATCCCGAGCCTTTAACTGTACACTCTTTTCCCTTTTGACTGTGTGAAATGAAATGCTCTCCTTCCCCATCCCTGCTATTATTGCAACCTGACCCAGAGACATTATTGTTACAGAAATCACATCGGAAGCGGAGGAGCTCTGCTCTAAACCTCAAGAGGAACCCAAATCACCAACGTTATCAACATCTGAGCTAGAGCCCATGTCCCCTAAAGCACTCATTAGTGACCAGGTATGATATGGCAGTGAAACATTTACTGCTTATAGATGAAAAAGCTGTGTGTGTGTGTGTGTGTGTGTGTGTGTGTGTGTGTGTGTGTGTGTGTGTGTGTGTGTGTGTGTGCGTGTGTGTGTGTGCGTGTGTGTGTGTGTGTGTGTGTGTGCGTGCCTATGTGTGAGAGATTTTTTTTTTCCTTCTTCGCAGCCATGTGCTGTCATAAACATTTTGTTAGCCTGAATTTAAAATGTGAACACTGACAGCTCACTTTTATATCTTTTCATTCTTCACTTCAGTCTCTTTCTCTTAGCTGATGCGTGTTTTCATTCTTGCTTAACTAATCATCCAGACAGTGAGACTTATCTTTCTAGTGCTCCAGACATATTTCTTACTTTATGTTTGATCCTGACCAACCACTGCATCACATAAGAGGAATGTAGACTGATGGGATTGTTTAATCTCTATGTGCTGTTTCGTCATTTCTGTGGTGTTCTGCTGTTGTGTACATGATTGGAAGCAAACATACATTCATAGGAATTGATGGTTACGCAACAGTGTTTAGATTAATCAGCTCTCTTTCATATGCTTTCAAGAGATTTTGACACATTTTTAAAACATGGATTTGCATAAAACTAACAGGTACACACTGTTACTACCCTACCTGTTTTTTTTTTTTGCTCTACAGGTTAATGACAACAAGCCAGTGCGTCCAAAGTCAGCCATGTTGCCAGAAAAAGATTACAGCCTGTCAGAGCTCCTGAGCCAGGTGGATTCTGGGATCTCTAGGAGCTTTGATCGAGTGAAAGAGGATAGCTGCCACAGCAAAGAGAGCACCTGCAAGAGACTGTCTGGGATCTCCTCTGCAGACTCTGCCTTCTCATCCCAAGACTCTATCACACTGTCTTTTGAGAAAGAAGGCACATGTGGTAAGAGCTCATTAAAGACCTCCTATTAATTATGTAATTTAATGCATAATAATAAATTCAGGGTTTAAGCATAGCTTATTTTGGTCAAACCTATCATTTTCTTCCTTACTCTCCAGATTCTGCTGAGGTTCAAAAGCGGAAGCTGTGTGAGGCCATCAGGACCAAAGACACTGCCAAGCTGATGAAGATCCTCCAGCCTCAGGATGTTGACCTTCTCCTTGATGGAGGAGACAGCCTGCTCCACCATGCCATCAGCTTGGTTAATGAGGAGGCTGTCAAGTTCCTCCTCCTGAACAATGCCAATCCTAACCTTGCAAACGCCCGTGGCTCGACACCACTCCATCTGGCCACAGAGAAGCACCTGAAGTTGATGGCAGAACTTCTGCTTGGTCGGCGCAGCACCAACGTGAATGCCAAAGATGAGGACCAATACACAGCTTTACACTGGGCAGCTCAGAATGGAGATGAGGCTATCACACGCCTGCTGCTTGACCGGGGGGCAGCCATCAACGAGACCGATGGACAGGGACGCACACCAGCTCACGTGGCCTGCCAGCATGGCCAGGAAAATGTATTCCGGGTACTTCTGAGCCGTGGTGCTGATGTTCAGGTCAAGGGCAAGGACAACTGGACGGCGCTCCACTATGCTGCCTGGCAAGGGCATCTGGGCATTGTCAAGCTGCTGGTAAAGCAGGCCGGCGCCGACGTCGATGGTCAAACGACAGATGGCCGCACACCACTGCATCTGGCATCCCAGAGGGGGCATTATCGAGTGGCACGGATCCTGATTGAGCTAGGAGCGGACGTCCACACGACATCAGCTGGGTTAAAGACACCACTGCATGTGGCCGCTGAAACGGGTCACACCAGCACCTCTCGACTCTTGATCAAACACAAGGCAGATATCAATGCTCAGAGCACCCACGGACTCACTCCCCTCCACCTAGCCTCCCAGTGGGGCCACCTGCCCACAGTCAAGATGTTGATAGAAGAGGGGGCAGACCCCTACAAAGCCAACCACGCTCTACGAACCCCCTGCCACCTGGCGGCAGAGGGCGGACACTGTGAAGTCCTGAAAGAGCTGCTCCATCACTGTCCAGATGCTGGCACCCTGTCAGATGAGCAGGGCCTCAACCCTTTACACCTGGCATCGCAGGGCGGACACTTGAACATCATTACTATGCTGCTGCCACAGGACTGCCAGGACTTAGTTACAGAGAGCTCAGTGCAACCAGCAGCTGAAGAGCCTGCACCAACAGAAGCGAGGCATCTCCAAAGGAAGGTTGTCATTCTCAAACTGACGGAGCACAGTGACAAAGACTGCCCACAATCCATCAGTGCACACTGTGCCTCAGCACCATGCTAACAGGAGCAAAAAACTGTACAGGACTGTCTTTCACAATTTTTCCCCCTACTCATCTGCTGCCTCAGAGTTGGGCACGGGATAGTGTTCCAGTCTTTTTTTTTTTTTTTTTTTTTTTCCCCATTTATCACCTTCAAGCACTGTAATATAGATGGAAAAGCTCTGTAAATACATACACTGTAAATAGAAAGTATTAATACCATTTTGTGTTTGAATTTAAAATTTTGTTTACTTTTTTTACTTAACAAGCACATTTCTGTTTTTGTGTTTTGTTTTTACATAACAAGCATTTGTTGCGTTTCAAAGTTTTAGTGAGGGAGCTCATGAAATACCATTACTGCAGCTGGCATGCTTGCCTGTAAGTTATTTTTAATAGACCTAAAACTTTTGTCCCAGCTATTTTAAGCATTTAGACAAAAAAATCATTCAGTGTTCTTTACTTGTTACATATCAGTGCATCATCCATTAAACTTTTTAAAGTCTTTTCTTTGACTCTGTTGTTGTTGTTGTTGTTTTTTTTTTAAAGATATCACTTAAATTTATCATGCAAAAAATTTCTTTCCATTTTGTAAGAAAGAAGATGAAACTGAAATACATATATGCAGACATATGAAGTCAGATATGGTAAGAAAAAAACTAAATGCAGCTTATTATAATTTAGGATTAACTAAAACTTGCATCACTTTTTGTGAAAGATCACAATTGTGTGTTTATTAATGTTTAAGATTTTCTGCTAGTTTTTAAACGTATTCCAACTCCTACACAAACGAAAGCACACAGATTTAATTCAGTCCAACTCTTTCACTAAAAATGGGAACAAAAACTTTAACAGGAACAATGTAAGTGCATGTGCAACAATGTGATGAGCAAGATTTCACTCTCACTACAAAATATTGTGAATGATAACTGAACCTTTGCACTCTCTTCTTCTTCCTTTAAAATCAAAATCCAGAAGTGCTCTCTGAAAACGTCCTCTCAACAGCTCGTCCTACTTCAGGCTTCTTAGAGAAAGTGTCGTGTTTCACGCTCGGACTGCTCCACCTGCACGCGTGCAGGCACTGTAAGCCTCCGTGTCAGGCGCAGTTGGCAGGTCTGCATCTGCAGCCTCACCTGGAGTGTTATTATTTTTATGCTTCAGCTCTACTAAAGTGCATTTTCAGGTTGGCAAAGACCATGGGAACTGCCCCTGAGGGGGATCACAGGCTCTAAGATGATGGATGGCTGAGAAGGGGCGCTGATGTACTACCTGCAATTCCAGCCTGTTGGCTAATTCCTCAGACCACTTTAACTTTTCATCATTCTCTAAGCCAACGTGCCATTGCTGATGCCTCAAGGGCTCAACTTTTTGTAACCTGAGAAACAGTGCGGGTGGTTGATGATTGTAATCATTATGGGTTTTTTGTACATGTTTGCAGAGACCCAGAAAATGACTGTGTAAAATATCTGCAATCTGAGGCTTCTGCTTTGTGTACACAGCGTTCTGTCTTGCCTGTTGCTTGGTGATGTGTCTCATCTTCAGCTATGGGGAAGTTAGTCCTTTTGTTGCCCAATCGCAGCACCCATTTCCTGTCATGACTGCTGCTGTTTGATAAACTGGTAGGTTGGGTTTGTGTTGGACAATAACTTAAAGTATGTTTTTGGGTTTTTTTCCACACTGGAATACAGACCTGTAATGTGGTTTAAAACAGTAGTTTTCACTCAAGAATATATATATAGTTTCATTCAAAATAAATAATAATAATAACAATTACGGGCTAGTTTTAGTCATGTTTTGCCCCACACATTAAGCAATGTGTGCAGTTATGTGAACAATGCAACACATATACAATGAAGTCCTCTCTTTTGCAGTATTATAATAGGGCCAAAGGAGCTTTGATATCATTTATATTTGGTGTCAAGCATAACTGATCTATAATCTTTGACACTTACACTTGAGTACTTACTTGAACAGGAAATATGATTAAATGACCCAAAACTTAACTAACTAGCATCTTGTTACTCTGAGGTTACAGAATAACGAACATGAGAAAGAGACAGACGTATTATGTGCTGTTGTATTCTTTCAGACACAGTGTTAAGTAAGCCCGTTTAAAATAAAAGTAGATACAAGCGGGTATAACTAACTGAACATTAGCAGGCTGTAGAATCCAAAAAAAGAAAAAAGAAAGAGACATGCATCCTGCAGATACAATTTTAGAGACACACAGAAAATCACCGACAATTTCTATCGAGCAAAATTAGGCAAATATCTTTATTAACATTCAAAAGAAGATACTCAAATTTTTTATTTAACCTTAAATCTTGTCCCAATACACCCTCCATTCTAAAGTCCTCAAAACCCTGGAGATGAGCTCAGAAAAGAGTCCCTGAGTCAGTTGGTGCTGAGACTAACTGGCTTCTATCAAACACACCCTGACAAGTCTCACGACGACACGCTGCTTTTCAAACACCAATCAGAATAAAACAAATTATTACGCAATGCAACTTATCTGAAACAGCGGAAAAAAGACACTAAAAGCCAAATCAGATTAGAATGTGACCTGGTCCTAAACAGAGATTATTGGCACAATGCCTCTTTATTTATTTTTTTTTTAAATAACCAGTCCTGTCTGTAAGCTTTTGCAATCAGAATCATGATCTGAATGCACTGTTGTGCCAAACACGTTTGCTTTTCCAAGATGAGCTCTATAAATTCTCTCTAGGCTCCTCTTGTTAGTGTTTTCTTTTCTTTTTTCACATGCACAACCCAGAAGAGGAAGGAGGGAGGGCTTAGACAGTGCCCTCATGGCCAAAGGACAAGGATGCCAGAGAACCAGAGGTAACAGGCAGCCCACCCTGTCAGAGGCCAGCCAAATTCACCCAACTGGTTTTCAGAGGAGGCAGACATTCTCTCCAGACTAATGTTATCAACAAGTAAATTCGTTTCTTGATTTCCAGTTCACGAGGATAGTTTTCTTAGCGATGCATAAGGTGATTCACTTCAATGCCTCTTAACAGTCAGAGATGGAAGGCAGAGATGGAGCCTATCCAAATGTAACCTCAGTGACGACAAACTTGCAATCAAACAAGGAAGACACAAAAAAATGGAAGAAAAGAGAACGTGATGTCTGATGACAGGTGATGTTGAAACAGAAAAGCATTTCCTCCTAAAATGTAAATAAGTCGATGGCGTAAGGAACACTCACTTTAACTAATTCAGTTTTGTAAATCCAGATTTCAATGAGCTAAATGATATCTCAAAATTAAGCATAAGAGAAGGAGACAGGGCCTATCTGGCTGCCCAAAATACACTATATGGACAAAAACACTGGGCCACACCTCTTAGTCTTAAATTCAGGTGTTTTCAGTCCCATTGTCACAGGTGTATAAACTCAAGCACCCAACAATGCAGCCTGCCTTTACAAATATTTGTGAAAGAATGAATTGCCCTAAAGAGCTCACTGAATTCAATCCACCCAACAAGTGCAACAAGTTATTTAGTGAAATATGTCCCCTCCTACATATTCCACGAAAAGCTATAAGTGGTATTCCAAATTTTAGGAACCACAGTAACTCGGCCAAACAGTGGCAGATCAGGGTAAAGCCACAGAGCGGTGGCGCCGACTGCTTAGGCGCATCGTGCGTAAAAGTAAAAGTTTTCCAGTACAGCTAATGATGAGAGTGAACATTTATAAGTATTGCCCCAAACCTCTGCACAGTAATCCAAATATGGTGAAATCAATCAGTGAACAGTGAAGAATGTGGAGTGATTTGTGGTCCAGAATATGTTTTGCTTTACTCAATCCTGAAATTTTTTTCTTTTGTGAACCTTCATTATGTATGTCTTTTATATGAGATTTTTAGCTAATTTAACATCTATTATGTGACAGTGGCGCAGTGGGTAGGCGCTTGCCTTGCAGCTGAAGGGTTGCCAGTTTGAGCCCCTGTCCCTGCGCTGCGTTGTGTCCTTGGGCAAGACACTTAAACCACATTGCCTAAAGGTAGCGCCGGTCTCTGGCTGCATGACTGCACATGCTTGTGTCTGGATGAGTGATCTGGAATGATCATTTCGTTGTGCACAATGACAATGAGTTGAATCTATGATCACACCAAGAAATTTCTTTTCATGAACTCTTTCGATATCCACACCATCTATATGTATCTGCACTTGTGTATTCCTTTTGCAATTCCCAAATAACATCATTTTAGTTTTCCTTAAATTTAACGATATTTAATTCTGTCAAACCACTTTATTTTTCACAGTTCTGACGTGACTACATGTATATATCCAGTGGCTCAAATAATTTTTCACCCAGTGGAATACAACTGTTCCAGTTTATTGGTTAATATGCTTTGACCGTGTCAAATGCTTTTTTACGATCTAGGAAAACTGTTTCTGATCTGTAGCATGTGTAATCTCCTCGACTGAGTCAATTAATGTCAATAATTTTTAACTGTTTGAGCTAACTCCATATTGACTGTCAGAGAATAATTTATATTTAGCTAGGAATTTGTCCAAATAATTACTGGAGAATTGTGGAAATATAGAAACAGGCCTATACTTCATGAAGTGGTGTCTGTCCCCAGTTTCATACCTTTGTACTCTTCCCTGTCCCAGTTCCAATAGTTCCCAGCTACGCTCCTCCAGATGGTTTCTTTTTGATGTGCCAATGGTTTTGACAGATCTGGAGAAAACAGTAATTTCTTATTACACACCTAGGACATGGAATAATATGCAACAAGACCTAAACTTAAACAAACCTTTTGTCGTGGTTTTGAGTTTGGGGGGTATTTTGGTTTTCTCTAGCTTTGTACCTTTGTGCTGTGGGCCTGTAGTACTGAGATATGGCCTTCTATTATTTCTTAGGACTAAGTTTTTGCCCCTGTTTTTTGGAGTTTGGAGAAAAGATTTATGTTCAAGCTTTATAGTCTTCTGTTTATGGTTTTATCTTATGTTCCCTGGTGCTTATGAGTTTTGTTGCTCTGTGTTTGTTGATCATAGGTTAGTTAGTTCCCTTTTGTATTCCCTTCCTGTTCACTCAGTTTTGGCGCATGTGTGAGTCTGTCACCTGCTCTCCCACCTGTTATTCTGTGTGTGTATATATTGTCTCAGTCCCCCTTTGTCCTTTGTCATGTGCTCGCTCATAGGTGTGTTTCTTTTTTCCATATTTCCTGGAGATTCCTGGTTCTGGATCATGTGCTCCTGTTCAGCTACTCCATGTAGTTTTGTGAAAGAGCTCAGCATTAAAGCTGCTTTAAATTTGTGTCAGTCTTCTGAGCCCTGCGTTTGGGTTCACATCCTGCCTGCCCCACAGATGAGTTTGACACTTTTATCTATTATTGAATTTAACAGCATCATAAAGAATGTCGCAGATTTCAGACCTCCAATCAAGGGTTTTACATTCACTATACACATCAAGGATCTATGAAAGTTCCTCTTCATTTGTCAGATTAGTTTGGTCCCCTAAAATTGCACAACTATTGCTCTAAAGAGCTATGAAGTCAGTGTGATCAGATGTAGACACCCTCATATAAAGGCAAAGGCAGCATTTATACACGAGTAATGATGCTTAATAATTAAAAATAAATCAATCAATCTTGTACTTGCGTGTTTTTCTGCTTGTTTACACCACCATATAGCAGCCTTTTTTTTATCTTGTTTACCCATCTAATCCCTATATTGTAAGAACTGTGACATTAGAGGCCCTAAATACAGAAGGAGAAAAATGAGTTTATTTGATTGTTTTAAGTATTGTTTGTTTGTATCTTGATTTACGATACACCTAAATTCCCTTCATTGTCTTCATACAAACTGCAGAGCATGTAAAAAAGTGTCCTGTGGCTCCTTGAAACAGACAGAATTTGGCCTCAGGGGGCTGTCTAGAAGCAGCAACAAAAAGTATACCACATAATTAAAACTGTGTTATCTACTGGTGATGTTAACTTCTAGGATTATGGGTTATAGAATTCTCCAATAGATTTCAACTTACAATTGAGGAGTCCTCTGTTTCTCATTGACAGTGACTCTGGCTTAATCACTTACATATATAAATCATTTGTTTGACTTCCTGTTGGTCTGTCATGACTTCTGTTAAGACCTCAGTCTGTTCTGTTCCTCACGCCCTGGTGGATGAAAGATTAAGTCATTCCCTGCCAACACATTAGTCATGTAGCCTTGGGCAAAGGAAGCCTCCCTAGGGCTCACACTCCATTATGCTAAGGTACAGCCACACAGTTACATTAAAATGAAGGCATTAGTTGTCTACTTTAGTGACAGGATGTTGCACAACCTGTTGTCCAAAATGTCTGTTGGGCCAAATTGTGTCCTTAGGCCTGTGTTGTAACGCTGCGTAAAATGTAAATAAAAATCTCATAAACCCATATTTTATTCACAATAGAAGACAGAAAACATGTGTTTAAACCTAGAAAATGTACCATTTCAAGAAAAATATTAGCTCATTTTGAATTTGATGGCAAAAACACATCTCAAAAAAGTTAGGACAGGGCCATGTTTACCACTTTGTAGCATCCCCTCTTCTTTTGACAATAGTCGGTTGTTGGGCTTATTGGAGAGGAATGATGTCCCATTCTTGTCTGATATTGGTTTCTAGCTGCTCAGCAGTCCTGAGTCTTTTTTTGTCATATCATCTGTTTCACGATGCTCCAAATATTTTCAATTAGTGAAAGGTCTGGACTGCAGGCGGGCCAGTTCAGCACCCCGACTCTTCTACAAAGCCATGCTGCTGGAATAGACGCAGGGTGCAGTTTGGTATTGTCTTGCTGAAATATGCAAGGCCTTCCCTGAAAAAAGACATCAAGATGGGAGCGTATGCTGCTCTATAACCGGTATACACATTTTAGTGCTTCTTCTTTGCATCATAGAGCTTTACAGTGTTCACAGACTGATTTCTGGAAGTATTCCTGAGCTCATGCACTGATTCCCATGACAGATTTGTTTGTATTGCAGTATTGCAGTGCTGCTCTTTACTTCAGAGAAAAATCTGCCTCTTTTTAAACCCAGTCTTGTTACTGACCCGTTGCCAAATAACCTGATTAGTTGTGAAATGCCTGTCAAGCTGTTTCTTTTTAGTACCACTTACTTTGTTGCCCCCAGCCCAAATGTTTAGAGGTGTGTTGCTGCCATCAAATTTAAAATGAGCTCCTATTATTCATAAAATAGTAAAACGCCTCAGTTTAAACATTTACTTTGTGTTCTACTGTGAATAGAATGTGTTTGAGATTTGTAAATCATTGCATTCTGGTTTTATTTTACACAGCATCCCAGCTTTCTTGGAATTGAGGTTGTAGAACAGTGGCATCATGTGTGACTGGGATTGAGACTTTTATTTAAGACTTTTATTCACCACTCTGACAGATCACCATAAAATCCAGCAGTGGATGCTACTAATGCAGCTAGTAAAGTTTGTATAATCACAGCTGTTTAGCCAGGCTGGCACATTTGATCTGCGAGTGTCTCAAAGACTGCAAGACTTCTTTCTTGTCAGATGAGGTGTATGGTTACTCCTTTGTTTGACAATGACAGGGACTTTTTGGATTGGCTGAGTCACACCTCATTGCACTATCAGATCAACAGATCAGCAACAAAGCCCTCATAAAGCACAAGACATTTACTGAAGTGATGCAAGGCCTTTATCCGGACACTGGCAAATAGAAAGCGCTTAATGACTAACCTCTACAAAAAGAACAAAAAACAAAACATGTTTTTAATCAAAACGATTCCCTTATGTCAATTTCTGTAGCAGATTAACTGTTTTAAAAACTATCAGGCAAACACTGACATCTGTTCTTTGCTCTGTGACTGGCTGCTGAGCGAATGAAGCTCACTCTGTAGACTGTGCTGTAGACTGTCGTCTCCCCCGCCCTTTCTTCCCTCTGTCCCCTTATTCTAACCTCACAAAACTCGCCGAACAAGACCGGCGATCACGTCTCCTGAGAAGTGAAGCAAGCTGCAGCATGTGGATATTGCCTCTGGTGGATATGTGCTCAGTCAGCAGTGATGAATAAGATTTATGGTTAACCAAGGAAACGATGAATGTACCACTAAAATGTCATGAAACAACTCACTGACAAGACATTAAAGATGTAGCGGAAAACATTTCTGTATGTCAATTATATTGTTTTAGTTCTAGTGTAAAGTACACTGTCAGGGAAAAGCAGTTTCCAGGAAAATACGAGTCCGGGGACACTGAACGTAGTGAGGTTAAAGTCCACATTGACGGGGGAAGCATGCGTGAAAAGGAAAACATGCCCGTATCGCCACGCAGTAACACATATACTGCCACTGTGTCAACACAGCTCCCTCCTGTTTGCTAATGGAGCTGCTTGGGGACGTGTCAGAATTTGCTCTTTGATGACATCAGTCTTCCTTGGCTCTAGCTGTGCAACAAACTGACGTGTTTCATGACTACAAATGGAGTCTGATCTGCAGAAACACTGCTGATGATGTTAGGTCTGGCGTGACTCCTGAGCACAGCTGTAGCTGTTCAGTCAAATACAACTGGATCTATAATACCCATGAGTAACTGTGACTTAATGAGACCATAAAGTGGCTTTTAGCTGGACTGAATGGATACAGTATGAACAGAGAACATACCTGGTGGCACTGTTGAGAAACATGTAGGAACCAGATTTGGTATTGCACTACTGTCTTTATATTAGGTTAGAAGAGTTATTTCATTGTATTTTAAGCCAGGATTGCATTTGCCAACGGGCCAAATGTAATCCTGGCATTAATGCAATGAAAACAAGCAAGTGCGGTTCTGGTGGCAAGTTGTAATGTTAATCTTTGGCCAGGAGAGGTCGCAAACTCTTTGTGAGAGCTTACTCTTGTAGGATTATATTCCAGCACCTTCTAGATCATTATGTGGAAAACCTTTTTCTGTTTAGTTACAATACTGTGTAAAAATCTTGAGCCACCCCTTATTTCTTTATCTTTTGATTCCAGTGAGCCAGACTTTGTTGTAATTTCTAAAGTGTTTTTGAGCAACAGTTCTCCAGATTTTCTGAAGGTCTTTCAAAGTTTTCTTTAGACATTGGCTGCTTTTTCACTTATTTTCAGTACTTATACCTGAACATTTTCAGAGGAAGTTTAGTTTGTTTGTGAAGCCCCTTAACACTGACCTGTGAATCAGTCAAGCATAAAAATGGCATCTAAGTCAAGGGATGAACCAGTGTTGTGTTTACACATAACAGACAACTTTGCAATGAAACTATTTTAAATTGTATCTACTACTACTACTACTACTAACAGCCTTTTGCAAAAACTGCTATTTCGGTTTGACAGGCATAAAATGCCATGTCTACACAAAAACTGAAAGTGTCCTGGTAATTTTCTGCCAGGACATTATCGTTGATTTACTCAAGTTCTGTACCACTTGTGTTAATAGTAAACAGAAGCGTCCGTTAAATTTCTGTTTATGTTGCCGTTCACAGGCAGTTTCTTTCACTGTAACTCATTAAATGTACTTCTTTATATCCTTAAGCATACATTTCTGTACAGTTACAACATATTCAGCATTTGCTCAAAAATTGTTCATTTCCATTATAATCTGTACATAGTACACAACAACAGTGGTACATTTAAATGTTTATTTTCTTTAACTCAAAATCTATACTAAAATATAATGACAGCTTCCATCTCTAGACTAATGTAAGGTCTTGTGAAAAATAACCAATACACAAATGAAAGAACTCACAATCTTTACAATTTAAGCATTTTTATTTTCCTTAAATCAGTTTTTCCTCGTGTAAATGTGGCTGTATACATGCATTCAGGTGTCTTCAAAGTGTTTGCTTTAAATATGATACCAGACAAACATTTCATTTGATATCCATGTCTGTCCAGTCATGATACACTATGGATATGTAGTGAGTTATGGCCAAAAACTCACCTTTGACCACCAAATTGCATTCACTTCATCTGACTCCAAGAGAACACTTGTCCTAGATTAACACTGTAGGGTCTTTACCTTACGATATGAAGTGCCTTGAGAAAACATTTGTTGACTGGTAACTGGTGCTTTATGAATAAAACTGAACAGATCTGAAGAAGGTGTTCCTGAAATTTGGCTTTATTGGAACAGGACCACGGCCCTCTCAGCACAAGGCTGACAGGACTTTACTCCATATAATAAACAAATCAAATACATAGAATAAAAATAAAAAATAAGTTAAGATAGAGCATTATACCACTAACATAAGTGTTTCACTGACAGGTGGTCAAAAACAGTGGAAGTTTATTGCATCTGTATTATGTCCAGTATTACATCAGTACAACAAGGCTCTGACACCAAAGAACACCTTGTGCATATCTGACACACCAGCAGCATCTGACAGAACAGCATTTAATGTGCTGATGAAAGTGCATTTATTGGATTTGCTTTGTTAGCGCTTGCTTTTCAAAGACAATGGGAAGCAAACATTATGCAAAGCAGCCTTATAAGTGCTCGTTCTGATGAAGACTTTTTAAACTTTAAACAGAAGCTAACTGAATAAGGTTCTGTGTCCATTTTCTATTTAAAAAATCCTCAGCAATGACAACGCTTGAAGTCCACACTTCAAAAATCACCTTCAGCGCAAACCTTTTTCTCCACTGTGCTGTCAGCCATTTAACTTCTGGTAGGGGGAGCAAAGTTTGATATATTTCTTAAACATTAAGTGTTAGAAAATATGGTAACTGTCACTTCCAGTGCAAAAACCTCTGCCTGTGGACACAGGCCCTAAACAGCAAAAAAACTAATAAACAAGACAATAATAAAGCAAGAAGAAGAGCAAGCATGAAGTGAGACACTGTGTTTTCTTGGTACCTCTCCCCATGTGCCAAAGTCCTGAATGGACAATTTAGAATTGCCAACTAACTACATGTTTTTAGACTGTGGGAGGAAACCAGAGCACCCACTGAGAACCCACACAGACAACATGCAAACTTCACACAGGCCCCGGCCAGATGGTAGATTTGAACCTATGACCTTCTTGCTGTAAGGTAACAGCGCTAACCACCGCATCACTGTGCTGCCTGCTAAAGTAAAAAATATACCTTAATACAAACTAAATCAATCATAACATTAAACTCACCTGGTTTTTGCAGTTTCTTCATTTCCTGAGACCAGCTGCACTGCATCACCACCAGCTTGTATATTGATCCTTTTTCACTCAGTGACAGTGAATCCATTCCATGTCAGCTTTCTTCACACTGGAAAACCTGCAAAAGTGTATGATTACAGGTGAAGTAGGGGACATTTTTCCACTGCAGGATTTAGTGCTTCACTTGGTGGCAGCTGTTGATCCACTTTTCAAATAATCTCTACGATCTGAAGGTTGAAGAAAGACATATCTCTGCTTACTATAAGGCTAAAAGCGTGATATAGCGATAATTTATGTCGGCAGCATCCCCATAAGTTAATGGCCCTACATCTGTACTGTGCTTACATTGTACTTTAAATCATAATTATATTGTAGTTAATCACATCAGCTCAACAATGTCACAAAAAAAATTTGACAGTGAGCTCAGGTGGAGTGAAATAAAATGTTTTTCTAGCGTCCAAAACAGCTTTTTTCCCGCTGGGAAAAAGCTGATGGGAGTCCCTCATCAAACCACCTGTTCAACAAGCTCCAACGTGATGAAAAGCAAACTGTAGCTGCTTCCATCCACCGCTGTTTGTTTTACACAGAAAAAAATCAGATGTTAAAATAAAAGTCTATGCATGCATGAACTGAACTTAGTCTGGCATGATGTTTAAAATAGGCAGCCTGCTGACGTTCTGATGTAAGCCATCAAGAACGTCTGTTTTCTGCAGCAGGAAACGTTGCATCAAAGCACAGAACAAACATCAGTTCTGAGAACAGTGATATGCATCTCTTCATTGCAGCCACCACATGCTTCTTTAAAAGTTGACAGACACACAGGGTTCTAGCAGTGGTTGATCGCCAGCGTTGCGCCATGCTGAAGTCGCCTTGCACTGGGCCGATACCAGACTGATTTTTATTTTATTCTTTCTCTCTGCACTAAAGTATTATTTAAGGCCTGAATTAGGGTTCTGCGTTGGTCCTACGTACGTAACCTAAAATCCCCTCTGAACCCTATGCTGTAACATACAACGTAACCTGACGCGCACCTCTCGGGAAATGTAACTACACATCAGGTCAATGTAGCCGGTAAGGATTGTGATTACCGCACAGGCTTTAGAGGTGATTTCCGGTTACGTACTTAGGCCCCGCAAAGACCTGAGGCAGAAGGCTAATTCAGGCCTAACTGTTTACCATCACTCAATTAGCAAGCAGGCACAGCATTTAGTGTTTAAAATTGTGGGAGGAAGTCACCTCCCACAGCACCGACGAACATCCAGGGAAAGGACATAGAGACAGTGGTCTCTTACAAGTACCTGGGTGTTCACTTCAACAACAAGCTGGACTGGTCTACAAACACAGACATCCTGTATAATAAGGGTCAGAGTTGACTCTACCTGTTGAGGAGACCAAGGTCCTTTGTGTCTGCAGGACTCTGTTAAAGACTTTTTATGACTCAAAACTTTTTGTGATAGCATCTGCTGTTTTCTATGCAGTGGTCTGCTGGGCGGGGGGGTGCATCGAAAGGGACAGGAGCAGGATTGACAAACTGGTGCAGAGGTCGAGCTCTGTGCTGGGATGTCCCCTGGAGTCTGTGATGGTGGTGGGTGAGAGGAAAATGTTAGCAAAGCTGACATCCATTATGGACAACCCCCATCACCCTCTGCATGACACCGTGGGTGTGCTGAGCAGCTCCTTCAGTCAGAGACTGAAACATCCTTGCTGCAGGAAGGAGCGCTTTCCCTATACATTTTATTTATTTGCACTCCCACCCATAATGCATACTGTGTATGCTATGTACAAATTTTACTGGCGACAAAAATATATAGTGTTTTTGATATCTGTATGTAGTGTTTTGATGTATATGTGTGTATAGGTATATGTGTATTGATATATATTTTATGTATATAGTGTTTTTCTATTTTATTTTATTTCATCCTTTTTCTCTGTACATGAGCTGCTGTAATGTGCAAATTTCCCTGTCGTGGGATCATTAAAGTTTTATCTTATCTTAAATTACCAAGCTAATTAGCATTAGTAAACTAATTAGCGTTAGCTTGCTAATGCTACACCCCCTGATAGCTGCAGTATAGAAGCCAGGGTTTGGTAAACCAAACCATGAACAAATCACACAGTTATTGTATCAATTTTTTTTTTTAAAAAGGAAAAAGATCTTAATAAATCTGAGTTCTGTTGGTGTTTTAACCCTTTGTGACTGGCTGGAGCACCCACACTCCCATTTGAGTATCTAATTTTAAATGCTGGCAGAAGAGCAACCAAATAGGAGAGCAGTAGACGCACAGCAAAACAACAAGAGGTGCTTTTATAGATCCAATCAGCTCACGGCATTTCCTGTGTTGGAATATCGATCATCACATTATCGGCATGAACTATGACGTGATTTTCATAAGAGCCACTAGCTGCAACAACAGGAAGCGACAACATTTTGCCGGGAATTGTATTTTTTTTACCTCCAAGGCCCATCACAGCTCCACTGGTGCTACTGAAAAGTAATGTTTGGCTTTGTGTCTTTCTCTGTATATGTTCCTGGGACAATTAGAACTTTGCACTATTGGAAAATGTTTATTTTGATGTACATGCTGTCTTTTTGCAAACTGTGCACAACAGGTATTTTGTTTTTGTTTTTCCTAAAAATTTGTTGATCTCAAAAAAGACTGAACACACTTAAAATAAATTTTCTGAGGTTTGAAAGAGTTTTGTGCAACTTTTTGAGGGATACAGCTATGGCATTGTGTAAAAAGATGTATTTCTTTATGGATTATGGCACTTTTTTAGCAACTTCTTTAGGTACCATGGACTTAATACATACATATTTTTAAAATATGGCATATAAAGGTTGGATTGATATATAAGAAGTTGAAATTCTAAAAAAAAAAAAAAAAAAAATGGCACTACAGCATGTAAAAATGTAATGGACAAATGTTACGTGTTGCATTGTGTTTTAGCAGTGAAACAATAAGAGACCTCTCTGGTGATACTTCATAGACACTGAGCAATCTTTTTACTAAATTTTCAGTTGTTTTCTATTCAAATGTGGCTTGTATGTTAATTGAAATTTTTTTGTTATTTTTGGCAGTGACTAAAAAAGTTATAAGTAATTTGTTTGTTTTAGTCACATAAATCATCATTTTATCCAGAAATAACTATTTCACATATGCAAACGAACCAAACGGAAATTCACCAAACGGTTTCTGTATGAACCTAACAGTGGAATTGCTATATCACTGACTCTAGCTGTTATCTAACTAGCAGTCACAGCTGCGTAAACCTGAGAGAAACAAACAATGGTTTTTGTCCAAAAACTGATGGTATTATAACCAAGGATAATTTTAGTATTCACTAAACTGGACAGCATAAGTCATGTTAAACCTAAATCACGATTATTTTCAAAAAGAATCATCAAAATCTTCCTAATTATCTGGTTACAGCAGACACCTTAACAAAAATGTAACAGTTTTTTCTAAATAAAATTACATTGAGTCAAGTCTTTTTTTTACTGTAGCTCAGTAGGTAGAGCAGGTCACCTACTGATCGGAAGGTCAGGGGTTCGATTCCTGGCTACTCCAGGCTACATGCCAATGTATCCTTGGGCAAGATACTTAACCCCAAGTTGCTCTCCGACCGTTCCGTCGGAGTGTGAATGTGTGTGGATGTTATATAATTAAAAAGCACTTAGCTTAGTTAACATGGAAGTGCTTGTATGAATGGGTGTGCATGGGTAAATGTAAAAAACGTGTTGTATAAGCGCTTTGAGTGCTCTGACTGAGTAGAAAAGCGCTATATAAGAACTAGTCCATTTACCATTTACCATTTGTGAAACACAGTATTTTAATACAAAAATATAAGTTTTAATATTTACCACAGAAGCTGATGGCACTTTCTCCAGCTCCAGAGTACAAAATCCAAATGAGGCCTCTCACTGACAGACTGTCAGTGTCATGACTGCCCTCCCTCCCTCTGTTTCCCTCCTTTTGGGGTTCTTGCTCCCACAATGCATTGCAGTAGTAAAGAAATAGGGAGAAATTCTTGCATATTTATATAGTACACTGTACTGTATTTTTACTTTTTTTTTTAAAGGCATGCCAAGATGCACTGGGTTGCTGCTATGAAACCAGCCATTAGGCATTTGTGTTAACAAGGAGTTGAATAGGTGTACTTAATAAAGTGGCCAGTGCCTAATTTGATCTTACCATGTGGATGTCCTGACATGAGAATAGGCTGAGTGAAAACACCATATCAGTGACACGTGTGAAGCCTACCGCATCCTGCCACTACAGTGGTTTTTATCCCACTATAGTACAGCTTCACAAGGACTGAAAAGGAATCACGGCTTTTCAATAAATACTGAGTGATAACCCAAATAGAGACCATCAGCGCAATCCATGATGGTACAGCATTTTTATAATATTCAAAGGATATTCAGGGCCTAGTCAGACTGCCCTTTCATTTAGAATAGAAAAAAACAGAAAAAAATTGTGATGCAGACAATACCTGCCATTAGGTAGGCCTTGAAGCAGAAACGCATTCTGCTCTCACTGAATGAATGACATTACAAGGTCACATGCTTTAACTTTGGTTAGGAATTTAACCCCTGCTGAGACATGGGCTTAATTTAGCATGATTATTGATGACCAATATTGGATAGACTGACAAAAACAGTTTCCAGTAAAGGCACTTGGGTGTACAG
This sequence comes from Archocentrus centrarchus, assembly GCF_007364275.1. Classification (NCBI taxonomy): domain Eukaryota; kingdom Metazoa; phylum Chordata; class Actinopteri; order Cichliformes; family Cichlidae; genus Archocentrus; species Archocentrus centrarchus. Next base: position 32,742,830 of record NC_044359.1, on the reverse strand, counting down.
GGGTGTTTATCGGCTTATATTATTTTGGCTATTCAACTTTTTTTTAATGCAAACACATGAAGTGGCAGACAGTACGAAAAGGGTTCTGGACTTTCAGTCTCACCAGGTGCCATGACTATTTTCTAGTTTCATTTACTATCTTTTTTCTTTTCTTTTTTTTTTGGGGGGGGGGGGGGGGGGGCAGATGTGTCCTCGCTTCTCCAAATACCACTCCACAATTAATTAAAGTAAGTTAAGCAGACACGGTGTGTAAGTGGGTTAACTCCGTATAACAGAGTAACGACTGTTCCCAAAGCTATTGATGGCTGTTCCTTTCGGTCTTTTTGCGGGAATTTCCCGCGTGACTTCACGTAAAGGAAAATAAAAACAGAAACACACCGACGATCTGAGATTCATCCGAAACAGAAATCGACAGCCTCGGACAAACCATTCAACAAAAAGAAAAATGTTTTTCTGCCGCTGTTTATTAAGTTATTACTTTGTTTCACTAGGAAAATCACGTCTGTTACCTGCCAGGGAACTGTTTTGATGACGCAAGAACGACTTATCTCATTTTTAATCATAGGGGCGCAATCGTGATATTATTGTAATACGCCGTTTGCGTAGTGAGACTGTTCTACTTATGCGCGCTAGTTATATTCCTTACGAGTACAAGGTATTAGGATTTTTCGTTTTTATTAATACTACGGCCAGAACAACCAAATGCTTGAACCCTACGCTATTCATTTCACCCCTCGATAAACTAATGGTTGCCTCCGCAGAGAGAGAGGGTAGAGAGGTTCCTGTAGCTTCTCTGGATTCGCCGTGACGCGCAGGCTTCCTCTGTGTTTGTGTGCTTACTTGGATACAGGAGAACCGTGGAGTCCACATAAAAAGGACTGACTGTCCGGGACACATCTGGAAGATAAAGGTGAGTTTCACAGAACTGGCCTTCTAAATTAGTGGCGGTGTTGTCGTTAAAATGAGTCCATTGGTGTTTAACGACGCCGAATAACGGTCACGAAGCAGCCAGATCGGAGTGCTCGGAGGATGCCAGTGTGTTGCTAGCTTAACTTCTTGTTAGCAGGAATTTGTTAAACGGCACTTAAAAGGACACTCGGGTTACTTTTACCTACCAGCAGTCGAGGCAGCATTCTGCGGTTGTTTAAACTGCCAACGGGAAGAAAAACGGGCATTGGTGAAGGTTAACTGTGCTTCCAACAGACTGAAAAGTTCAAGTGGAAAACCACTGGCTATTCTTCTGATTCACAGCTGAAGGGCTGCTAATGAACCCAATCCTGCTGTTAGCCTTATAAATTTATTCGCGTGCTTATAGAAATACATACAATTCAGTCTTCGGTTCATTTCTAAAACTTTTTATGTTTGTGTGTGTGTGTGTGTGTGTGTGTGTGTGTGTGTGTGTGTGTGTGTACTGAGTTTGGTGGTGTTAATATTGCTTGTTGCCCCTCCTTGATTAATATTTATGTGTCATGTTACGACACACAGAGAAATTACATGAAAAATAGTTATTGTGTGGTCAGGTTTTTCTTTGGCTTTTTATTTTTTGGGGGAAAAATGAATTTTCTTCTAATCGTCAGTGTGAATTTTCAGGTTCCCCAGCAGACAATATTTCCTGAATGCAAAAGCCTTGCAGGCACCGTGAATAATAATGTATATTGCTGCATATTCTCAGATCAGTTGTTGGGTAAATCCCACTATCTAATCCAGTTGTAAAAAGTATCAATATATTTACTGTGCAGAGACAAACCCATAATAACTACACTTTAAATAAAAGAGTCAATAACAAAAATCTAAAAGCACAGTAGTAAATATTCGTTCTTGGCGTCCGGTGTTGTGCCAAAAAAAACGATTGCCGGTAAATCAAGTCATTTTGAGGCATTAAGAACATTTCTGTCACAGGATAGAAGCTGCAATCAGTTTTTGGCAAAGTGACAGCTCTATAAAGTTATTTTAAATGTCAAAAAGGACTGGATACATCATAATGTAGAGCACAGAGTAGGTACAGAGTCATCAGGATACTTGCAAAAGAGATAATTTCTTTATTTTATATATGACACCTTTTGTAAATCATATTGACTACAGCCTATTTACCAACATTAACAAGGATATTAGACATAAAAAGCATACAGACATTAGTCAGTTTTTGGCACAGTTCCATTGTAATACATGCTCTCTCATAATGCTAGTTATTTCTTTAGACAGAGAGTCCACAAATTCAAAGAACCATGGCTGAAACTGAAATTCGTGGTTATAACAAACTTATTTTATAGAGGAAATATGAAAAGGAGCCTTTATTTTTGTCTTGAATTGTGTTGAGGTTTTCATTAAATCAAACATGTTAGTGGGAGAAGTCTGTTCCTATGTTCATGATGTCCTAATTACGCCACCCAGGATGTCATCATTGTTGTCATTACTTCTGTCCAGCAGAGGCTTTAAATAGGACCTTGAGTGCAGTCAAAAATCCACTCCTTCAAAGGAGAAAGCTTGGCACAGGGTTCTTGGCAAGGACTTTGACTTTCCATGCTCTGGCTAAAGGCTAGTAGGTGGAGGCCTTAGTCTTGGGGAATTGTAGAGCTTTGTGCTTGCAGACAGGAAGGGGGCAAGCACATCTGGTGGCCTAGAGTTCCCAGTCAGCATCCTCTGTTGGGGCTCTCTCTCTCTCTCTCTCTTTCTCTCTCTCTCATATTAGAAAATAACTGCCCAAAAAAAAAATGCTCTGAGGTGTTTCAAGATGGTTGCAAAGTGGTGATTTTTTTTTTTTTTTTTTTTTTTTTGAGGAACTTTGGAAGCAGCAGTTCAGTCTTTTTGAATCACTTAATGGATGCATTTGTTTTGTTTCCTATAGGCAGGGTTGAATAAGGCTACTGAGCATCAGTCTAAATGGCTGTACTTGAAGTTACTTCCAGTGCATAGAAAGGTTTGGGTAGTTTACATTATGCTTATGTTCATTGCTGTACGTGTTTCAAGGGTGTACTGACATGTTTCAAATCGAGGCAAGTTGTTTTAAGACCAGGCTACTAATGTTTGATTTGCTGTTTTAGTGTGGGGACGACTTCGGGTTGTGTTGAACACCGAGGAGCCCGAGCATAATGGCACAGTTATGAGAGAGCAACTGTCATTTTTAATTTAACATGTCAGCAATCCCATTTTAATCAGCTTGTCTCATCATTTTTCTATATCACTGACTACAAATGTATTAGTAAAGACACTGTCCCTTTTACTGTATCTGTACCAGAAATAGTGTGAACCATAAAATGTTTCTCCCAACTGATGCCCCCAAAAAGTACATTTTTAATAAGTTTATATGAAAATGTGACCTAATTAGAAAGAAAGAAGCTTGGAGGTTGTGCGGGCTAACTGTGTATTATCTGTGGTTGCTTGAACCCAGGCACACTATGGATGAAGAGGAGCAGTTTGTTAACATTGATCTGAATGATGACAATATCTGCAGCGTCTGTAAGTTAGAGACGGACACGGGGACCTTATCTTTCTGCCACGTGTGCTTTGAACTCAGCATTGAAGGTAAGTTTGTGGACTGCTTGTTTTTTCATTGACAAAGTGATACATGGGAAAAGAAAAGAGTGCCCTATATTTTTATATGTGACCTTTTCTTACTTCTCACACACTGTCTGGTGGGATTCTGAATTTAACTTTGTCTTAATCTCCAGCACTGAGCTTTATCAACAGGCAGTCTTGTGTGGATATATTAGTGCTGGTGTTAGCTGCTTAGTCTTTTCACTATTTGGATCACACAGTAAATTGCTTTTGCAGAAACATCCAGATTCTTTTTGATCATCAGTTCCGATCATGTTGTTGCAATAAAGTCTGAGAGCCTTTCAGTTTTTCATCAGTTTGATGCCTTATAGGATTGCCTGTCACAGTCACTTCTTTTATCCTCTTTAGAAACAATGTATAAGCTGTATATGCAGGGTAATGGGACTCTCCCTAAGTATAGCAGGCTGCTGTGATTCTCCCGTTTGATGTGCCACTCCAACACAAGAGCATGTGTTTGAAGTTTTTTCATCTCTTAATTAATGAGTGGCCTATTTGAGGAAGAATAGGGAATCAAAAGGGATTGGACATGCCTCTCGTTTGGCACTCGTCTCTCAGATGCACAAAGGCTCTTGTTTGCAGTGCTGAAGTGTGCATATGTGTTTATCTGCACACAGTGTGATTGTGTATGATGTTTAAAACAGCTATATAACATTCTGAAAGCTGCCTGAGTGCTTCCAGAATGGTATATCATTTTGGTGTTTTCAGAAGAAAATGCATATGCACTAAAGACTTGTAGCGTTTATTCAGTTGTATGAGGGTGCGTGAATACTGATTAATTGTTGTGTTCTTGATGTGCTTTAAAGTTATGCCAGTAAGCTCTTGCAAGTTCATTAATCATCACGCAGCAGTCAAATAAGTAATGAGCTTTTACCTAGAAAAACTTCAGAAAGTAAGAAAGTACAGTAACTCTTATATAAAAACAGGAGTGTCTGTGTCTGATGTATATAACATTCAGCATGTAGTACTACTTAAAATAACTTGTTTACACATTGCACCCTCAGCAGCTGGCTGCTGTCCATACTCTTACCTGTGCAAATTTTTATATTTCCCATTTGTTCTATTTGATTAATGACTTAAAAGAGAATTCCCAACATTTGGAAAATATTTTGTTTGTTTGTTTGCTTTTTTGTCCACATCCCACAGTGATAAGACTAGATTATTTGATTCACTTGGGACATTCTTGCCTGTTTCATTTCAGGATGTTGTGTCCAAATACTACAAGTGTATATCCAAATCTGAAGTGCTCTTTGGCAGTGGGATTGTCAGAAGAAAAAAAGTCTAACTGCTTTGGTGCCATTTTATGTTTTTCGGGGTGCAAGTTTTGATATCAGTCTCTGTGGTAATTAAGTAACTGTTACGCAACTGTTGAGTCTGTGGGGAGAAAAGGTGGAGTGTGCAGACCAGCACGTGTTTCTGATGCAGCTAAGCATTTCATTAGTTGGAGGAAAGCCTGCCAAGCTTCATGTGGCCACTTTCAGCATGGCTGGTTGGAATCTAAGGCCTAGCCATGTGCTCGCTGACTGCTCATGTAGACTTAATAGCCAAAGTACTCATTCATCCTGTGCCACTGTTAAAGGAGAAGAAGCAAGCTTATGATTTACTCAAAGGTTTCTTCCCTCATTATTTTCAGTTTCAGTTGTTGTAAATTGGTGTTGCTTCAATTGTTGTGTGTTGTGGTCTATTTTTTAATTGTCAATCTCTTTATGTCTACATTAGTTTGTTGCATCTTCAAAGCCTAACAAAGTTTGCAAATTACACACATCATAGCTATCTGAAACTAATTAGTGACAAATGTTGGTTTCAGGTGTACATACATATATAAATACCAAGTATTTGCTTATTATGAATTGTGTTTTTACATCAAGTGATGCTGTGAAGATGAGCCACTACATACATGTCTGTGCAGTGTCAGATTGCATCTAAAGACAAGAAAAAAGGCTTATTTATTGACATAAACACATGACATTTGGAGAATATTACACTTCTATAAAGCTGACTAACCATCAGGGTACAAATTGCCTTCAGAATGTTGTCACATTTCCAAAAAGCAGCTTTATAACATCTTTACCACCACCGAACCTTCTGTAAAATCAGTCAAGTCCCCCTTTTTTAACCAGCAGATTTTTATAATTATTATTACCTCCGCCAAGGAGGTTATGTTTTCGGTTGTTTGTTTGTTTGTTTGTCAGCAGGATTACTCCAAAAGTTATGAACGGATTTCGGTGAAATTTTGTGGAGTGGTTGGAAATGACAAGAGGAAGAAGTGATTAAATTTTGGCGGTGGTCCAGATCACGATCTGGATCCAGGAATTTCTTTAAGAATTCTTCACTATTGCGGGATAGGGGGTTGGCCTTGGCGGAGGTTTGCGCTCTCTGAGTGCTTCTAGTTTAAAGTATTTTTTTTACTCTTCAGTGGTGTGGTGACACTCACTAGAACTTGACATTGTCACATTGTAGCTAAGCAGTAGCAAAGGAGCCCATTGTGAGTTAACAGCCTTTACACTTAAGTATTCTTTTTGGCCCACATCCTCCTCTAGCTGTTGTTACAGGCATGCATGAAACAGCATTGTTCAGACATGTCTGTGAAAATGGCAGTTGCTGGCAAGCAGAGTATTCATAACTGGTGTAATGTTTGAACTTTCCAGAGTTCAATATATTGTATTCTGCATATATATGAGCTTTGAGCTAGACACTTTTGTTGTGTGTGGAGTTGTTTATCTCCAAAGCTTCATCTGGCAGTTGCACCGTGTGCAGATATAAATGTAAATGCTGTTTGTGGCTAAAGCTTTGTTCACAGGTTAAAGTGAGATGAATGGACAGGAAGAACAGGCTTTGTTGTATCTCAGAGTGGTTGTTTCCTGAGGAAACTGCTTTGGCCTGCACGTACTCGTCCTGTCAGAAAGTACCAATCAAAAAATTGTACTTATTTGTATACCGCTTAATCTCTGCTTCACACGGCCTGTCTTATTTACAGTGCTTTCTTTTTCTTTTCTTACTGCACCATCTGAGCGGTATGCTACACATGGCTACACAGCCTTGAGCGTCAACACATTACAGCAGAGAACAAGGAAATTACTGCAGTCCCACACCAAAATACGTAGAGCCAATTCGTTTAGCCTCCAATTACTGCTTATATTCTGTGGAAGAGCTATTTCATGTTAAAGGAACATGTATATTTCAGAGGAATTTTTATAATTAGGGCTTCTTTATAACTGCTCAGACTAATCTGACAGTAATCCAACCCTGAAATGCCAGTGATACCAAAGATTATAAGACGCTTCTCTAAGAGAGAAGAGAGCCAGAAGTCCCTTTCGGCTGTGGTTTGCTGATATAAATTTTGGATCGGTTGTCAGATCTATGATTTGAAATTAGAGTAAGGCAACTTGTTGCTATCACGTGTGATCTCTAAAGATGGGATTAAAAAGACCAGAGTATATGTATCACACATTTGTCTTTGGGTCCAGTTGCTTGTTGCTATTGAGCTGCCGTTATTGTATTGTGCAAGCTTTGATCTGTACATACCCGAGAGAGCTGACACAAGGAGGATATGTGAATATTTTCCACCTAGCCCCCATCACAGAAGGTTTCTTCATATTGGGCTTCTGTGGCTGAGCTGTCAGGTTCAGCTAAAACCCAGCACTGTTTTTTTTATCTGCTTACATAATGCTGACTGAATTCATGCTGAAGTCTGGTATTATTACCAGCTGAGCTTGGAATGAATAAACAGAAAATTCCTACATCGAAAGGCTGGAATAATGTAGACGGTGCTGATTCTGGCTGCTGCTCTACAGGCTCTGTTATAGCATTCTCCTATAAACGGTTCATTTATTGTGGGTGAACTCTTCACCCCGGGGGGGTATAGAGAGGCCCAATTATGTTGCAGCCTGTGGTAGCTGTATGATTGAACACAGCTGGGGCCCAGAGTTTTACTGAAACTGCTGCATGGTCCACTAATTTTGTACTAATAGATGGGCTTGAATAAACAGGCTCTTTTTAAAAGCAGTTTCCTTTAGCCTGACATATAAATTGTCTCATGCTGTTTTAACCAACATATTTCAATAGTGTAAATAAGTGACTGTGCTATAAAAAAACACTATCTTCTTCCATCTTGTGTGGTGTACATGCAGTCATTAGCCACAGCAGAGGTAAGTGTCAGTAACAGTATCAGTTTACTCTAGGTTTCATGGTATCTGCTCTACAGAAAGCACCAGAGGCTGCATAGTTAACAGGCAATACCATAAAGATTATAGAAAATAGACTGCATGGGCCCTTATTCTTATATGATTTAACACATTAATCAGCATTGGTCATGCATCCTTTTTCATGGGCAGAGTTTGTTCTTTAATTTCTGTAATATCAGTACTTAAGTTTGAAGTTTGTGCTTGAATGTATGGCTGTTGTTTGTTCACAACAGTGTCTGCAGAAACAGGGTTTAGAGATAAGAAATGCTGTTTACATCATTCTCCGGTCACTCACTGTACACTAACCACAGTGTGTGAATGTAGCCCACAGTTCATGTCAGGCTAAAATAAACTTGTTTTTACATAGCCTTCTAAGTTCACATAGTTCACTAGTCTGTTTTTTTTTTTATGTTAGCGACAAAAACACATGGATTACAGAAACCAATCTGGCCTCATTGTGATACTTAAGAAATAGATTAGCAAACAAGTGCATGTGCATACAACAGCATAGCTCTGTAACTTTAACTTTTAATCTGACTAGCAATTCTCATTGCTCGTTACTAAGAAACCTCTTTTAAACATGTTTGGACCATGTGCGAGTTTGACTTTTATCACAGTTTATTTCTCTGTGCACATTATGAGCATTCATTGTTTGCTGTCTGTTTTCTGTCTGCCATGTTGGTAGAAATAAACTGAGATGTGCGCATGAGTAATCATATCTGTGTCTTCCAGGCTAAACAGTTGCTGTTGTTGAGTTTCGGTTTAGGTGAAGTTTCCTGCACCTGTGATGGCAGCTAGTCTGTAGGAAGCATTGTCGAAGAGCTGCAGTGGTTAACCGGTGGTTTGAGTTCACGAGCCATTGAGTTCATTGTTGTTCATGTGAGCTCTGTGTTGTTGTCCACGTTGGCCTGTGCAGCTGCTGACAACACATTCTCCTGACCGGTGCCATGCTGTTCTCATTGACACCTTACCACCAATGACCGTCAGCTCCCCTGACGTGTGTCAAGGATCTAGTGTCCTTGCTCAGCACATTTAAAGAACAGAAGTTTGATGAAACAGACAGGCATTAATTGATATATCACACAGTTTCTGTGTAATGCTCTGCAACATGCTTGATGGAAACCACAAGACCAAATCTGTAGAGTGCAGGTCAGAGTTAAACTTGGCCAAAGAGAGCTGGACTGTCAAGCAGAGGAAGTAATATCTCTGTGTTTTTTTCCTTGTGATTAAAACCTTGTGATTTCGTTGCTGTTGCACATCCTGTACAGTGTTTCGGTTCAGCTGAAGCGCAGTCCTTCCCTTAAAAGGAAAGTCTTTCCCACCTAAAGTGTTTATTTTCTTTTGATAAACCCAGCGGCCTGATTTCTGATTTGAGTGTGGGTCTGACACTCCTGATTCTACTTTCTTGTAAGTATTTGTATTGGCTGTCAGGAATTACTGATTACAGGCTGAAAACTCTGAATAGCAGCAGGTGTTTGTTTTGGATTTGTTCATTGAACCTGCGTTTGCGTCTGTGTTTTGTTTTTGACAGTTAAACTTCACCCCTTTCCCACACGAGCAGACCAAAACAAGCTCATTGGTTGTCAGCGTGACTAATGTCTCTGGATGTCACAGCCTAACAATGTTGATTCACCTCCAGTGAATAGTCTGTGTGTGCCTGCGCTTATGTGTGCAGCCATGAAAGACAGTAGGGCTAAGCTGCTTAGCTGGTGTGAGGTCTTTTGCTGGTGGTGCACTGCCCTGGTTGTGGGCCAATGATTTTTTTTTTCCTGCTAGGCAAGTGGTAGTCACTGTTTTTGTGGTCATCCAAAGACTAAGACTGATGGCTGTGACTGGCAGAAAGCTTCCATAGCTATTAGTGCTATGGTGTCTGGAGAGTCACTAAATATTTATTAGGCTATTATGCATGTACACACATGACTCATAACTTTTATATGTTTCCCTCTAAAGACTAATCTTTTGCAAAGATCTGACTTTTAAGGCACTTAGTGTCAAAGCCCAAATACTCTAAAGCTAAGAATAGATTCCTGCCACACAGTTGTGTAATGCTCTAAAACCTTCCTATGTGCTAAGGCATTTATGATCTATTAATGCTGACTGCCCTGAATTAGACATGCGCTATTTGATTTGATTCCACAGGGTTACCAAACAGAAGCTTTCAAAAGATGTGAATGCAAATTAGGATTTTTTTTTTTTTTGCTTGTTTCTTTGAAAGAAAGAAACTAACAAGCCTGCGCTACAGCTCCTCTTGGCACAGCAATGGTGTTTGGCACAACAGAACATGCAGACAATACTTTTGTTTGCTTAAACTGCCGGGCAAGACAGATTTTTTTTTTTTTTAAGGAATGTTTTTGGTACAATAAATTTATACAAAACACTATTTTTGAATTCCTTTTCATGTGAGGCAGTTTAATTTTTCTAGGCAACAAAAACGTTGTTGGCAATATTTCAGTCAACGTGTTACGTCCAGTCTTCACACAACTTTAGATTGATGTGATGATCAGCTTATAGTCCCTGCTGTTCCTTCACTGAACTGCAGCTTAATTCGGTTTCTCAGACATTTTATAGTTTAAGTTTACTTTTCTCCTGCCAGTTGTGCTGTTATTATTATGATTGTCAAGGACAGTTTTTACAACAACAGAGATCTCTCTCCTTTTGTTGACTTCATTAATATTTGGTCCTTATTTCAGTCAATAAATTTAGCACAGGTTCTCTCCTAACTTAGACTAACTTACTACAAGCTCCAACAGGGACCGTTCTTGTCTTAAGTTGTTTGTGTGGGTGTGTAACTTTAGAAAGGCCCTGCACTACAAACACCAAACATGAGGGCTTATGAGTTAATGTGTACAGTAGTGCTGTGGTCGTGTAGCGAAAACAATGACCTGGCTGCTGGTAAAGTGCAGAGAGAGACGCTTGCGAGGTAAACCACCCTGTGTGAGCTTTTAAGTCTGTATGAACAGCAGTGACTAATCTCACCTCAGGCTCCAACATGCATGCCTGTCTGCTGAGAAATGGAGGCTATGAGAAGAAGGCCATCTCTCTCTCTCTCTCTCACACACACACACACACACACACACACACACACACACACACACACACACTGCTTTCAGTCTTTCTCTTTCACCTTCAGCCTCCCATTGTTTATAAAGCTTTGGCCCATTTTACTCAGAGGTTATTATAGTTCTGTTCTACTTATTAGGACTTAATTTCCTGTTGGCAGGCAAAATTGGGCACAGTGTGACCTGTTTTGATTTGTATGTAAAGATGACCACAAGGAATGTAGCTTTAATTACATAACACTGGGGAATGAATTTTTCAGGGAAAGCATTTTTTCATTTTCTTCTCTGTTGACAAGGCTGGATTGTGTTGTTTCTCAGGCCAAGATTAAAATTCTGTTAAGATCGGGTACTGAGGTCATCTCGTCTGACAGAAGCAGGGACAGTTAAATCTAATGAATTAGTGTAAATGAAGTGCTGCTTCATGTGGACAGAGAGATCAGTTTCCTCTTGTTAATTCTTAGGATTAAAAAAAAGCTTTATATTTGCATTGAGACTGAATTAATCTATTGTGCCTCCTATCTCTAGCTCTACTGGCTAATCCACTGAACACTAAGCAGCTTTTACTGTGAGATTGTGGCAGGTCAGTCTGCCAGTTTTAGCTTTTCATGCTAGTTTACTTCTTTGTACTTTTATTTACTGTGGCAAGCTCAATAGGTTACTAACCCATTTGTCTATAACTGTCGAGATGTTTTGTCTTCTTACAATGGAAGCATGAGTTGACTAGTTTTGCACTCTGAACTGTGTCTGTTTTATATGTAGCCATCTTATTGACTCCCTGCTTTGTCTGTGTGAATGCAGGTGTCTCCTCTGCTACCTTGTTGCACTCAAAGTCCCTGCGAGGCCACAGAGACTGCTTTGAGAAATGTCATCTCATTGCCAACCAGAAGCTGTCACGTTCCAAGGTCTCCCGAAGTGCCTACGAGGGCATGAAGCTGGCCCTCAGCCAGAAACTGAACCGCATCATTCAGTACGCCCAGAACAAAGACTCCGTCTCTCCCATTGGCCCCAGCAGGCGGGGGGCCAAGCTTCTGTGTTATAGCCAGCAAAGTGACCGCAAGCTGCTCCCCCAGTCAGATGCCCAGGTGCCTCGCTATACACCCCGCTGGGACACGGGCAGATCAGCAGGGCCGACTGACTACACGATGGGTATGCTGGAGTGCCACACGGCAGAGGAGCTAGGACTGCTCCAAGAGTCACATTCTGACATTTGGTCCAATGACAGCAGGAGAGGTCTTCACAGCCGGAAGCAGCCATCAGGAGGGGGACAGATGCAGCACACACACCAGAGCCACAGTAGAGAAGAATGTGAGCACATTTACACTAAATTCTCCTGAATTTTCCACATTGGTTTTATCAATATGGACTTGAAGCAGTGGAAGGCAGTTTTCCTTTTTTTTCTTTTTTTTTTTCCCCCTTCTTCTTTTTAAAAATATTGAACAGAAATCAACTGTCAGCAGTAAAGGAAAGCTGCTCTCTTGCCTCTCCTCTCACATTATTCAGTTTGATCTCTGTGATCTCTCTGAGTTTTCAAACACCTCAGCCTGTACAACACCAGAGCATTTTTACTCTGTCATTCATCTTGCGCTTAGCTGTGATCTCTCCAGAGAGAGGTTAATTTTCCTCTAACCTTGAGATAGACTGTGTCCTTGGCTTTTTCATGTCTCAACTCCAGTAAATCTGTTTATGACAACAGATCCTGCAGGAATGTGACCAAAGCTGCTAGAAGCCAACCATTTTAAAATTCTCTACTTTGAAATGAAAAATGATAGGCAGTTCAGAGGTACACCATTTAAACGGTGCATATTAGGTCATCATCATCAACCTCTAACACTTGAGATTGCTCAGACCATCACACACAGTTATTTAAAAAGACAGTAGACCAAATTAAAGAGGCAAATAAAGGTTTAGAGTGTATTCCTCGCAGTTTAAGACAAGTAACAAGTTGGCAGTACGTCTTCAGTCCATGCTCATTGGTAGCTGATACATTTCTCTGTACTCACAAAGCATTAAAAGTGATTTCTTTTCCTTTAGTGACTAAAATGAGTGTGGATGAGCTCCATCAGCTGAATGCTCAGCTACTCCTGCAGATTCAAAGTAAGTTGTTTCTACTGGTATTCTGACTGAACAATTGAACGGTGGCTTTCACAGAAAGCTCAGCAGTCATGGTCATCTATATTTTAAGCAGAACATTTTTTATCTCTGCTTCAGTATGAAATGCTCCTCTCTAATAAATCCCCACATGAGATTTTCAGTGCCCTCAGGAAAAAAGCTGCACTAGTAAAAAGGTCTTTTTAATTCCCAGTCTGAGTTTGAGCTCCCAGATTCATAACATAACACTCGATGAATTTGGGGACAAAAATAGACTGGAAGGCTTCTGGTCAACACGTCTCCTTGAATCTGGCAGCGTGCGCTCTTGCACACACGTGCACATACAGCATGTCTGTTCACACCATTTTGCTATTAGACCCATTGTTTGCTTCTATAAGCATCTTATCTCAACTTTCAGTCTTACCTCAAGAGCTCACGGCACCATGTGGCCAATGACTGAGCTGACATGCCTGCTTAAATCATTAGAACCTCAATCGTTATTGAATGTTCTTGATATTTTCAAGATATTTTGAGCCTTTTGGATGAGTGATGAGTGAAATTATCACTCTTCTCGCTGTCAAGAGGCAAATTACATGAGGCAATTTGAGATATCATCCACAGTGATGTCTAGTGGGTGCATGCCCTGCACATTTATATTCACCCTTGAAGCAGAACATATGTTCCCAGAACAGATGGGGAGGTTAATTGCTCATGTTTAATAATTTGGAAGACCACATATGCCCATGATTTAATGATCTGCAGTGTGCTTTATATTGGAAATGTTTTAATGCCCATAAATGTTGAAAGGAGTCTTCCTCAATGCTGCACCTGACTTGTAAGGTTGATTCTCTTTTTCATAAATGTAGCTTGGATGGGTATTCAGTCATGTTGCTCCTTTGCAAATCAGTATCATTTATTTTCTGTCTTCTTGTTCCTCCCAGTTTTTTTGTTTGTTTGTTTGGGTGTAAGTTGGCCTTGTGGATAAAAATGCTGATCCCCTTTATCCACCCCTCCTCTCTCTCTTCACAGAGGTCTTCGAGGAGCTGACAGTTGCCGTGCAGGAGAAAGACTCGCTGGCGTCTGAGCTGCACGTGCGTCACATCGCCATTGAGCAGCTCTTTAAAAACTGCGCCAAGCTTCCCTGGCTGCACATTAGCAGGGCCGGGGTCAAGGCCAGCAGCAGCAGCGGCACTGTGGAGTGAGGTGCTGGGAGACAGCAGCAGGGCAGTAAGGTGTTGCTTCTGCCGCCGCTGCTGGGAGGAAACAGATGAACACTTCAGACTGCAGAATGCAGAACATGCATCCTGGGGGACACTAGAGCAACATTAAAGGGCTGGACTGACTCGGTCTTCGTTTTCATGGTTGGAGTGATGATGCAAGGTTTATTGGTGGTTTGGCAAATACATCTCTGGTCTGGCATGTGACCTGAATTCCAGCCAACCCGGGTACACATGACATTACCAGCAGGTAAAAAAGGACACAGAGGTTCCTGGGACTGGATGAGGATGTGTTCTTAATGGATGAGATGCTTTTTATTTCAAAGATTTATTGTGATACAGACTGAAAGGTTTTAAAATTTTACAAACATATTTAATGTTATTAGTTTTGTTCATATTTTTGTTTCAGTTTTCTGCCACATTTCAGTTTTCATTGTTCCACCTCATTTAGTATAGATTATTTTTAACTATTTTCCTCCACGTTGTGTCTGTCAGACAGGACTTTTCAAATATGGATTCTGAGGGTTTTCTGTGGAAACTGATGAGTTTGACCCTGGTTAGGTTTTTTGAGGTTGTAAAATGGACAATAACCATCATAGTCATACAGTCAGGCACTGCCAGCAGTATTGATTGATTTCTTTTGTCATGCAAAGCTCTGACAAGTTAGAACAGCCATGCACTGACAGTATTATGGCTTGAAATATCCATTTTAAAGTTGATTACAAAGCACTTCATTTTGACAGGACTGTGACTATAAATGGTTGCACCTGCTGGAAAAGTCTGCTTAGCAAACAGTCATATCCATTAACTACATGCCACATTTATTCCAAATATAGCATTTTGAAAAACAGTTACGAGTAATTTATCTTCTGTAAAACTGCACGATAACAGCAAAAGCATCACTGCATAGAAGACGAAACCGAGTATCTGAAATCCCCAAAGATGAAAGTTAAACTCTAGCTTAAAGTGACCGTTATTAGTTTAATTCAACTTCTGAGTTTATTGGAATTATTGTTGCTGTTGGGATTTAGTTGATATATATATATATATATAATACAAAGCTGTTTTTGACCTGTGTAGCTGTCACACATGTCACATGAGAGGCTACGCACTGAATGAGCACTATAAGGAGAGGAAGTGAACAGGCTGCCAAACCAAAGTTTCTATGTGTTCTGTTTCATGCGTGAACTGCAAACATTTGATTTTTGATTCCGTGATCAGTTTTTGAAATGATTTGTTCCTGCGTATACTCGCTGTATGCTTTCTCATTTATGTTATTTATCTTTTATATTCAGTGTTACCTTGTCTTGCCCTCTCTCCTGTGTTGATGTGTAAGAGCTAAGCTGATGTCATAGCAACACATATAGGATAGTTTGGTCTACTGTGCCTCTGCGAGTCCCTGATTCTTTTTTTTTTAAACTAGGGAGACAACGAGAGATGCAGAGAGTTTTTGATTAGTGTGTTATTTAGGACCCTATGCAAGAAAGAGACAAATAAATGAGAAGCCTTATAAAGTACAAAATATCTTAGTGTTGGTTATCTGTTTTTCAGAGGAGATCACAGAACTACTCATATATAATAAGCTGGGGGGAGGACGAGGTTAGACTAATGTTTAGAAAAACTCAGCATTGTATCTGTTTTGGTTTCTCTTTGTAAGAGATTAAATGTGCTTGGCCCATTTTTGGGGTTTAAAAGATTTTATCTCAATTTTAAATTTTAGTCTTGGTTTTGTAATTGTATTCATAGTGCTTGAGCGTGTGACTATTTAGATTACTGGTCCTAATTCTCGGTCTTTTAAGTCTTCGGTTGTGTGTTTTTATGTGTGTTTTGCTTCTGAATGCTGTTTATTTTTGTGCACTGTGGAAACATGCCTGGGCCTGTGCCCCTGCTCAGCAGGAAACTCTGGCTGCCTGATTCTGGTCTTCTTTTGGTGGTTTGATGATCTTCAACTGGGGATGTAAACATACCTGTTACACTTCAACCCCCTTTATTTAGCCTCGACTGTTCATTTGTTTTCTGATTTTGAACATGTCTGCATTTGTGGTATATTTGTGAACTTTATCTTCTATTTATTGTGTGCATTTCATGAATCTTATACAGGTTAAGTGGGTTGTGCTTAAGTGACCATTTGTATATTTTGTTTTTGCAAAATAAAATAAAAATTATTTTTACTACATGCTTGGAGATGGTGTTGTTTTCTTCATTGTTGTCACTGCTACATGGACAAGAAAAGTTAAGCCTTGAGTAATGGTGGTGGGAGATTAATATACACATTTGGCAAAGTGTGGAAGGCGTTAAAGTGCTTTGTCCATAATATGGGTGAGGTCAGAATGGAGATGGATTTCCTCCTAAAATATAAACTATTCAATTGAGTAAAGAATACTTACTAACCAATCCAGTTCTTTAATTTCTAATTTCAGTTAGCTAAGAAACACCATGTCTAACCAATTACTTACTCTGGATGGCATTACCTTGGCCTCCAGTAACACTGAGAAATCTTAGTCATTTTTGACCAGGATTTGTCCTTCAATGCACATAATAAACAAATATGTAGGACCAGTTTTTTGCATTTGCGCAATATCTCTAAAATTAGAAACATCCTTTCTCAGAGTGATGCTGAAAAGCTAATTCATTCATGTATTACTTCTAGGCTGGACTATTGTAATTCATTATTATCAGGCTGTCCTAAAACCTCCCTGAAAAGTCTTCAGCTGATCCAAAATGCTGCAGCTAGAGTACTGACAGGGACTAGAAAGAGAGAGCAGTTACGCTGCAATAGGCCTAGGCTGCTGGGGGGTTCCTATGATGCACTGATTATTTATTTTTTATTCACCTCTTTTTACTCTGTTTATACTCCACTCTGCATGTAATCATCAGTTATTATTAATCTCTGTCTCTCTTCCACAGTGTGTCTTTTGTCCTGTCTCTCTCCCCTCAGCCCCAACCAGCTGCCCCTCCCTGAGCCTGGTTCTGCTGGAGGTTTCTTCCTGTTAAAAGGGAGTTTTTCCTTCCCACTATTGCCAAGTGCTGCTCATACGGGGCCATTTTGACTGTTGGGTTTTCTCTGGAATTATTGTAGGGTCTTTACCTTACAATATAAAGCGCCTTGAAGCGACTGTTGTGATTTGGTGTTATATAAATAAAATTGAATTGAACTGAATAAATGACATCTCAAATTTTCAAAACTATTCAGAGGAGAAGGAGTCAGGACATAGTTGGCTGCCCTGTGTATCTCAACATGCCACAACCTACAGAACAGTGAATGACCTGGGTGCACTCACCTGCATATTATGTATCGCTGTTTACTCAGCAGACTGAATTGAGTAGAATTTTTATTTATTTTTATCATTTTTATTGTTCTATTACAAATTCTATGTAGCTGCTTCGGCAATATCATTTTCATAAACTGTCATGCCAGTAAAGCACCTTTGAATTTGAAGAATACACAAAGTCCTGGTTGCATTCTGTGGTTCTGCAGATGTTTGGCGCACCCAAGTGGCCAAAGGATTTATTAGATCAAGCAGTGATCATAATAAACGTCATTTCCAGGAATTCAGAAACATCATTGATGGAATAACCCGGAGATCTCAGCAGACTTTTCACTGGCTGTCTCATCAAAGATTTTGTTAAGAATATGCATGTATGTTACTTCTTAATAAATCAGATTTTACTTTTGGCAAACATTTTTAGTCATAAAAGTAAATTTAGTAAGAGAAGCTCTTGTTTTGTTGACTCCAAAAAAAGGATATGGAGCATTATTTTAAATCCCTTACCGAGTTAACAAATCCAAAGGTTATCAAAACGCTAAATTTATGTTCCACTTACAACCTTTTGGCTCATTTGTTTGGTTATTTTTTCTGTATACTGTTCACTGTATACTTGTTTAAATTTTCAATAAAGTTAAAAAATCACATAATGTTAAACTTTTAAAGTCTTTAAAACCAACTAAAACCTACAAAGCTATCACCGTCTAACGCTATTATACAGAGTTCGTGTAGTATAAACTGCAACTTTTAATAGCTTTAATAGTTTTTCATGGTAACCAGCAGTTAAACTATACTTTTTTTTTTCGACGTAAGGCATAGTCAGAAACAGCAGTTACAAACTACTACTTTCTCTTCCTCGCGTGTTACAGTAAATTACATCAGCGGATGTTACCGCTGTAATAAGCAACAAACACATACTTCACCATCTGAGTCACAACGCTCATGAGAATGACTCATAGCCTAAGAAGGCCATTCACTCGACCAATGAAAGCGCTATGTTGGTCTGGGTGGAACCAATGAAAATGACCCATGGGCGGGGATTTTGTTAAGGGCGGAGTCAATAACAAAAACTGAAGGTTTCCTCTGGTGTTCCCCTCTTCTTAAACATTCTTTTTATTCTGCATGCTGGCAGAGGTACGTCAGATTACTTACATGTTTATTTCATATATGTAAAGCCCTATAATGTTAGCGTTTTCTCAGTCTAACAGTATTTATTATGACAATTGCTAGGTTTTGCCGCGATATTTATAGTTCTTTTGTTAGCATCAGGACCACGTTAGCTGTGTTGCTAATGATATAGGCTCAGTATCTCAAGGGAGTGCTGCTCCTCTGTATTTACCAAGAGGATGGATTTAACGGTAACGCTATAATAATAATTATAATAATAATAATTATTATTATTATAACTTCAGCTAAGTTGCAAATCAACGTCAGTGCGATTCAGGCCTTCTCGTGTTCCAGTTAGCCCGAATAGTTAGCGCATTTAGCTCGTGTTGTGGAGGGCAGCAAGTGCGTGGCTAAGCGGAACTCGTGCGTCACAGCCCGCCTTTCTCCATCGCGGACCGTTAACTAAAGGCAGCAGACCATAAACAACAAAGTGAACCTGGCATTAGTGTCGGCAGTGATAGTGTTTCGGCTGTTTGAAGAAAAAATATTTTCTACCCCAGCGGATGTTGCCATGTACGCACGGACACATTAGTGACACGGACCTGACAGGTTTTAGAGTAACTGGGGAGTCTTGGCATTGGGTGTCAGTGATTATGGATGTAGAGCATAGTTAAAACAGTCAATCCACTTAAAATGGTGTCATGTTATATTGTAAAATGAAAATGTTCAGAAATAGGCTTATTCCAATTTGGGCATCACAAAGCCATTTGCAGGCAGCATTTATATCAGTGTCATGCTTTCCACATCATCTCACAAACTTGATGGCTGCTTTTCATTTGATCACAGTTCCTTTCCTGTCCAGACGTGATGAAACACACGTGAAATATGAGGAGAGAGATTGCAGCTGTGGTCTTCTTTCTGAAGAGGCTTGTGAAAAAGGGGGAGAAGCTGGAAGCGGAGAAGGTCGAGATATTTGTTGAGAGGCTTGCTGTTGCACTGCAGGAGAAGTTTAAGGGGCACTGGTATCCTGAAAACCCCAGCAAGGGACAGGCATACAGGTGCTGCGTGGTATCTTTTGATAATGGTGGGGATGCTCTGGGAAGCAAAAGAGTGAAACTTTAATTGTTCTGATGGAATGTTTAGGCTGAAGTCATTTTTCTTGTGCTTTGAAGGTGCATCCGAGTGAACAGGTTTCACAGGCAGGATCCCGAGCTCCTTCGGGCCTGCCGTGAGAGTGGGGTTCGGTACAGTGACCTGGGGCTGCCTCGTGAACTCACATTGTGGGTGGACCCTGGGGAGGTTTGTTGCAGGTGAGATTAAATATTTGGTAGGAATACCATAAAACACTCACAGTGCATTTGGAGAGCATTGAAACTTTTGTAAATCTTGCACATTTTCTTTCATAATCTGTTTAAAATGTACTTAAGTTTGTTGCTTTGTCATTAGTCTACAGACAGTATTACACAAAAATTCAACGGTTAAGGCAAAACTGTGAGATATCCCATTCACACTTTGTGTGTAGAGCCGATGAGAGACAGGAGAAGTGAAATAATAAAGATGAGGACAGCATGTTATGTTACTGCTTCTTATACTTTTCTTTCTTTTTTTTTTAAACATATGCTATCAAAAGTTTTTACTAAAAACTGAAAACTGCAGATTGTTTTACCACTCTGTAAATGCTATCGAAAATACTTTTTGTGATTTCTTTCTATATTAAAGTGAAGTTGAACATTTTGCCAAGACTTGAATTTAAAGTGGTTTAACGTGCTTCTGCCATCTGATGGTTTACCAACATTTTTTAATGATTTTTTTCTTTGTTATAAATGCTTATGAAGAAAAGCTGTATTTAACACTTTTTAGAAAGGTGTTCTAGATTAAACAAATTTCCTGCCAAGTATGATTGATGCAAGGTAATAATTGTTGATGTCCCTCGCTCCCCCTAATTGATAGGTATGGTGAGCAAAATCCTTGCTTCTCAGTTGCCACTTTCTCAAGTGATGATGAGGATGACAAAAATGTTGCAAAGAAGGTGACCAGCGCACTGGAGAGAGTGACATCAGACTACCACTCAGGTTCCTCTTCAGATGAGGAGAGTGCACGGACTTCCCCCCTCACTATCCCCAACAGACGCTCTGCTTCCCAGGTATTCTGTCACAAACTGAGCGCTGCCTACATTCAAATACTTCTTTGTCTTCTACAAGTAAGAAAATGTTGCTGCCAGTCTTGAATGATTCTGAACATGTTGCAACAGCCAACAAAGAGAGTATCTGACATTAGTGAGCAGTCTTGCTAAGTGGTTAGCATGGGCAAAGTAATTGTTTCAAATGGTATTTCATGTATGAAGATGAATGATCTGTAAATGTTTCCACCTCTGACACCTTTTCCCTTTCTTTTGCAACTTGTACTTTGTGTCAAATAAGTGAATAGACCAGCTGATAATGATAAATGATACCCAATAGCAATGTTGCCACTTTCTGTAGTTTTTTTTTTTTTTTTTTTTTTTTAGTTAGTATTTATTCCACTTAGTTCACTAAAACTCTTCTGTGAGCCCTAAACAATTTTGTAGGGGAAGGAACATTTGCACAACTCTGTATAATCACTGTTTTCTGTTTGTGCCACAATAACTGGCAACTTTTCCATCTCATCTCTATTTATTTTTCTTCTTTTCTCTTTTTAAGAAAATGAATCCATCTGCTCCTACGTGGCATCCCATGAAGGTGGTACCAGTAAAAGGTCCGATCCTTCCACGGTCCCACTACAACTACAGGCCTCGCAGCAGAGGGCCACACACTTTGAGGAACAGCCTGTGGGTCCCTCCTGTCTATAGGGGAGGGCCTGGATACTGGGAACCACACCAAAATCTGACACATTGTTACAGTTAGGAATCATGGTGCTTATTCACACTGGACTTTAAACCTGAAGGCAACTTTAGTATGACTGACCATTGTTTTTGTTTTTTTTAAACATGACCTTTTTATAAATGAAATATTGTCTCTTCTGCACTTTAGCCTACATGTTTTATAGTTGTTAAAAAAAATCACTTGTATTAAATTAGATATTGCTATTCTAATACTGCCCATATAGTCTTAAGGGAAATGTTCAATTTTGACACTTGTTGTCCTTCTGTGATAAAATGTTGTATTTATTTGTAGTAAAGAAGAATTTTGTCAGAAGTAAAGGTTTAAATTTATGGAGTTTTATTAAATACTTCCTAGCATCACAGGGCATTGCTGTTTGTTGTTGTGTTTTCTCCCAAATGGTGTGGTTGAAGTTTTCTGATTGCCTTTAGTGTCTTCTTTGCACTACCAGCTATCAAACAACTTGCAACAAGGGTTCCCAGCTGAAATCATTGATTTGCAATTATGTAACATATGGAAACACTGGTTACAGGACACGTACATGTGAAACTATGTATAACCCTATTAATATTTTTACATGTATGATAGATAAAGACAGCTGTTGCTGGGATAAGGAAATGTTGCTTGACTGTTCGGTCACACTCAGTAACATACCTGAGATGTACGTGATTATTTAAAATGGTCACAGATGTGCATGTTCTGAAGGAATTTTTGGTGAAACACATTTAAGCTATTAGTGTCCAGAGGTTCGTAAATGAATTTATCATTGTCATGAGCAGGTGCCACATCTACATTTAGGCAGGTTAGTTTGCCAAAGGAAAGAAAAAGTAGCCCCCCCCCCCCCCCCCCCCCCCCCCCCCCCCCCCAAGGCAACCTGAGGTATAAGCAGGCTAAGCAGCTGCTTGGGGCTCCCACACCAGCAGGGGACTGCCAAGGGTATTTGAAATGTCAAACAAAACAGGCTGAAAGCTACTTTTGGCTGCTCCCGTTATTTGCAAGGGATCGCTGTTGTGGGTTTCTCCACATGCGTGATTTGGTGGAGTCTTTCATTGGATACCCTTCCTGATAAAACACCGAAGGGATTTGTGTCGCCTCCTGGGATCTTTTGCATGTTAGGTTAGTGTGTAAACCGTGACATAAACATTTTTTGTGTGAATGTGATATATCAGTAGTAATCACACAAGAAAAAGTAAAATATTTAGATAAATATGTTAACACTGACAACTTCATACTACTGTTGTAATTGTTTTCGCTGTCACAGCTTGGGTCATGTTCATGCATGCTGTTTGCAAGGATTTATTCCTTTTGGTGCTGGAAAAAATTATGAAAAAAAAGCTGTTTCCATGAATAATTACATATAATTATTCTCTAATGATGACATTAAACAAGTCAAAAAAAGAGGGGGTTTGTGTGTCCCAGTGATCCCAGGGGCTTTGTTGTCTGGGGGCTTTTGCCCCCTGGTAGGGTCTCCGAAGGTGAACTAGTCCTGGGTGAGGGGCCAGACAAAGACTGATTGAGATGACCCTTATGAGAGGAAGGTCAAAGAAAACAGTTGAGTGCCTGGTGGCTGGCCCTTAGCTCATGGGCACAGTATAAAGAGGAGACATGGGTCCACCCTTCTGTAGGTCCACCACCCACAGGAGGTACTGTAGGGGTCGGGTGCAGTGCGTGCTGGGTGGCGGCCAAGGGCAGAGGCCTTGGCAGATCGATCCCCTGTCATCAAGCCTGGCGATTGAGATATGGAACATGACCTTTCTGAGGTTGAGAGATATCAGCTAGATGTAGTCGGGCTCACCTCAAAGCAGAGCCTGGGCTCTGGAACCATTTTCCTGGAGAGGGACTATTAATGGCTGCCATACTGAGACAATAACTCTGTTCCAGTCTAGAGTTGCCCTCTGAGAGATGGTGGGCTGGGGTGGATATCCTCGCAGTTTGTATGTTTACAATGTTTTTACTTTTATTTATTTTTTAACAAACCTGTTTAGCATCTGGAGAAAGCTGCTTAGCAAGTTAAATAAATGTAAGGTGCCTTGAGATGATTTATAGGTGCTCTATATACCTGTACATAATATTCAACAGAATAATGCTAAATCAATTACCCATTAGCAATCAAACCCATGTGCTGCATGAGACCAACTTGGTATAGTTTACATTTAGCATAGTAAAGTAGTAAATAGTAAATTGGCATGAAGGTTCTGAGGATTACTCTGGTTTTGTGGCATTAAAGTGTAGTTTACTGATATCCCTGATTGAGAGTCCGGTGGTGAGGGCTTATAGGTGAATTATTGTCCTCTTTTATTACCAACACTGGGGCAAACTGGGTGAGAAAACACTGCTGGCATCTGGACTGAATGCCTGTCAAATATCTGAGCTAAAGCTAATGCCACAGCAGCACACTGCTCAGAGTATTTCTGCTAGAAAGCTGTGTAAACATCAATCTACATATTTGCAAATATATTTTTCTGGAATGCTTTAATTTTCAAACTACAAGGTCAAATTGGGGCAGCACAGTTGTTAGCACTATTGCCTCACAGCAAGAAGGTCCTGGGTTCAAATCCTCCTTTGCCGGGCCTTTCTGTCTGGAGTCTTCATATTCTCTCTGTATCTGTGTGGGTTCTCTTAAGGTACTCTGGTTTCCTCCCACAGTCCTAAGACATGCAATTAGTGGGGTTAAGTTAATTGTCATTCTAAATTACCCATAGGTGTGAATGTGAGTGTGAATGGTGTCTCAGTGCTAACCCTGTGACAGGCTGGCGACCTGTACAGGGCGTACCCTGCCTCTTGCCCTATGACAGCTGGGGTAGGCTCCAGCCCCCCTGCAAACCCTAAAATGGATAAATGGAAGAAAATAGAAGTTTAAAAATGTTTTTACACATTCTCACATTTTATTCTACAAGCTTTCACATCACACCTACAAGCTCTGGCATTCCCTGCTATGCTTTCAGCTCAGACTCCTACTGCTGAATGCACAGAGCAGCCATCAACCATTCCAGAGAGACACTGATGTAATGTCACCTTCATCTGCCGTGAAACCTCCTATCGAAAGTGCTTCCTTTAAGGATATATGCAATGCTGCAGCTGTAAATCAAAAGCTCAACCTCTAGGAGGACTCCAAGGCCACCATAATACAAAACACTGCTATTCAGTGACTCCTCTTAGCCCTCCTCTTGAACTACTTTGGCATACTTTGGCCACCAACCTTCCAATTAGTAGATGATCTACTCTACCTCCTGAGGTGCACACACAACCACTGAACACTTCTGGGATCAGCTTGGGTATGCTTGGGTTCGTGCCGGAGTGACCAACACAACCACATTGGCTGACTTGTGACAAATACTGGTTGAAGAATGGGATGCCATCCCACAGCAGTGTGTGACCAGCATGTTAAATGGTTGTTAAATGAATAAGATGTTAAATTGCCAACATGTCTTCTTACTTCAGACTTCAATCATCCAATCGAATAAGCGACACCAAACAAGAGCTGAGAGCAGAGAAGATCTGGCAAATTTTGCATGGGTTCAACCCACAGACTCTGGTTTCACAAAATAATCTTGCCTAAAGAAAAGTTTTCTGATGGGTCTGACTGAAGCTTAGTCTTTAGGGAACTGCCAAAGCATAGTTCCATGAAGGCACTTGGCCGAGACTCTCACGGAGTAAGAAGACGCACCCACCTATTAACGCACCATAGGACGGATCCCGGCAGGGGGCGTCCCTGGATGCGGTATGGAAAATCCAACCGCCAGTCACGTGATCCAGTGCGGCGCGCTACGCTGTGCACCTGCACAGAGTGGAGGAAAGGGAGAAGGCGGTGTGGAGTTTGGATGCTGCGTTGGGGCTGAGCTGCCGCGTCTCACTCGAAATTCAGCACAAGTTCTTCCATCAAGTTTCACTGAACCACCGGTGGGATAGTTAGAGCAGAAATGGAGCTTTGGACAGCCCGGGTCTGCTGCGCACTGTTGAGCCTCTTCGCAGGTAAGTTTTCTGGTGGAGCTGAAGCGGAGCTACTTTGGCTGAATGAATGTTTTGCTAAAACGGGCAGACGTGTACAATTACGTTAGCCACTGACGGGAACATCGAAACTTGTCTTTTTCGATGAGTTAAAAAGCGGATAATGTAAGGTTAGGTTTTCAGTAGTCCGA
Organism: Archocentrus centrarchus; assembly: GCF_007364275.1. Lineage (NCBI taxonomy): Eukaryota > Metazoa > Chordata > Actinopteri > Cichliformes > Cichlidae > Archocentrus > Archocentrus centrarchus. The sequence continues at coordinate 32,717,360 of NC_044359.1, read as the reverse complement.
GTTGATAGTTAAGCTGTAACTTTAGCGGTTAATCGCGAAGCACTTAAAAGAAATTGACCAACAGGGAGTTCTTCTGACCCAAGGTCAGTTTAGCTGGAGCAGACGAGCTGCGAGAGCGGATTTAAATCCTAACTGTTAAGTTATAGTAGGGCGAGAGTAATTGGGCGAAAATACTTATACAGCAATTTTATTTTATTTTTGTCAGACATGGTTTCTGTTTTGCCACAGAAACCAGAGCCATAGAACAATAAATCAATTTAAATCAAAGTTGGCTGACCTTTCAGTCATTTGCAGACATATTTGATCTCAGTGACCCCCAGTAAAGTGACAGTGGTTTGCTTCACACTTTTATAATCAGGCTTACCCGTGGCTGTTTTGTACCTGATGTGAATGCTTTTTTAATAAAATGTGTTGAACTGGGATTTTAAATGCTCATATTAATGAGACAGGGAATTATTTTTATTAAAATGGACGCTTCCCGGTGCCAGAAATCTGTGGATTTCCCTCCGTGTGAGGTCTTTTGGTTTATCGTCTGGTGGCTAACACAATAGCTTGATCCGCTTTCAAACCTGTGGCTGCAGGACTTCAAGGTACTGCCTCCCCCGAGTCTGCCATCTGCCCGTACCCTCCCCTCCCCCAGCCCCGGAGCCCGGTGTCACACCAACTTCAGCGCATGTTTGCTGGTGTTGTGACGGACCCCTCTATGTTGCTATCGGTTATATATTGAAACGCCTCAGTGCCAGGACTCTGCTGTGTCGACAGTTTCAGTCTTGGTGACCTTCACCTGCGAGGGTTTGTGTTAGTTGTTGAGACCGCGTGTGAACAGCTCGGGCTGTGAAACCTCTGATTAGACCAGTTATATTTAAACCACTTGGCTGTCAGTGGTTTAACAGCGGAGTCCAGATTTCTTCACCTTTCAGGAAGCCAAGTGTTAGATTTTAACTTTAGTTTGGCCTTATTTCCTCCTAAGCCTTTGTGCGTTGCATGAGTTAATTTCTAAACATTAAATGATGTCGCAAATGTAGGAGGTAAAAATGTAGGCGTAGTTATTTAATCATCAAAACTAAATCAAATGATCCATGATGTGTTATATGATATATGACAGTTCATCTCCTTTTTATATTAAAATGAATTTTAAGTTGATGGTAAGGGTGTGGCTGTTTACTGTGCTGGAATTTACACTGAAACTAACAAATCACTCCTCCCACTCTAAACAATACTGTGAAACTTTAGTTCAGGGTTGTCTTTTTGTGCTTTAGTCAGAACTCACTGAAATATTTCCTTTTAATGGGAAACCACAGAGTCTTGCTGAGGGCAGTGACATTCCAGTCTGCTTATTAGTGAGAGAATTAAATAGTAATAAAGAAGGGCTTTGTTTAGGGTCTTCTAGCACATCTCTTTATATACAGTAAGAGCTGGGCCTGAGTGTAAATATTAAGGTTTACATAGTGTGCTGTTTAGCCTTCTTTTGTCTCATCATTCACATTGTTGTGTACACTAGTTTGGGCTCATTACCATCTTAATGGCACCGTACTCTGGTTATTTAGCTGCTGTTCCACTTCAGCAGACAGGAACAGTATCTGCTGGACTCAGAGCATTCTTTGAACATGGCATAGAAATGCGCTTTAATGTGCTAACCTCTCTTTAATGGCAAAAATAACAAGTGTGGTCTTTCTGCTCCATTTTCTTTGGCCTATTTATATGCAGCCCCGCATGAAATCTAAAATGTTGATAGATGAAATGTTTGTAATAGGAAATCTAAAATCCTTTAAATTGTACCATTTATCATCAAGGAATAAGAATCTGAAATCTAGCCTCAGGCTTTGTAACAGAATTAAATGCGGTCGTGTTTTCTGTTTTTCAAGGTGTAGATGTCAACATTAGATAATATTAGTATAATAAATAAAATAAATATATTAGATATGTGGTTTGTGGTAGTTCTCTTGAATAGAGGTGGGACATAATGATATGGCAAAATTATTATAAGTCCATCTTTTGTAGACAAATCTATGGGAAACAGAAATCAGAGAACTAGTTAATTAAAATGACACATTTAAATTCCAATTATGACAATACATGCAACGATGAGAATAATTTCTACTTCGTTCATCCACATACAAATGTCACGATGTACCACAGATGATGGTTTTACAGTATAACGAGGATTTCAGAGCAGCTTTATTGTGATAGTCTGTCAGTAACTAAGAAAACAGTCAGTATTTGGAATCAAACATTTCCAGTGAAAATCATGGTGCCAGAATTGAACATAATACAAGACTATATTTCAGTCATATCAATGCCATGTACAAAGACCATAGCAAGGAACCTGTCATTTAAAACCAGGGTGCTTAATTACTCTTTAGCTAAATTTCTGAATATACGTGCTATCATAATTTGTTTGTACTTTTGTTAATGTTTACACTCCCTTTATTGTTTTTATACAGCACGGTTATGTCATTATTTCTCCTATTACTGTTTCTAGTGGTGTTTTTTATGAAGTGTCAACCTCTCAGGGTCCACAGAGGAACATGAATCTGTGTGGATAGGTCTAGTACCTTTTACAGATGGAGCTAAGAGCGCAAACAAATTCATGTGCTCGGTCTTCTTCTAAGGAAAAATAATAATAATAAAAAAAACAATAGCAATAAAAATGATGGCATCACAGTGTCACATGGCTGTGAGATTGAACTGTTTGGCTTTTCTTGCTGTCCTTCTCTGCTCACTTTAATTTGCTGTACTTCAATTTCCCACTGAAGACCTGTCCTAGCTGCTTGCTAACTTAGCTGCTAGCATGAGCTACCCTTTCAGCAAATTTTCGGATTTGTGGCGTTGGTCGTTCTTTGTGTTTGCAAGTAGGGTGCCTCTGCTACAGATGCTGTTCATTAGTTATAGCTAGATTTACTTTAGATGTTACCCCCACTCCAGATAGCCTGACAGTAAGCCTGTTAATCATATCTATAAGTCCTGCATCATGCTGCAGGAGCTGTGCACAGGTTTGCAGATTCATGTTTACATGTTGTCCCTATATGCTGCTTTGAGTCATTTTCAGAAATGTGGAATAACTGGTAATGTGAGCTATGCTTTTTCATGTTTTTTCATGTGCTGTCAGTGTTTCTGCCAGTGCTGTCAGTCAGCTATAACACTAATTGTGAGATGAGTTGAGTCTGAGTCTTATGTGTTTAAAAACAGTAACAGTTGGCTAATGAGGTCCATCAGCTAACTTAACAGTTGCTTTTGTACATTTATTCATTTCTACACATGCACATACACACAGACAAAGAAAGAAAAGGGTGCACTGCATTGGAGAATCAACTTCAACAGTAAGATGAAAGAGGGCCTCTTTGTAAAAATAAGCAAAAAATAAATCAAAACAGGAACACAATAAAACAGGAAGTACACACATTTTCTCCATGTGTAAAAAAAGCCAGCTTTCCTCTACATATCGATTACACTGTTCAACAAGCATTTTGCTACTGGGATTCTTTCACCTGTGCTGTAGCACATTCCACTTTCTGATTCCAAATCTGAAAAAAAACTATTTTCATCTAGCGTGTCCCATTTTTTTTTTTGTTTTTTTTTGTTACGATATTCCAAGTATTGGAAAACTAGGATGACTGCACAGAAACAGCGATCCGTTTCGGGATTTGAGAAATAAGTTTGGTCTCCAGAAATGTGAAGCCAAAATTAAGGAAGGTGTTTTTGTTCGTCCTGAAATCCTTGAACTGATGCTTGATGATGAGTTCAAAAGGAAACTGAAGCCAACTGAATCAGCAGCATGGGAAGCATTCGTGCAGGTTGTCCTGAATTTTCTTGGCAATCACAGAGCAGAGAATTATGCTGAGCTTGTTGATAACATGCTGAAAGCATATCAGCTAATGAGTGCCGGAATGTCACTGAAGATGCACTTTTTACATTCTCCTCTCAACTTTTTTCCCACCAAATCTGGGTGATGTCAGGGATGAGCATGGGGAAAGATCTCATAAAGATATAAAAGTGATGGTAAACTGATATCAGGGAAAACGTAATCTGAAGGTTTAGTGATGGGAGACTACTGATGACGAGATGGTGAGCAAGTGTCTCAAACAGTTTTGAACACACTGATCTTGTTTATTTTGAGCCAAATTGACAGAAATATGCAAGCTTAAACCAGATTTCTTATTTGAAATAGTGTTAAAAACTAGATAAAGAGCTGGTCTGAAGTTTCCAGTAGCAAACAAAAAATATATTTTGTAGCCCAGTGTTGGTGACAGGTGCAGTTAGTGTGCAGTACTGGTTTGTTTGGCAGACAGCACTCCAGATGTTGTCTCAAGAGTGATTGTATTTAGGATTTATTCAAATCACTCTGCGACCATCACCCACAATTTTTTAGCGAATGCAGGTAAGTGAACTTTTAGCTCAGTGAATGATGTGGGCATTTGGCTTTGCCATTGCAGACGATAACACGTTACATAGATTAGTCACATTTGTTGCTTAAAAAATAAACCAACACTAAAAGCAGAGATTTGTTTCAAAATTTGAGTGTATCTCAGTTCTTGGGCTGCGTGCATCACTGTCTTGTTAAGATGTAATCATTTGCAAATTGTGCTAAGGGTTACTGCGTGTACTCAAGTGCAACAGATATGAAAAAATAAAGACGACTTAATTGAATTATATTAAGTTATTTTCATAATTGTATACACACACTGGTCTCATGCTATGCTTTATCCATGAAAGCTTGGAATGATTACATGCAAAATGTTTGTAAGAATTAATTAAAATGATGCTTCATGAGAAATGCTAAAGCAGCAACATTCATGGTAAGCCAGAGTATGACACATAAGTGATCTGAAACATTGTATTTGAAACACAAGTGTTGCAAGGCTTGTAGGTCTCCCTAAGCACTCAGAGGAGCTTATATATAGCTCTAAAATCACCAAAAAACTTTCATGTATGCAGGGTCCCAGCCAGCAGTTGATCGCCTGGTGCTGCACCTTGATGAGGTGCCATCGTGGCGGGCTAACAGTTATCATATTGACCAGCTCCCTGGTCACTACCTGACTAGTACTACGAGCTCTTTTCGGCCACATGTCATTATTTCCACATGTGGCCTCGAGCGCCGTAACAGTTAGCTAGCGATGTGGCCATTAGCATTAGAAAGTGATTGTTTGGAAACAACACCCCCACCCCTGGTTGTACGATCACGCCAGCCTGTGAAATTTTTCTGGCTAGAACCCTGTGTATGTAAAGTTTTCCATTTACATGTTGGTGACAGATCAGTATTACAAGGCCTAGGAAGACGGTACCAGTATCATGTAGTTTAGTTTGTTGCTTCCAGCTGTTTCTGGGGGTCTTGTGAGTTTGTCCTACACCTGCAGCACCAGGCAGCAGCATGCTTTATCCATATGCTATGAGAGAGTTGCATACAGCAGAACAGCAGTACCTTCATTAATACTTTTAATAAATTATCCCCACATGGAGGCAGGATCTTTACTTCTGACAGGTGCACACACTCTGTTTATGAGCTACAGTTTAATACTCATAGTATATGGATGCATTCCCATGACTGTGTAAGGAAGTCAGTATTTAAAAAAAAAAAAAAAATTTTCTCAGGGTAAGTGGTTGAAAGTTTGGTTGTAATTGGTAATAAACCAATAGTTTGTGTCCCAGAGAACAGGATTGCAGTTCTAAGACACAAGCTATCAGCTTGTTAAGGAAACAATTTTTGTCACTTGTGAGACACTGTAGTTAGCCTGTTTGGTGTGTCTGTCATTTATTTGTCTTGGTTACATAACCTGTTGATTTGGATTTAGCAGTCTGCATGCTGCATGTTCCATAAGATCTGAGTGGTTATTTGTCCTGTAACAGTATTATTACCTGCTCTGGTACTCTCTCAAAACCCCCACTCCATCTTGACCCAAACAAAGAGTAGCTTCACTCTTGTTGGGTTCAAGAGTGAAGCCACTGATGTAGAACAAAAAGAAACCTGGTGAAAATGTGAGCAGGGCAGGTGGCAGAAGGGAGTTACCTGATAAGCCTATAACCAAGGGCCCTGACTAGAAACCGGTTGCTTGGTTACCTTTTGAAAACAGACACAGGGTGTATACGTGTGTGTGTGCGTGTGTGTGTGCTCTACTTAATGCCTAAAGCTACCTTTCCTCTTGTATATATGTACTTATATAGCCTTTTCACAGCAGATCAAAACTCCTGTTGCAGGTTGATATCTTGAAACAGCAACTGTTACTAGTTTAACAACTGTTGTCACTTTTACAGTTTGATGCGTACAGCTATGACAATAACAAAATGGGCTAAAACCAGAACAGCATGACCTGAGCCATTGTCATTGGCCTCACGTAGCTAGTAATGACTGGAGGTCAAACTTGTCATGACCCAGCAGTCTAATGCCACTTCTTGCCTCCTGTTGGCTAAAACATGTTGCAGTCCCAGCTTTCGCCTCACACTACCCAGAGCCCCTTGTCCTTGGGAATGAAGCAGCGACATGTAGAATCAGATTACACTCCAGGGATGCTGGCCTGTTCCTCCACAATCTCATGATGAGGATGGCCGCACATGAATATTCACAGCCCCACACGTTAATATTTTAGTATGCCAGCCCTATGCCGACTCCTGCTCACCTACATAGGAATGTGAAATGCTGAGCCCACCATTGCCTCGCCACATTACCCCTCTTCTACCTTCCATGTTATATCTGCATTATTAAATGTACAAATTATTACTGGCTAGAGAATCAATGAAAATGATAAATAGTGGTTCTGTTCAGAGTCCTGTTAATGGGCGTGAAGCCACTTGTATTCAGAGCTCATTCCTTTTTCACAAGGTAGAGAGCAAAACTGCATTCTGGGCTGCTGCAAAGCATTCTTGTGGGAAGATATATTGGCAAGATTTATCTTGACCCCTGGGTCATGAAGTCAGTATTACACTGACAGATCTGTCATCATCGTGTCTTGCCTCTGTCCAACTTCTGTAACACTTTGGCCTCAGTGTACTGACTTGGCATCATCAACCTCATCAGTTGCGTGTAATTTCAGCTATGTGATTGATTGCCCAGTAGTTTAGCTTTAGAAGACCCAAAATAACGTGCCAGGCACTTATAGGGAGCGCTTGATTTGCTTTTCCTTTGTGTTCTATTGGTGTGAAGCAGGCATTTTCAGCATCGCTCGATTATGTTCATTGTGATGTGGGAAGCCAGAATCGTTGATGGAGATTAAAATTTGATTAATTTAATATTTTTCTCCATTCTTCTTCCCTGCCTGTCAGCTCTGGCATTATTACACAAAACAAGAAAGCACTCCAAGAGCACAAACGTCCGCCAAGGCAGCTCACTCTATGGGCAGTATTTACTTTTAAGGGAATAGTATTGTCTTAAATAGCTCTATATAGCATTGTTATCACTTTGACCTTCAGATCAATCTATTCACCTGAAGGAGAGGTCAGAGGTCAAATGTGACATTTTAAATCTTTTTGACAATACACAACCGCAGTGGGAAGAATCATAGTTTGTAAATTATAAGGCTTTTATTTTATTTTTAAATTAGTTTTCAACCAATAAATCATTTAATTGACCTTGGAGACCTTGGTGGATGTAAGGCAGATTTAAATGGCTTGTTAACATGACCCCACTCTACACCCCCACAAAGTTTTATCAGAAGTCATTCACAATGTTTCGAGCTATCATGTTTACAGACAGAATGACGCATGCCCTACGCAAACACTACCAAAACAAAACCTCTTGGCTGGGTAATAAAAAGAAACTAATGATTAACACAGAAGAGCTTGTAGAGAATTTATAGAGCTCTTCTTCTTGTTTGGGACAACAGGGCATTCAGTTCATGATTCTGCTTGCTAAGCTGCCGGCAGGACATGTTAAAAAAACAAGGGCGCCTGGGTGGCTTAGTGGTGAAGCCGGCAACCACATACACATGCCGCGTTGCGGTGCGGGCGGCGTGGGCTCGCGTCCTGGCCCGTCGCCAATTTGCCTGCATGTCTTCCCCGGTATCTTTCCCCCATTTCCTGTCTCTCTCCACTGTCAATAAAAGCTGCTGTGGCCAAAAATGCAAAAAAAAAAAACCAAAACCCCCCAAAAAACCAAGCAAAACAAACCAAAAAATAATTACTTTTGAATAATTGTGCAGCCATTTTAACTTCACTCATACAGTTTTTTGTAATTAAAATATGATAGGGAATTGGCACTTTGCATTTTCATCTTGTTTTTCGTTTATGTGCAGATGTTCCTTTTTTATGTTATGATCAGTGGAGCCTTTAAAAACTATTTTGGCTCATCACACTGATTCACTGTTTGAAATATAATTGGCTGTTCTTTGTGTCTACCTGTTGTCAGAATAGATACACCTGTGACGTGTTTAGTATGATTATAGGATTTTTTTTAAAGTGAGTCAAACAGGGATTGTACAGCAGACCGCCTCTTGCTATCCATGTAACCTGTTAGTTCAAACAAGGTCAGAGCGGTGCCGATATTCGCCGCTCTCTTGAGTCCATCGGTCATCATCAGTGTGTCACACTGTTAGGGGGATAAACACCCTTAAAGCACATTCATGACTTAGCCACTTGACGCCCAGCTCTGTGACACCAACAAGGCCCTGTGCTCCTAATGAGGAATAATGGGCTCTGTGACAAATAAGCTGTTCAGTGAGATAAGAGGTTTCACGTAACTCGTATCTCAAATGAATATGTCCACAATACCATTTTTCTGCATCGAAGCAAAGAAGATACAGCACAGCAGGTGGTGAAGGAGACTTGGAGGGTTTCTGTATAATCATTTTCTGGAGGGAAAAAATGCCTGGAATGTATTTAAATGTTAAATAGTTTACACATTCACCTAACAAGGGAAAGCTCTCTGGTTCAATCCTGGGAGGAGACACAGATTCCTTTGGGCTTGATTCAGGAAAGACATCCAACATTTTACTAATAAATAAATAAAAAAACCTGTCAAATCAAACATGCAGAGCTACCCGTTGTGGGGACCCCTTGTGAATAAGGGAGCAGGCGAAAGAAGCCGTTAAATAAAATGAGTTATCCACCCTTAGAGGTTTTTAAGCTGAGTTTCTAATTTTCTGTGAATTCTGGTTATTTTCAAGTAGCAAACGCCTCACACTGGAATTCATGCCTCTTTTGCTTTATTGTTCTAAAAGAAAGGAATTGCCTGTAGCAACTGTTAAGGTCCTAAAGCATTATTCACATTTTCTCCCCACTTTATAAGTACATATTCTTTTTGTTTTTGCATAACATCCTCAGCTCGACATCGCATTGTGAAGGTACACAGTGTGGCAGCCAGGCCCCCAGGGTGCTGTGGGTACTGGTGTGCAGCTTGTCCTAGCTTACTTGCTAGGTAGATGTCAGTTCAGCTCTGCATGTACTTGAACCTCTGATAGATTCTGCTGTTCAGTGTTAAAAAAGCAGTCCTATAGCAGTATGCTATATGGAAAAGTCACCTTATCGTCTAAAACAGACCTGAAAATTTATTGTGA